>NC_082647.1:77580366-77883396 GCF_028023285.1 Balaenoptera ricei
CATGTGAAGAGCAGCCTCAGTTCGTTTAACAGACTGGAGACCAGGGCTAAAAGATAATGTTAACTAGGGAGGAAAAAAACACCCTAAAACACAGAGAAAATGGGTGGCTTGAAAGAAGACGGCTGAATAGAAACTATTCCCACGTTCTCTTTTTCATAGAGACGCAAACATGACCTATTTAAACAACTGTAAGGCTATGGGATTCCATAGGCACCTTTTGTATCTAGTTTACTGTTAAACCACCTCTGTAGTCCGAATATTCTCCTTTATGTGGCCTAAATCCTTCATGCTTGACCAGACACTGAGTTCTGCATTTGCTGAGAACCTGATGTGTGCCAGGCATTGGGCTATTTGTAGGGATATAAAGACATAGTCTTCACCTTAAAAACAAACAAACAAGCAGAGTCATGTAAACAAACGGGGTGGGGGGATCACAAAACAAGCTAAGCTATGAAATAGAAGAAGTCCGCAGAGGGAACAGTGGTGAAAGAAAAGGGGAGTAGCTACTTTAGTTTTGTGTGTTGGGAACACGTCACAGAAAAGGCAGCGCTGGGCAGGGTTCCGGGGTGAGGAGACCAGGCCCAGGTCCTCAGGTTAATCATGGCGCCTTGTGTTGGTGAGGCCACTTACCCATCTATTCACGGGTCTTGTCTCATGTGACCCCAACATCATGCCGGAGTTGAATTGGACTTGAATTCTAGGGCATTTTGTGCCCAGTTCCTGCTTCCGCTCACTCTGCTGAGGCTGGAATAGAGATGGGCTGGTCACACCATGAAGATTGCCTCTTGGGTGAAGGACTCATACTCAGCTTATGCTGTGTAGTCAGTGGACATACTTAACATTTTGATAACATCCTGTCCAACCCTCTAGTAATTTGCTGTAGCCTGGTCATTCTCTGCATCTAGTCTGCAAGTTCCTTGAGGGTGATGCCAGGCCTTCTCTATGTCCATAAACTCCAGTGACTGTAGTGTTGTCACCTTTTTGTCCTGATATGTATGTGTTCTAGGATGAAACTGTGCCGCCGGTGTCTTTTATGAAGATCCTGAAACTGAATAAAACAGAATGGCCCTACTTTGTGGTGGGAACTCTGTGTGCTGTTGCCAACGGGGCGCTTCAGCCGGCCTTCTCGGTCATCTTCTCAGAGATTATAGAGGTGAGTCTGAAAACACCACTGGACAGCTTGAATGAAATCACTTCACCATTACATCAGTTCTCATGCCAACCTGGTCCATTTTGCAGTAAAGCAGCCTCAAGTTAAACTAAGCCCAAGGTTTTAATTCCCTTTTGAGGAAAGCTGTTTGAGGCAAAAGAAAAAATAGGCAAGTTATGCTATCAATGAAATTAGAAACTGTAAAATCCCTGAAGAAGGCATTCTGATTCACTCTCTTCGTTTGGATGAACTGGTGTCAGGCAATGGTCTCCATCCCGTTTGTGGAGAGGAGATGCATGTCTCACTGGATGGCTGGGTGGCGGGGAAGGGGAAGAGTTCAAGTCTCAAGTGTTCAAGAGGCCAGGCTCTGGGGACAGACCAGCCTCACCACTTAATCGCTGTGCAAATTGGGCAAATGCTTTCCCTTGCTGTACCTCAGTTTCTTCATCTGCAAAATAAACCTACCTC
The DNA here is from genome assembly GCF_028023285.1 of Balaenoptera ricei. Taxonomy (NCBI): domain Eukaryota; kingdom Metazoa; phylum Chordata; class Mammalia; order Artiodactyla; family Balaenopteridae; genus Balaenoptera; species Balaenoptera ricei. The sequence goes on from NC_082647.1 coordinate 77,581,985, forward strand.
CTAGGATGGCTGAGGATTAAGAGATGATTTAGGTAACTATTTAAGAGTGTCTGTATTCAATAAGTTGCTACATCATTGTTTAGCAATTGTAGCAATGTTCAGCATTGTTTAGCAATTGCTACATCATTGTTTAGCCATCCTTACAAGGCTTGGGGAGGCTAAGAAGGAAAAGCTACACCATCCAGTTGTTAAATTCATTGGGGGATGTTTATCAGAAGTGATCAGAAATATCTAAGGCTCCATAAAATCCAACATTTATATTTTATTTATTTATTAATATTTTATATTTTATAACCTTAGTCAATCTCTGTTATTGGAGAGACTTTTTTGTTAAAGATGAATTATTCTCCATCACATTACAACTTTATTATGCTGTTTTTCAGCTTTTTTTCTATCTTTATTTTTTGAGCTTCATATAATGTATTATCCTTCAAAGTTTTATTTTATTTTATTTCTTAATTAATTTTTATTGGAGTATAGTTGCTAAGAGTTTATTATGCTTGTGACTTTGAACATTGGTTTAAGACCACAAGCTGAAAAATAAATCAGGAAGAACCCTCCAACTGTTCTTACATTACAAAATAAGACAATCCCTGGCTCTCCTGCAATTCGAGAGCTTGTGTGGATTGTATTTATATTTGGGGGCATCTCCTTTGTGTCAAATGCTGATCTTGGAGGTCAAGCAGGAAACAAAATAAACTAAGTCCTGCCCTCAAACAGTTTACCTTCTATTGGGACAGACACAGAACACAGCCAGAAAGCAAATACGTAATGTGTCACAGCATAGCAGGCATTTTAAAAGCAGGGTCTGGCAGTACAGGGGCTGGAGCTGGAGGTGCTGTTTCATGCGGGTGGGTCAGGAGAGGCCTGTCGGGGCAGAGGCCCCGTGGAGTGGAGGCTGGCGAGCAGGTAGGGGGCAGGGAGGAGTTCAGGCAGAGGGAACAGCAAACGCAGAGGAAGAGGCACAAACACGACGATGTGCAGCCACACACAGTCCGCAGGCAGTGTTTCAACCCACGTTAATAACCGCAAACAGTAAGTCCGCTACATGCGAACTTTCCACTTGTGAACGCGCGCGCCAGCCCCTGTGTGCCAGCTGTTGTACCGTACTACTGTACTTTTCAAGGTACTGTACTGTAAGACTGAGACTGTTTTCTTTATTTTTCGTGTTTGTTTTTTATGTACGTATTGTTTGTGTGAAAAGTATTATAAACCTATTACAGTACAGCACTCTTGATATATACCCGATTGTGTTAGTGGGGTACCTAGGCTAACTTTGTTGGACTTACGAACAAATTGGACTTACAAGCGCGCTCTCAGAACGGAACTCGTATTGTATTCCTCCGATTCATAGAGACAGGCTCCCAAATGGCTGGGGGGAGGGTCATGGGAGTTACTGGTTAATGAGTACAGAATTTCAGTTGTGGATGATGAAAGAATTCTGGAGATGGATGGCAGTGGAGGTGGCACAACACTGTCAGTACACTTAATGCCACTGCCTAGTATACTTAAAATCTACCGTTTAGCCATTTTTATGTTACGTATATTTTACCGCAGTTAAAAAAACACGTACTCAAAACCTAGTTTTTAAAATGTGATGCTCAAGCCATTGTTTATGGGAGGAATAAACAAAGATCATGTAATAAAAGTGGGTGTTTTAAATGTTCTTTTGTAGATTTTTGGACCAGGGGACGATGAAGTGAAGCAGCAGAAATGCAACATGTTCTCATTGCTCTTTTTAGGTCTGGGAATTATTTCTTTTTTTACTTTCTTCCTTCAGGTAGGTACCTATGATTTGATCTTCTCATCGAGTCTATATTCAGTTAGAGAATATAGATTAATTACCTATTAATTAGATTTTTGTGAATTATCTGTTAATATAGATTAATTATTGATTAATCAAAATCCGATAAAGGAAACAGGTGATCAAAACCTTAGCTTGGATTTGGAACTTCCAAATCTTAGACTGAAATGAATTGCAGACACAGTTGGCACAAGGCTCTTTGAGAGGGCAGTGTCCTCAGCAGGGGGAATTGTGACTTCCCTGCGTGCTAAATTACGTCATGTTACAAGTTGGCCCTCAGCAAACATTCATTAGCAAGGACAAAAGAGACTTGAATTCACAGGACAACATAAGTCCCAGTTAAACTCCACTAGTCATAAACTGGAGAAAAATCAGTACAATAGCATTCTCTCTTTTTTTTTTTTTTATAAATTTATTTTATTTTTTGGCTGCATTGGGTCTTCGTTGCTGTGCACGGGCTTTCTCTAGTTGTGGCGAGCGGGGGCTGCTCTTCGTGTGGTGCACGGGCTTCTCATTCCAGTGGCTTCTCTTGTTGTGAAGCATGGGCTCTAGGTGCGCAGGCTTCAGTAGTTGTGGCTCGCGGGCTTCAGTAGTTGTGGCGCATGGGCTTAGCTGCTCTGCGGCGTGTGAGATCTTCCCGGACCAGGGATCGAACCCGTGTCCTCTGCGTTGGCAGGCGGATTCTTAACCACTGCGCCACCAGGGAAGCCCAGCATTCTCTTTTTTTACTCTTCATATAGTATCAAGTAACTTCTCTGATATTTTCTTCCTTAATTGATGAACTGTTTGAAAGAATGCACATTATATTGCATTTAGGAATTGTAGACCCGGACAAAATGAACTAGTAAACTTTGCTCTGGTTGTACTTGTCTACCTAGACTTTTAATTACCAAATTTCTTTTGTCTCTTTAACTCAGTGCCTTTCCAGTACACACAGGCCTTTCTAGTACAATCCATTAAGGCCACAGAATATTTCCTAGTCATGCCCAGTGTGCTTCTCTTTGATTATTGTTGAGCCAGTGGTAAAAGTAAGCCTAGCTTTTTATTTAGAAATCAGAGCCTTGCTTGTAGCAACTCAATGTCCAATGCAGCCGCAAGCCCTGGTGTGTTAGGGAGTAGAGCATACATATGCTGCACCAACAGTGGGCTGATGGACGGAACTACGGAGCCCTCACGAGCCTTGAGCAATCTGCCAGCAAAGGTGGGAGGAGACCAGAGCAGTCTAGGCCTGGACCCCTGGGGCAGACTCACCCTGAGCACTGACCACTGATCCTCTTGGTTCAGTGAAGACCTTGGATGCATCCTCCCCAGAGAGCACCCCACGTGCCCACCCCAACACTCCATGTGGCTGGAGGTTCACACCCATGCCAGCGCCTGGGAAGCAAACCCAGCTGTGGACATCTGGGCTGGTCTCCAGTTTGAACAGGATATAATTAGAAAGAGGGAAAGTGTCTGGCAAGGATGCTGGGGGAGATGGAGTAGCCTAATTGTTCGCTAATCTGAGAGCAGGTGGAGCTGTGACGGGGAAGCAGCAAACTCACCTGGAGCTTGATATTCCAGACGTCCTCCCTCCCTCCCTCTACACTACAGGAGCCAAAACGCATCCCTGCATGGAATTTTGTTACTTCTGTTGGAGACTGATTTGCTTAAAGCATTAGGAACACACTGAACGTTGTAATTAAATACAGTATTCTTCTCACTGAGAGGTTGTCCTTGAGAGTTTTGAAAAGGAAGTCTATTTAGAATGCTTCAGAAGCCAGAACTGGATACTTTTAAGGATTTTGGTCTTAGGATTTTATTGTATACCAATGATTTAGAAGTATATGAATTAAAAAAAATTTTTTATGGAAGTATAGTTGATTTACAATGTGTTAATTTCTGCTGTACAGCAAAGTGATCCAGTTATACATATATAAACATTCTTTTTTTAATATTCCTTTCCATTCTGGTTTATCATAGGATACTGAATATAGTTCTCTGTGCTGTACAGTAGGTCCTTGCTGTTTATCCATTCCATATATAATAGCTTACATCTAGCAGTGCATGAACTTTAAGTTGGAACTTTGAATTAGTATCTGGCCATAGACTTTGTCATTTGAATAGTTGATTCATAAATAAATGTTATAGAAATCCACGCGAATACACCCACTTGTGTCAGAACGCTTGTGCTCATCAAAAGGGACAAAAGCCTTTCTTCTCGCCCAGGGCTTCACATTTGGGAAGGCTGGCGAGATCCTCACCACAAGGCTTCGGTCCATGGCTTTTAAAGCAATGCTGAGACAGGTAGGTGTGTTCCTTTCGAGCCTCTTCCTGTTCTGGCTGGCGTGCTGCCCTGCATGTTGTGTGTCCCAGGTGTTCATGCAAGGACTGCTCAGGGCCCTGCTAATGGTCCTGGTCCAAAGACCTCTCAGGGTTTCCGTGGGAGTAGGCTTAATTTAGGTAACTTTTGGGGCTTATTTTGCAACTATCTCTATCCATGTGGATACTCTCATTTCAAGGACCTGTGTCTGTTTTCTGGATTCTACGCAGGCCCTGGTGAGTCACTTGAGACTCCAGGATGCCTTTCAACAAAGGAAAGGGTGGTTGGCAGTGTTCCTGTCCCATGACTGACCATACTAACTATAGGTTTTACCAAATGTTGGTAATTGAGTTTGTTAGAGCTCTGCTTTCACATTAATTCCCTTGTTAATTCACTCAGTCATTACCCGCTAGGTACCAGACAGTGTGCTAGTAGCTGGGCCTATAAAATGCATTATCTGCTCTCTTGGGAAGGTCACAGCCCAGTGCAGGACATGTGGGAAAATGTGCAAACATGAATTCTCTATTTTTATAGAGAAGGCTCAAGAGAGGGCCAGAATATTGTCCAACCGATTGGCAGGAATTGATTACATTCCTGTTCACAAAAGGGCACAGAGCAGGTATCATGTTTTGTGCAAGTCTGAATTTGCAGACCTCTTTCAGTGTCTTTTAAACTGTTGCTGTGGAGGAAAAATTACTTTATATGAAGCTTAAAGATGCCGTGGATGAGTGGCTTATAATTAAAATCATATCTAAGATAGACTCTTTTAATCCTTGCTTCAAACAAAACAAAACAAAAACGTGGTGAGAAACCAGGGCTGATGGATCTCATGCCCAGGATTTGCAAGAAAGAGCCGTGTCCAGCACAACTCCTTTGTGAGAGACACCACCCCATCAGGATACTACGGGAGTATCCGTAGTGCAAGTTGTGAGGACTGGGGGATGGACCCACGTGCACCCACGGGCTCGGGGGAAGCTGGCGGCGAGCACAGCTGCAATCTGGATAAGCCCCGCCCCCCGTCAGTGTGCCTTCCCGGCACAGCAGAGCCGGATGCAGGTGGGGATGGGGCTTGCGTCCTGGTGGGGCTCCGAGGTGTACGCCCAAGGCAGGGACTAGAGCTCCCCACTGCATGGGAGGTCTCCCCTCAACTCCAACGCCCAAGTGAAGTGTGGATATGTCCTCGGCATTGCATGTTTGGGATGTTTCATCTGATTTTCTCTGCTTGTTTTAATTTGGAATGAATTTAAAGGTGTATTTTGTGCCATAGGACATGAGCTGGTTTGATGATCATAAAAACAGTACTGGTGTGCTTTCTACGAGACTTGCGATGGATGCCTCCCAAGTCCAAGGGGTATGTAGACTGCACTCTACTACTGTTTTTCTTTAACATGGTTTGGAATAAACATATGGCATAGCTGCAACCTTTAAGCTGCCTTCAGCTGCAAACAACAGAAAAGTCAAACTGGCCTAAACAATAAAGAGGAAGGTTAGACTTCAGGGTTGGTGGATCCACTGGCTCACAGGTGGCCCGAAGGACTCAGGCGCCTTCTGTCTGTTGGCTCTGAGTGGCTTTCAGTCCTCAGGGTTGGCTTCATCCTGTGGCTTGTTCCCTCGTGGCCACAGGGCAGCTGCCAGGAGCAACCACAGCTACAAGCTTCCTTGTTTCCCATTCAGCGAAAGAGAGTGCACACCTAAGCCTCGACTGCCAAACAAACACCCTTCCCTTACATCTAATTAAGACTGATTTGGGTCACATGCCCAACCCTAACTAATACCTGGCCCAGGGAGTGCCACCATCTTCCTGGCTTCCCTCCCCAGCTCTGGAGCTCAGGTCTGTTACCTCGGAACTCACTGCTTCTGCATAGCGCAGGAGAGCAGCAAGTCCCCTGCAGTGTCCCTGTGAGAGCCCTCGTTTTCTGACTGGTGCAAACAGGACTGCATCTTTATGCATGCTTTACGGGGGGGATGGTCTCTTCGGATCTGTACCCTTGGTAACAGATGGTCTCTTGGGGCTCGTGAATCTCCCTCTTACACATTTGAAGCGAACAGGCTTTAAAATGACCAGAGTGCCTGTGGTGTGTTTCCTCTTTGAATGTTGCCTTCATGAAAAAGTGTGCACCCCACAGCCTCTCCCCAAACCAGAGCAGCTGATGACTTGCTTCTGCAGTACTGAATCCGTATGGGCAGGAGAGGGAGGAGAGTTGAAAGGCACGAAGAAAAACCTGCAGAGCCTCCCAAGTTACCCACAGGTGTCTTGGGCTTATTGTAACAAAAGGGAGCAAATGTTAGTACAGGCACAGATCCCTCTCTCGTGGTTCTGACCCAGAAGCTGAAGGCTGCAGCTCATGGATTTGCAACTTAAAATACAGCTGCCTCTCTTCTTTTGCTCTTCCAGGCCACTGGGACCAGGTTGGCTTTAATTGCACAGAACACAGCCAACCTTGGAACTGGTATTATCATATCATTTGTCTACGGTTGGCAATTAACCCTTTTGATGTTATCGGTTGTTCCAATTATTGCTGTATCAGGAATTGTTGAAATGAAACTGCTGGCTGGAAATGCCAAAAGAGATAAAAAAGAACTGGAAACTGTTGGAAAGGTGGGTCCAATACGGCTTCAGTTGGTATAAGTATGGTTTTTAGACATGGGTTTTATTTGATTGATTTATTACAACACGCATGTTTTAATAATGTTAGTACTCCCTACAACTAATAATGGTCAACGCTGTGCATGAAATATTTTACTGTGTCAATGCCTAGAACTTGAAAATGGGATAATTAATGTAAAGCTTTTATCCTATAGAAGGTGTTATATTCAGAAAATTTCTGAATTTTCAAAGTTCATTTTACCTTTTACTTTGTATACCGATGCCATTATTAGGACAGAAGTTACCCCTGTTTTACAGATGAAGAGTCCTTAAGGCAGAGAATTATAAGTGTATTGTTCAAAGTAGGACATTTGCCAGTACTTAAAAGACAGTCCTGTTCTTCTTGGCTGTGATTTCTATAGTTAATTAAGCTAGGCAGCCACCAGAGGACAGTAATGCTCTGATTTCTGGTTCTAATTATAATGGCAATTGGGCACACACTTAACTTTGTGCCAATTATTGTTCTAAGTATTTATATGCACCAACTCATCCTCACAATAATCCTATAAGGCAAATACTAATGTTATACCAATTTTACAAATGTGGAACCTGAGAATGAAACAAGTTAAAGGCATGGCTGGGTTTCAAGTCCTGGTCTAATTTCTAAGTTCTTTACTATATTACCTCTTCATATGGGTTTAAATGTGTCTAAATCTCCATATAAACATTTTATTTACACGTACATGTATTTAAATGTTTAAATGTAGATAACAGCCGGGAATTTTTTTTACCCTTATTTATGTAAATATTATACTATATTGAAACATTAGGAGGTGAAGCAGACAGTGTATATAAATTGTGATAGAGTTTCTCTAGCACAACACTTGCAAAGCCCTTTCACAGACAATACTGCATAGGCCTTAATACATTTATGGTTACACAGGGTGGGCCAGATAGTATGTCTCGCTCATGGGTTAGAAAGCAGTTAGCATGATTCCCACACTTAAGCTCTGGGGTATCCAGAGTCCCTGAAGATCCTCTTGGCTGCTGGCTGTGGGTACTTTAGGGCAGTGGTACCCAACCTTTTTGGCACCGGGGACTGGTTTTGTGGAAGACACTTTTTCCACGGAGAGGGATTGTGGGGGGGCGGTAGTTCAGGCGGTAATGCGAGAGATGGGGACAGGCAGATGAAGCTTCGCTCCGCTTTCCTGCCACTCACTTCCTGCTGTGCGGCCTGGTTCCTAACAGGCCATGGACCGGTACCGGTCCGCGGCCCGGGGGTTGGGGACCCCTGCTTTAGGGCATCATTTCCTTGATTTCTGTTTGTCACAACTAACTACTGAAAAAACACCTTGTAGTGTTCGTTTCCTTTCTCCTCCTGAACCCTACCGCTTTTCACATTTCCGAAGGGAAATTGTCAGTAGGTAGAATGAAGATCAATTTTTCTTAGACTAGTCACATGAGTCTAGTTAAGATAATAGAATCTTAATTCTATTAAAAATGGCTAATGACACTGAAAGTTGCCAGAGTTTTGGCAGGAGCAGGGCAGTTAGAATGGAGCAGCTTGGCAAACAAAACACCACCTTGGACCATCCGTCCTGGCCTTGCGGCTGCTCAGTATATCATACTGGAGAAGACCCCCCACTTCTCTGGTCTTCACTTTCCACTTCTGTAACGTGAGAAATTGTACCAGATGGTGTCCCAGGTTCCTTTCAGCTAATACACTGTCGTTCCAGGGATCAGAGAATGAATAACTCAGACTGATCAGTCTGAAATATTTTTAGTAACTACTTTAACCTGATAAGGGTTTGTTTTTTTTTTAATGAGAGATTGGAAATGTTAAATGTTAATTATCAGCAGTTCAATCATAGTTCAATTTTGTTCACTCAGTCAACTCCTGATTAATCCAAAATGAGGGTTAGAAAGGTCTTGGATACCACCCAACCCCCACCCCCACCCCCAACATCACTGTTTTTTCAACAACAACAAAAAAGTTCTCATTGACCTGGGTGCAGATTAATCATGGTTCAAGAACATGGGGATTTGGGATAACTTCCCATTTTCATTTTCCGGAAAAGGCTTAGTAATGAGGGTGTGATTGCTGGGCTGGGAGGAGGGGAGGGAGGCTGGATAATCACCCTCTTGACTCTGGCCCTGCCTGATGACTCAGATTAGGGGCCTGCTGAACCAGAATTAACCCTCAAAGCGCTTAACCCGTGATCAGAAAATCAAGAGTTGACTGTAAAGTCCTAACAACGAGTGTCTCCTTGTGTAAATGACAAAGCAGGGGAAGCAGAAGAGCATAATGGGTTAAGAACATGGACTTGGCATCAGATAGCCTTGCAGGGATCCTGTCCCGCCTGCTTATTAACTCTAGAGTCTTAGGCAAGTCACTGTGCCTCGGCTCCTCACCTGTGCAAACGGGAATAAGAACATGGACCTCACAGTGCTGTCAAATGAGGTAACACCTGGCACAGAGTAAAAGCCAGTAAGTACTCTCTAGTCTGGCTACAATTACTGTTAGATGTTTCATTTATAATAAAGATAGGGGGCTTTCCTGGTGGCGCAGTGGTTAAGAATCCACCTGCCAATGCAGGGGACACGGGTTCGAGCCCTGGTCTGGGAAGATCCCACATGCCACAAAGCAACTGGGCCCGTGAGCCACAATTACTGAGCCTGCGCGTCTGCAGCCTGTGCTCCGCAACAAGAGAGGCCGCGATAGTGAGAGGTCCGCGCACCGCGATGAAGAGTGGCCCCTGCTTGCCACAACTAGAGAAAGCCCTCGCACAGAAACGAAGACACAACACAGCCATAAATAAATAAATAAATAAGAATCCACCTGCCAATGCAGGGGACATGGGTTCGAGCCCTGGTCCCGGAAGATCCCACATGCCACAGAGCAACTAAGGCCGTGCGCCACAACTACTGAGCCTGCGCTCTAGAGCCGTGAGCCACAAATAGTGAGCCCGCGTGTCACAACTACTGAAGCCCACACGCCTAGAGCCCGTGCTCTGCAACAAGAGAAGCCACCGCAATGAGAGGCCAGCGCACCACAACAGAGAGTAGCCACCGCTCGCTGCAACTAGAGAAAACCTGCGCACAGCAACGAAGACCTAATGCAGCCGAAAATAAAGTAAAATAAATTTAAAAAATAATAATAAAAAATAAAGATTAGGGACTTCCCTGGTGGTCCAGTGGGTAAGACTCCACCCTCCTAATGCAGGGGGCCCAGGTTTGATCCCTGATCAGGGAACTAGATCCGGCATGCATGCTGTAACTAAAGATCCCAGTGAAGATCCTGTGTGCCACAACTAAAACCTGGCGCAGCCAAAAATAAATAAATAAATATTTTAAAATATATACAATAAAGATATAAGGCTGTTCAGCTTAAGGTATTAAATATCTTGCTTTCATCTGGTTAAAAAGCTGAGAACTGGGATAAAAGTCTCCAAGCTGATAAGATTTCATTTTGGGTTTTTGTCTTATGCTCCTTGTGCCAATAGTTTAGATGAATCAATTGCCAAACTGTGATTTAGACTAAATAGACACATCACAGACAACTAACATTAGTCAGGGGTGATTTGGCTGTCAGAAAACTGCTCTGGCTGGTTTGGGTAAAAGGGGTTTGATGTAAGGACACACGGAAGTGTGGGGAGTACAGATGGCTTGTGGCAACTGCAATGTCCCCAGCAGCTCCCCTCTTAGAGCCATAAGCGCACTGTCTCAGAGTCTGTCTACACGTTTGTTCTGTTCCTCAGTCGCTGAATATTCAGACCAGCTTCCTACACATACCCTGGTGACCTTAACCTCTGAATCTGCAGGCGCCTCCCAGGACACACAGTTGCCTCCAAGTCCAGGAAACTGAATCCGAAAGGCCTAAATGTGTCAGGTGTCTGTCCCCGGTTTCATCAGGAATTTAAGGCAGGGTCCTGATGTTTACAACTGGGATGTTCTCAAATGTGGGTAAACATTGTTTTCTAAGAAGCGGTATGCTTTAAGGAGGAAATGATTGGCACCTTCAGTAGGCCCATAGAAATCAGCCTGATTCTCTCTTCTAAGCTACTACCCTATGAAGAAAACAAAGCCACAAAGGGGTTTGACTAAAGCCAGTCAAGTAACTGCCTGGTGGCAGGGCTAGGAATAGAATCAGGCTTCTGGCGCCTGGGCCACCATTCTTGCCCTAAGCTGGTCTGTCTCCCACCATAGGGCATAGAAGACTTGCCACCAGATTTAGCACAACCAGAGGTGCTTTTAAGATTGCCAGTTTTGGGCTTCCCTGGTGGCACAGTGGTTAAGAATTAGCCTGCCAATTCAGGGGACATGGGTTCGAGCCCTGGTCCGGGAAGATCCCACATGCCGCGAAGCAACTAAGCCCGTGCGCCACAACTACTGAGCCTGTGCTCTAGAGCCCGCGAGCCACAACTACTGAGCCCATGTGCCACAACTACTGAAGCCCGCACGCCTAGAGCCCGTGCTCCGCAGCAAGAGAAGCCACTGCAATGAAAAGCCTGCGCACTGCAAAGAAGGGTAGCCCCCGCTCGCCGCAACTAGAGAAAAGCCTGCGTGCAGCAACAAAGACCGAACGCAGCCATAAATAAATAATTAAAAAAAAAAAAAAAGATTGCCAGTTTTTTCATGGAGCTTGTCTTGAAGAACACATTATGCCTTTGCTTTCCAAATTTTAAAGGAATTGAAAACCTGTCAACATAACCTTCAGGGTTCTTTTGACAGAACCCTCAGGCTTATATATATATTTTTATTATTTCAGAAGTAAAAGCCCCACTTCTAATCATGATCTGTTCTACATTACAGATTGCAACAGAGGCAATAGAAAATATTAGGACAGTTGTGTCCTTGACCCAGGAAAGAAAATTTGAATCAATGTATGTTGAAAACTTGTATGGAGCTTACAGGTAATGAGCGTATGATTGTTATTAAGAGCGTAGTGTTTTCCTAGGCTGAATTACTGATTCCAATTTTTGTTCCTGCTGCAAACAATGAGATGATTGTAAGGATGACAGTTTTTTCAATAATTATCTCAGTGAAAATAAGTAACTTTTTGATGCAGCTGGACCACAGGATTGGATTTTTACATCTCTTATAAAAAAACAGTAAGATTGGGTCTCTAAGAGCTAAAAGGTACAGAGGGCCACACAAGTATTTGTTCACCACTGCAGGCGACATAAACAACCCATGTGGTGATTCAGGATGAACATTCTTTTAGGGAATTGCTCAAACCTTTGTTTTCTTTGCATCGTGTAGACTGAACCAAAGATGAGATTTGTTGTTGGGTTAAAGTGTTTCCTTTGTTGTCTGGGTGAGGACCAGATCTGTGCTACTCTGAAAACAAAGACACGGAGCCTATTTGATTGGTTTATACTTGAGCATTTCGACAAACCTCCAGCACCTGTTTGCCACTTGTTTCCAACCAGGGCCTGTCCTTATAAATGAATATGTTTTAACACTAACAAAATTGAACACAATTTGAATCACAACTTTGTAGACTAGAACAATGGTTTCGAACACTTCCATATTTGAACAGGGATAATTGAATTTCTCAGTGTATCCACCTTCCTAGTTATGTATACTTCATGCAGCTATTACATTTTTCTGGTCATTTGATGTCTGACATATATCTGTCAGTAGCATTGTAAATTGTTCAGTAACATTAAGTATTGTAACACCATGCTCACAGCACAGAAGTTAAACTATCCAGATTAGTAATACTTCAAATTTTTCCTCTTGCCAAGTGCCTGCCTTCTAATCTGAAAATAAATAAATTAATGTTCTTCTGGAGGATTTAGAATAATAAAGTAAAATAAAGTAGCTAAACTAATAGAGGATAGCAAGAGGTTTAATTAGAAATGGTTCAAAACAAATTGTGTTGGGGATGGTGGGATCTAGCTCCGGGAAGAACTTCTGATGTGTGTCTAGATAAACCTCGGTGACCCTACTTTTCTGAATCTGAAATGTGAACTTTGATATGAGAGACTATAACTCATCACAGAAGACAAGATAATAATATTAAACAACTGAATTTAGACAATTCAAACTTTAGTCCTAACTTTGACATCCTTTATTTTTGATAACAACAATCATGTGTGAGTTCCCAGATATTCCTGTGTAATAATAACAGCAACTATCATTTGAGCAACCACTATGAGCTAGGTACTGCGCTAGACATTTGTATTGTCTATTTAGATCTCAAAACAATTTTGTATCATACTGGTTATCCGCCTCTTACAAGTCAGAAAACTGATGCGTAGAGAGGTTAAGTCACTTAAACTAATTATAACTGGGGGCAGAATTTAGACACAGGTTGACTAGACTTAGAAGCTGTGCTCTTTGTACAAGCCAGTGCTAAGAGAGGTTGAAGATAATGGTTACAGATATACTGATTTGCTTTTCAGGAATTCTGTGCGGAAAGCACACATCTATGGAATTACTTTTAGTATTTCACAAGCATTTATGTATTTTTCCCATGCCGGTTGTTTTCGGTTTGGTGCCTATCTCATTGTGAATGGACATATGCACTTCAGAGATGTTATTATGTAAGTAACTTTTAATTTATTGAGATTATTCCATAATAACGTTTCAATAGGTCTATGCAAAGGTTTGGAGTAGAGCGAAAAACTAACTTGTTTTATGATGAAGTCAGAGAGTTGAATCAACCCCAGAAATCGAATGTTGTCGGTACTCCAAGGACAGTTTCATTATGCGAGTGGACTAAAATCAACCAAGCTCATGAAAATGATCATAAACCAGAATTTCAGTAATACATAGAAGGACAGGAGGACAGCAAATGTTCTCAATGCAGAGATAAATCATAGTTAGAAAACTGCTGGCCACCATGGACCCAAAACAGAGGTTATAATAGCTTACTATTTAAGGGCAACCAAAGATGGCCTTGACAGTGGGATGGGAACGCTTGACTGAAGTCTGGTAAACACTCTGTTCCCTAACCAGCCCTGGGATGACCCTGCCAACTGTTGCCTCTTAGCCTTTCCTATTTTCTTGGTTTCCAAGGCTAACCAATGGTCTTTCAAACTATGCTAAATACGTTCAATTAGGTTGCAGTCTAGTCTTGCCAAAGGGAAGCCATTCTTTTAAGATCACTTCGGCGTATTTCTGCTCTGATGGGATGATTTTTAAAAAGTAGCAAACAACTTAAAAACCCAGGGTCAAGACGGACAGAGTGGAAGTGTTTAAAAGCTGTACTTTTGTTTTCATCCAAAATTAAAATAACCATGCAAAAAGAATATATATCTTTGCATCAATCAGGATCCCAGCAGGGAACAAATGGCCCCGCAGATGGGGTAATGGAGGACAGTTTGCTAAAGGGTCTGTTTATAAAGGTGTGAGAAGTATTAAGGTCAGCAGTGCCCGGCTAGGCACCACTAAGACCTTACTTAAGCCTAAAGGGCAAGAGGAGGGAACGATTTTCAGAAGCCAGTGCAGGGGCCTTCTGTGGTCTTTGGTGGAAGGACCCCAACACCACAACTCTCCAACAGGAAAGAGACCAACACAACAAACGCCCTGGTCCCACTCCTCCAGCCTCCTTCCCTGCTGTGCTATTCCTTGCCAAACCCCATCAGGAGCCAGAGGACCAGAAAAGCTTTCGATGCAAACCCTGAAGGTCAGCCTGTCAGGCATAGAGGAGGATGGTATAAGATAGAGATGGGAGAGTAGAAAGTGGTTTTGGAGGGATAGATGGAAATAGCCAGCTGGGAATTACCACTTGGAGACATTCATTGTCTAGAAAAATACCAATGAAAAAATTGGCCCTGCTTTTAAAAACTGTTTTTATCATTAAAATGTTAAATTCTGGATAATTGGAAGATAGCTTTTAAAATCTTTCATACTAAAGCTGCATTACAGGCTGTACAGGAAAGCTAGGCAGCTAGCTACATGTGAGTTGTTCATCACTCTTCTAAAATTTGATTTTTGATAATTAACCTCATCAAATATTTAAGGGAGAGCCTTACTCTACCCACCATTCCCCCCACCCCCCATGTACTTAAAATACATTTTAATACCTTAGATTTACACTTTGCTGCACAGCAGTAATTAATACAGCATTGTAAATCAACTATACTTCAATTAAAAAAAAAAAAGAATTAAAAAAATAATGCATTAAATTACAAACCAAAACAAGGAGCCAAATGCCCTGACACCCACTCCAGAATTATTTATCTGGTCTGTATCAGGGATACAGAAGCAAAGCAGAAAATATTCAGTGCATGTAATTTATTTGATTTAACTTCTTCAAACTTGTGGAACTTTGGTCTCTCTTATTTGAGTGTAGCTCAAAGAGACCAAAAAAGATAAAAAAAATACAGTTTCCCCCCAAAATCTTAGATTTAGAAGTTTGGGGGAAATTTTTTTAAGTTCTCTATTATTAGAGATTTTCCTACCCTCCCCTCTGTCTAGGGAGCTCTGGTGCCAGAAGTAAACAACTTTGTGGAGGCATAAATCTCAGAATCTTCAGTTCCCCCTAGAAGTGATAATCCATATCCATTCTTTTAATTGGCGAATAGACCGTTAGCTTAATTGTTTCTTCAGGGTCATAGCCATAGTTATTTTATTTGTAAGAGCAAAGCTATTTGTAGTAAAGGCTTATTTTGCCCAGTAAGAATTCTTTAACCACAGTGACGACGATTATTGTTTGTGCGGGGCTGCAGAAGAAACCACACTCTGGAGATCAGGGCTGTAGAGTCAGGAGGAAACCTCACTCCTTGTCTGGTACTGATCAAGTCCCTTCAGCCCCCAGAGCTTCAGTTCCCTCAACTCTAAACGGGGTATGTGGCTTGTTACTAGAATTACCTGCGATCACAACTCAAGATTCTGTTAGCAGATACTTCCTGAGAGAGGAGAGCTTTACAAAGTGACATGAAATCTAGGAAATGAGAAGCTCCTAAAGGAAGCCAGAAGGCAGTAGAAAAAAGGAAACCCTCAGGCAGCCGGTGCTGCCCTCCCCTCCCGGTGTCCTTTGGTCCTGGAATTTTCTAGCGACGTGTGGGGGAGGGAGGAGGGGGATGAGTAAGGGTGTGAAAACATCAGTACTGGCCAGCAGTATGTCTTTGGGCTTTGAGACATCCTGGGGTTAAATTATATAAATTAATGTTTAAAATTCCTCTGCTCCCATCTAGGGTGTTTTCAGCGATCGTGTTGGGCGCCGTGGCTCTAGGACACGCGAGTTCCTTTGCTCCAGACTATGCTAAAGCCAAGCTGTCTGCAGCGCACTTATTCAATCTGTTTGAAAGACAACCTTTGATTGACAGCCACAGTGAGGAAGGCCTGAGGCCTGTGAGTTCTCTGCTGTCTGATCAGCACTTGGTTAATTTTTTCCTAAAGGTTTGCTGTCTGCTAGATCATGTCGACCAACAAAAAAAGGCACAACGTGAGAGTTGTGAGTTAAGTTTTATTTGGGGCAAAATGAGGACTGCAGCCCAGGAGACAGCATCTCAGAGAGCTCGGAGAAACTGCTCCTAAGGGGGAGGCGGGGGAAGGTCAGAGTTCCATAGGATTTTAGTGAAGGGGGCACGTGCAGTCAAGCACGCATTTTGGCAGAGCCTTGCTACTGGTCACAAGGAGCAGATGCCCCCATTAACGATTGTAGTGCTTTTCTAGGTACGAGAAGATGCAAGAAATTGGGTTCATAAAATTTTCTCCTGAAAATATCTAACTATCTGAAGGCCTGTTCTGCCAGTTTTTCCCAGAGCACAGAGTGCCTCACTCCTGATCTCCGCCCTGAACTCCTTTCAGGGTGTGTTGAAGGCTGGCGGCTGCCGCAGTCTGTGACTTTGTCCTTGTAGAGGCAGATGGCAAGTGGTAATTTTTAGTTGGCAGTCGTAACCACAGGATAAATTTGTAGTGATTACACTGACATTCACTTCACTGGCTTTGTGATAGTTACAAGGCTAATAATATTTGGCCAACTTTCCTGGCATTTTCAAATTTCATAGGGGGTTGCAAGGATGAGCACGTCAAAAGTAAAGAACCCCAAATCCAGATGTACTAGAACTGAATAATTTCCACGAAAATTGTGAGTCATTTCTGCATGGAAGGTATGTGCCTGTAGCTCTGTGTGTAACTGCATTAGCAATTTGGCTTTCATCACATGTTGTCGTCACAGCGTTACGACTGGTGAGAAGTCCACTTTATTCAGAGTAGGAGGAATAGTCCTTTACTATCCCCAAACTTAGATGTCAGTGTTCTTTGTGTTCCTTGCATAACACAAGCCGCTGCACGTTTTAATGCAGGTGAAGCAGCGTGGGTAAAGCGATGGGGACTTAACACAACCGTTTTGGAACTTCACCAGGTATTTCCTGTTCTGAGAAAAAAGCTGTGCCCAGTGAGGGAGATAAAGAGGCCACCAGGGCTGCAGGCAAGGGCTGTCCACTGAGACGGCAGGTAGAAACTGCTCTAAATCCCCAAGCCTCTGAGCCTTGGGCCATTGACTTGGCTCCAGCCGCAAAATCATCAGTTGGGAAAACTAAATATTTGTCTTCAATGAACCAGAAATTTTGAGTTTAGTTAACAACTCTGTAATATGACTCTCTTTAACCTGTACCCCTGGCTCCCATCTTCATTTTATATAACAACTTGCTACCAATACTAACTGGTGCCAGCCAGTACCTGTACTGAATATGAATTGTATGTTTCTCTGCTATAGTGTTTGGTAAAGCTTCCTTGAAATTATACTTTTTTTTTTTTTTAATTTATTTTTGGCTGCATTGGGTCCTCATTGCTGCACGTGGGCTTTCTCTAGTTGCAGTGAACGGGAGCTACTCTTCGTTGCGGTGCGCGGGCTTCTCATTGCGGTGGCTTCTCTTGTTGCGGAGCACGGGCTCTAGGTGCATGGGCTTCATTAGTTGTGGCTCACGGGCTCAGTAGTTGTGGCGCACGGGTGCAGTAGCTCCACGGCATGTGGGATCTTCCCGGACCAGGGCTCGAACCCGTGTCCCCTGCATTGGCAGGAGGATTCTTAACCACTGCGCCACCAGGGAAGCCCTTGAAATTATACTTTTTATTCCAATCATTATCAGACCAATTACAATAGCAACATAAAAATGCCTATTTTTTAGGATAAGTTTGAAGGAAATGTGACACTTAATGAAGTCGTGTTCAACTATCCCACGCGGCCAAACGTGCCCGTGCTTCAGGGGCTGAGCCTCGAGGTGAAGAAGGGCCAGACGCTGGCCCTGGTGGGCAGCAGCGGCTGTGGGAAAAGCACGGTGGTCCAGCTCCTGGAGCGGTTCTACGACCCCTTGGCTGGAACAGTGGTGAGCACACTTTCTTAAATTGGTAACTTGATTTGAGGCAATATTTCAAGTGGCTAAACCAATATTCCCATAACGGAAAAAACTGGACAAGACCTATAATCCTAACTGATACGATGACCACATTCTATAAACCCCAAGGTGGCACCCATAGTCAGACAAATACATGGGGACAATAGGGGAGAACATCAGGAACTGAGTGTAGTTCAGAAAGTACTGAGTATGAAGTTGATCTGTGCCCTGCCCTGGGCCTTCTGAGCCAGCTGGAGCCTCCTGCGTGAACACTCACTCGCTTCCTGGGTTATAAAGGTAAGCCGCACAGGCCTGCCAGAGTTCTGAGTAGACTCCCAGGACTCTGTCCCCTCCTCCTCCTGCCCTGCCATCTCTCTCTAACCCGAACTGCAGCCCTCTCATATTTGGCTTTCAGCATTGATGTTGTGGTGTCTAGCCCCTGGCCCTCTTCCATGAGTGGAGACTTGGCTCTTACCGATAATGCCTGCATTTCCCATTACCTTGGGATGGTACCCACTGACCTAGCCCAGGAAGCCCACCCCCATTTAGACAGTCACCAGAATGTTAAACCTTGTTGAGTTGTTTCTTTGGGGAAAATCTTATGCTTCCACTATTACAATTACTCTGAAGGTATGAATATGGGCAAACCAGCTCAACAGTACTCTGTAGGTGTGCCGTGCTAATACTACAGTGGGAACTTCTTTCTCTAGAGGGCAAGACTAGTTGGACTTGTGTGTATTTCTTCACCGTGCCCCCTGCATTGCTGGAAGCTGTATTCTCAGCCCATCACAAGGCTCCCCTAGAAGCACCATGCCTCCTGCTTACAGCAAACAAAAAATAATCAAAACCACCGTCAACAAAGCCAGTTTCCCAAAGATAAAGATACTGCCCTTTGAGCTTGTCCACTTTCCATTGAACTCTTGTCCTTAGTGCTATCAGAAAGAGAAATGGGGGAAGTTGAAGGCTGGTAGTTCTCAAGTGAAAGAGAGGTAGAGGTAGGAAAGGAGATAACCAACTTTCAAAATCTGGGGCCATGCTGCCGATCTGCTTTTTTTCCTGGTGTGCCTGGAGGAGGGGGATACAGTCAAGGTGAAAGGTTGCAGTTGTTCAGGCGACAGCAGATATGAGCAGGACACCTAACTGCATACTTCTTAAAGGCAGAGGACGGTACACTTGCCTGGATGAGGGCAGGTAGGAACAAAGAAAGTAACGTGGAAAGACGGGGCCAAACGTACCACCATTTTCCCAGGTAGAACAAGAAAGGGATGGCCTAGTCAACATAAAAAAAAAAAAATCGTTTTGTTGGCTGTGTTGGCCTCCAGCAGTGTAAGAGCTTACAGGCTGTGAGGGTTGGTATTTCACAAACTGCTGATGCCCACGTGCAACAGTCCTCCTAGTAACATACTGTTTAGTTGTTTTTTTGTTTGTTTTTTAAGCCCTTCTTATAGTTTGTGGACTTTGGTTTTCAGCTCCTAGATGGTCAAGAAGCAAAGAAGCTCAACATCCAGTGGCTCAGAGCCCAACTCGGCATTGTGTCCCAGGAGCCCATCCTGTTTGACTGCAGCATTGCCGACAACATTGCCTATGGAGACAACAGCCGGTCTGTCAAGATGCCTGAAATCGTGAGTGCCGCGAAAGCAGCCAATATCCATCCTTTCATCGAGACCTTACCCAAAGTAAGTGAACTGGTAGCTTCCTAGGCTGATACCAGACTCAACTGCAAACTGTTTTCCTCCTCCAACAGCTCCCAAAGTTATGCTTTAAAGTCTTGTAACAGAACTTGCCTCTGTACTAGCACTGTGACCTTGGACAAGACACTGAAGTCCATGATACCAAGTTTCCTTACTGGTAAACGGGGAAATTAGGCGTGGTGTCTACCTTGTACAAATGTCGTGAGAAGCAAACGAGGTCATGTTAAGTCACCTCAAACTGCTGGTTGAGGGCTGGGTTTGTACTGTAGCCATGTTTGCTTTATTCCTTATGGTACTTTCTTTTTTAAACATTTTGAGATAATTATAGATTCATGTGCAGTTGTAAGGAATACAGAGATCTTGTGTACCCTTGACCCAGGTTCCTCCAATGACATCTTGCAAAACTAATAGGGTACTGCAACTACGATACTAATTTTGACACAATCCACTGATCTTGCTCAGACTTCCCCAGTTTTTTTTTTTTTTTTTTTTTTGGTCTCTCCAACTTATTTATTTTTTAAACATCTTTATTGAAGTATAATTGCCTTACAATGGTGTGTTAGCTTCTGCTTTATAACAAAGTGAATCAGTTATACATATACAATATGTTCCCATATCTCTTCCCTCTTGCATCTCCCTCCCTCCCACCCTCCCCATCCCACCCCTCTAGGTGGTCACAAAGCACAGAGCTGATCTCTCTGTGCTATGCGGCTGCTTCCCACTAGCTATCTATTTTACATTTGGTAGTGTATATATGTCCATGACACTCTCTCACCCTGTCACATCTCACCCCACCCCCTCCCCATATCCTCAAGTCCATTCTCTAGTAGGTCTGTGTCTTTATTCCCGTCTTGCCACTAGGTTCTTCATGAACTTTTTTTTTGTTTCCTTAGATTCCGTATATATGTGTTAGCATACTGTATTTGTTTTTCTCTTTCTGACTTACTTCACTCTGTATGACAGACTCTAACTCCATCCACCTCATTACAAATACCTCCATTTCATTTCTTTTTATGGCTGAGTAATATTCCATTGTATATATGTGCCACATCTTCTTTATCCATTCATCTGTCGATGGACATTTAGGTTGCTTCCATGTCCTGGCTATTGTAAATAGTGCTGCAATGAACATTTTGGTACATGACTCTTTTTGAACTATGGTTTTCTCAGGGTATATGCCCAGTAGTGGGATTGCTGGGTCGTATGGTAGTTCTATTTGTAGTTTTTTAAGGAACCTCCATACTGTTCTCCATAGTGGCTGTATCAATTTACATTCCCACCAACAGTGCAAGAGTGTTCCCTTTCCTCCACACCCTCTCCAGCATTTATTGTTTCTAGATTTTTTGATGATGGCCATTCTGACCAGTGTGAGATGATATCTCATTGTAGTTTTGATTTGCATTTCTCTAATGATTAATGATGTTGAGCATTCTTTCATGTGTCTGTAGACCATCTGTATATCTTCTTTGGAGAAATGTCTATTTAGGTCTTCTGCCCATTTTTGGATTGGGTTGTTTGTTTTTTTGTTATTGAGCTGCATGAGCTGCTTGTAAATCTTGGAGATTAATCCTTTGTCAGTTGCTTCATTTGCAAATATTTTCTCCCATTCTGATGGTTGTCTTTTGGTCTTGTTTATGGTTTCCTTTGCTGTGCAAAAGCTTTTAAGTTTCATTAGGCCCCATTTGTTTATTTGTGTTCTTATTTCCATTTCTCTGGGAGCTGGGTCAAAAAGAATCTTGCTGTGATGTATGTCATAGAGTGTTCTGCCTATGTTTTCCTCTAAGAGTTTGATAGTGTCTGGCCTTACACTTAGGTCTTTAATCCATTTTGAGTTTATTTTTGTGCATGGTGTCAGGGAGTGTTCTACTTTCATACTTTTACATGTATCTGTCCAATTTTCCCAGCACCACTTATTGAAGAGGCTGTCTTTTCTCCACTGTATATGCTTGCCTCCTTTATCAAAGATAAGGTGACCATATGTGCGTGGGTTTATCTCTGGGCTTTCTATCCTGTTCCATTGATCTATATTTCTGTTTTTGTGCCAGTACCAAACTGTCTTGATTACTGTAGCTTTGTAATATAGTCTGAAGTCAGGGAGCCTGATTCCCCCAGCTCCATTTTTCGTTCTCAAGATTGCTTTGGCTATTCGGGGTCTTTTGTGTTTCCATACAAATTGTGAAATTTTTTGTTCTAGTTCTGTGAAAAATACCAGTGGTAGTTTGATAGGGATTGCACTGAATCTGTAGATTGCTTTGGGTAGTAGAGTCATTTTCACAATGTTGATTCTTCCAATCCAGGAACATGGTATATCTCTCCATCTATTTGTATCATCTTTAATTTCTTTCATCAGTGTCTTATAATTTTCTGCATACAGGTCTTTTGTCTCCTTAGGTAGGTTTATTCCTAGATATTTTATTCTTTTTGTTGCAATGGTAAATGGGAGTGTTTTCTAATTTCACTTTCAGATTTTTCGTCATTAGTGTATAGAAATGCAAGAGATTTCTGTGCATTAATTTTGTATCCTGCTACCTTACCAAATTCATTGATTAGCTCTAGGAGTTTTCTGGTAGCATCTTTAGGATTCTCTATGTATAGTATCATGTCAACTGCAAACAGTGACAGCTTTACTTCTTCTTTTCCGATTTGGATTCCTTTTATTTCTTTGTCTTCTCTGATTGCCGTGGCCAGGACTTCCAAAACTATGTTGAATAATAGTGGTGAGAGTGGGCAACCTTGTCTTGTTCCTGATCTTAGTGGAAATGGTTTCAGTTTTTCACCATTGAGGACAATGTTGGCTGTGGGTTTGTCATATATGGCCTTCATTATGTTGAGGAAAGTTCCCTCTATGCCTACTTTCTGCAGGGCTTTTATCATAAATGGGTGTTGAATTTTGTCAAAAGCTTTCTCTGCATCTATTGAGATGATCATATGGTTTTTCTCCTTCAATTTGTTAATATGGTGTATCACATTGATTAATTTGCGTATATTGAAGAATCCTTGCATTCCTGGGATAAACCCCACTTGATCATGGTGTATGATTCTTTTAATGTGCTGTTGGATTCTGTTTGCTAGTATTTTGTTGAGGATTTTTGCATCTGTGTTCATCAGTGATATTGGCCTGTAGTTTTCTTTCTTTGTGTCATCTTTGTCTGGTTTTGGTATCAGGGTGATGGTGGCCTCGTAGAATGAGTTTGGGAGTGTTCCTCCCTCTGCAATATTTTGGAAGAGTTTGAGAAGGATAGGTGTTAGCTCTTCTCTAAATGTTTGATAGAATTCACCTGTGAAGCCATCTGGTCCTGGGCTTTTGTTTGTTGGAAGGTTTTTAATCACAGTTTCAATTTCATTGCTTGTGATTGGTCTGTTCATATTTTCTATTTCTTCCTGGTTCAGTCTCGGCAGGTTGTGCATTTCTAAGCATCTGTCCATTTCTTCCAGGTTGTCCATTTTATTGGCATAGAGTTGCTTGTAGTAATCTCTCATGATCGTTTGTATTTCTGCAGTGTCAGTGGTTACTTCTCCGTTTTCATTTCTAATTCTATTGATTTGAGTCTTCTCCCTTTTTCTCTTGATGAGTCTGGCTAATGGTTTATCAATTTTGTTTATCTTCTCAAAGAACCAGCTTTTAGTTTCATTGATTTTTGCTATTGTTTCCTTCATTTCTTTTTCATTTATTTCTGACCTGATCTTTATGATTTCTTTCCTTCTGCTAGCTTTGGGGTTTTTTTGTTCTTCTTTCTCTAATTGCTTTAGGTGCAAGGTTAGGTTGTTTATTCGAGATGTTTCCTGTTTCTTGAGGTAGGCTTGTATTGCTATAAACTTCCCTCTTAGCACTGCTTTTGCTGCGTCCCATAGGTTTTGGGTCGTCGTATCTCCATTGTCATTCGTTTCTAGGTATTTTTTGATTTCCCCTTTGATTTCTTCAGTGATCACTTCGTTATTAAGTAGTGTATTGTGTAGCCTCCATGTGTTTGTATTTTTTACACATCTTTTCCTGTAATTGATATATAGTCTCATAGCGTTGTGGTTGGAAAAGATACTTGATAACGATTTCAATTTTCTTAGATTTACCAAGGCTTGATTTGTGACCCAAGATATGATCTATCCTGGAGAATGTTCCATGAGCACTTGAGAAAAATGTGTATTCTGTTGTTTTTGGGTGGAATGTCCTATAAATATCAATTAAGTCCATCTTGTTTAATGTATCATTTAAAGCTTGTGTTTCCTTATTTATTTTCATTTTGGATGATCTGTCCATTGGTGAAAGTGGGGTGTTAAAGTCCCCTACTATGATTGTGTTGCTG
The DNA here is from genome assembly GCF_028023285.1 of Balaenoptera ricei. NCBI lineage: Eukaryota > Metazoa > Chordata > Mammalia > Artiodactyla > Balaenopteridae > Balaenoptera > Balaenoptera ricei. Next base: position 77,605,961 of record NC_082647.1, read on the forward strand.
TCGATTTCCCCTTTTATGGCTGTTAGTATTTGCCTTATGTATTGAGGTACTCCTATGTTGGGTGCATAAATATTTACAATTGTTATACCTTCCTCTTGGATCGATCCCTTGATCATTATATAGTGTCCTTCTTTGTCTCTTGTAATAGTCTTTATTTTAAAGTCTATTTTGTCTGATATGAGAATTGCTACTCCAGCTTTCTTTTGATTTCCATTTGCATGGAATATCTTTTTCCATGCCCTCACTTTCAGTCTCCATGTGTCTCTAGGTCTGAAGTGGGTCTCTTGTAGACAGCATATATATGGGTCTTGTTTTTGTATCCATTCAGCCAGTCTGTGTCTTTTGGTGGGAGCATTTAATCCATTTACATTCAAGGTAATTATTGATATGTATGTTCCTATTCCCATTTTCTTAAATGTTTTCGGTTTGTTATTGTAGGTGTTTTCCTTCTCTTGTGTTTCTTGCCTAGAGAAGTTCCTTTAGCATTTGTTGTAAAGCTGGTTTGGTGGTGCTGAACTCTCTCAGCTTTTGCTTGTCTGTAAAGGTTTTAATTTCTCTGTCGAATCTGAGTGAGATCCTTGCTGGGTAGAGTAATCTTGGTTGTAGGTTTTTCTCCTTCATCACTTTAAGTATATCCTGCCACTCCCTTCTGGCTTGCAGAGTTTCTGCTGAAAGATCAGCTGTTAACCTTATGGGGATTCCCTTGTGTGTTATTTGTTGTTTTTCCCTTGCTGCTTTTAATATGTTTTCTTTATATTTAATTTTTGATAGTTTGATTAATATGTGTCTTGGCGTGTTTCTCCTTGGATTTATCCTGTATGGGACTCTCTGTGCTTCCAGGACTTGATTAACTATTTCCTTTCCCATATTAGGGAAGTTTTCAACTATAATCTCTTCAAATATTTTCTCAGTCCCTTTCTTTTTCTCTTCTTCTTCTGGGACCCCTATAATTCGAATGTTGGTGTGTTTAATGTTGTCCCAGAGGTCTCTGAGACTGTCCTCAGTTCTTTTCATTCTTTTTTCTTTATTCTGCTCTGCAGTAGTTATTTCCACTATTTTATCTTCCAGGTCACTTATCCATTCTTCTGCCTCAGTTATTCTGCTATTGATCCCTTCTAGAGTATTTTTAATTTCATTTATTGTGTTTTTCATCATTGCTTGGTTCCTCTTTAGTTCTTCTACTTCCTTGTTAAATGTTTCTTGCATTTTGTCTATTCTATATTTCCAAGATTTTGGATCATCTTTACTATCATTATTCTGAATTCTTTTTCAGGTAGACTGCCTATTTCCTCTTCATTTGTTAGGTCTGGTGTGTTTTGACCCTGCTCCTTCATCTGCTGTGTGTTTTTCTGTCTTCTCATTTTGCTTATCTTACTGTGTTTGGGGTCTCCTTTTCACAGGCTGCAGATTTGTAGTTCCCTTTGTTTTTGGTATCTGTCCCCAGTGGCTAAGGTTGGTTCAGTGGGTTGTGTAGGCTTCCTGGTGGAGGGAACTAGTGCCTGAGTTCTGGTGGATGAGGCTGGATCTTGTCTTTCTGGTGGGCACGTCCACGTCTGGTGGTGTGTTTTGGGGTGTCTGTGGCCTTATTATGATTTTAGGCAGCCTCTCTGCTAATGGATGGGGCTGTGTTCCTGTCTTGCTAGTTGTTTGGCATAGGGTGTCCAGCACTGTAGCTTGCTGGTCGTTGAGTGAAGCTGGGTCTTGATGTTGAGATGGAGATCTCTCAGAGATTTTCGCCGTTTGGTATTACATGGAGCTGGGAGGTCTCTTGTGGACCAGTGTCCTGAAGTTGGCTCTCCCACCTCAGAGGCACAGCCCTGATGCCTGGCTGGAGCACCAAGAGCCTTTCGTCCACACGGCTCAGAGTAAAAGGGAGAAAAAATAGAAAGAAAGAAAGAAAGAAAGAGGATAAAATACAGTGAAGTAAAATAAAGCTATTATAAAGCAAAGCTATACAGACAAAATCTCACCCAGAAGCATATACATATACACTCACCAAAAAAAGGAAAAGGGGAAAAATTAATATAGCCTGCTCCCAAAGTCCACCTCCTGAATTTGGGATGATTCATTGTCTATTCAGGTATTCAACAGATGCAGGCACATCAAGTTGTTTGTGGAGTTCTAATCCGCTGCTTCTGAGGCTGCTGGGAGAGATTTCTCTTTCTCTCCTTTGTTCGCAAAGCTCCCGGGGCTCAGCTTTGGATTTGGACCTGCCTCTGCATGTAGGTCACCTGAGGGCGTCTGTTCCCGCCCACACAGGACGGGGTTAAAGGAGCAGCTGCTTCGGGGTCTCTGGCTCACTCAGGCCGGGGGGAGGGAGGGGTACAGAGGAGGTGGGGCGAGCCTGTGGCGGCAGAGGCCGGCGTGACGTTGCAGCAGCCTGAGGCGCGCAGTGCGTTCTCCCGGGAAAGCTGTCCCCGGATCACGGGACCCTGGCAGTGGCGGGCTGCACCGGCTCCCGGGAGGGGCGGTGTGGAGAGTGACCTGTGCTCGCACACAGGCTTTTTGGTGGCGGCAGCAGCAGCCTTAGCATCTCACGCCCGTCTCTGGGGCCCACGCTGATCGCCGTGGCTCGCGCCCGTCTCTGGAGCTCGTTTAGGCAGCGCTCTGAATCCCCTCTCCTCGAGCACCAGGAAACAAAGAGGGAAGAAAAAGTCTCTTGCCTCTTCGGCAGCTGCAGACTTTTTCCCGGACTCCCTCCCGGCTAGCTGTGGTGCACTAACCCCTTCAGGCTGTGTTCACGCCGCCAACCCCAGTCCTCTCCCTGGATCCGACCAAAGCCCGAGCCTCAGCTCCCAGCCCCGCCCGCCCCGGCAGGTGATCAGACAAGCCTCTTGGGCTGGTGAGTGCTGCTCGGCGCCGAGCCTCTGTGCGGGAGTCTCTCCACTTTGCCCTCCGCACCCCTGTGGCTGCGCTCTCCTCCGTGGCTCTGAAGCTTCCCCCTTCTGCCACCCGCAGTCTCTGCCCGCGAAGGGGCTTCCTAGTGCGTGGAAATCTTTCCTCCTTCACGGCTCCCTCCCACTGGTGCAGGTCCCGTCCCTATTCTTTTGTCTCTGTTATTTATTTTTTCTTTTGCCCTACCCAAGTACATGGGGAGTTTCTTGCCTTTTGGGAGGTCTGACGTTTTCTGCCAGCGTTCAGTGGGTGTTCTGTAGGAGCAGTTCCACGTGTAGATGTATTTCTACTGTATCTGTGGGAAGGAAGGTGATCTCCGCATCTTACTCTTCCGCCATCTTCTCTCCTCCCTCCCAGTTTTTTTTTGTTTTAAATTTTATTTATTTATTTATTTATGGCTGTGTGTTGGGTCTTCGTTTCTGTGCGAGGGCTTTCTCTACTTGCAGCAAGCGGGGGCCACTCTTCATCGCGGTGCGCGGGCCTCTCACTGTCGCGGCCTCTCTTGTTGCGGAGCACAGGCTCCAGACGCGCAGGCTCAGCAATTGTGGCTCACGGGCCCAGTCGCTCCGCGGCATGTGGGATCTTCCCAGACCAGGGCTTGAACCCATGTCCCCTGCATTGGCAGGCAGACTCCCAACCACTGCGCCACCAGGGAAGCCCTTCCCCAGTTTTATTATACTTCTCTGCATTTGTATACGTTTGTAGTTCTATGCAATTTTATTCCATGTGTAGACTCATGTATCCACTACCCCTGTCAAGATATGGAACGTTTTCATCACCACAGATTCCTCATGTTGCCCTTTTATAGCCATACACCCCTCTTCCCTGCCCTTACTCCCCACGACCCCTGGCAACCACTAACTGTCCTCCATTTCTGCAATCTTATACTTTAAGAATGTTATGTAAACATATGTACAGTATATAACCTTGTGAGATTAGCTTTTTCCCTCAGCATAATTCCCTGAAGCTGTTGTATATAACTGTACTTCATGCCTTTTTATTGCTGAGTCGGGTGGATCCATGGTCTGGATGACCCGCAGCTTTTTAAATTTTTATTGGGGTATAGTTGATTTACAATGCTGTGTTAGTTTCTGGTGTACAGCAAAGTGAATCACTTATACATATACATTTATCCACTCTTTTAGATTCTTTTCCCACGTAGGCCATTACTGAGTACTGAGTAGTTCCCTGTGCTATATAGTAGGTCCTAATTAGTTATCGATTTTATATATAGTAGTGTGTATGTGTCAATCCCAATCTCCCAATTTATCCCCCTCCCCTTACCCACTGGTAACCATAAGTTTATTTTCTACATCTGTAACTCTATTTCTGTTTTGCAGAGAAAAGGGAACCCTCTTGCACTGCTGGTGGGAATGTAGATTGGTACAGCCACTATGGAGGACAGTATGGAGGGTCCTTACAAAAAGTAAAAATAGAGCTACTATATGGTCCTCAGCTTTTTTAACTAGTCACCTGTTGAAGCACATCTAGGTTGTTTCCGTTTGGGCTATTAAGAGTAAAGCTGCTATAAATACTTGTGTACAGGTTTTAGTGTGACCCTAAATTTTTATTTCTCTGCGATAAATGCCCAGGAGCACAATTGCTAGACCATATGGTAATTGCTTGTTTAATTTTATAAGAAACTGCTAAACTGTTTTCCAAGGTGGCTCTGCCATTTCATTTTCCCACCAGCCAGTATGAGGGATACAGTTGCTCTGAATCTTTGCCAACATTTGCTGTTGCCACTATTTTTTCTACCATCCTGATAGGTGTATAGTGATATCTTACTGTGGTTTTAATTTGCATTTCCTAATGGCAGAGGACGTTGAACATTTTTTATATAGTTATTTGCCATCTATATTTGCTCTTTGGTGAAATGTCTTTTCATGTCTTTTGCCCATTTTCTAATTGGATTATTTTTTACTGTTGAGTTTTGACAGATTTTTATATATTCATGTTACTAGTCCTGTGTTGAAAATGTAGTTTGCAAATATGTTTTCCCAGTTTGTAGCTTATTTTTTCATCCTTTTAACAGGGTCTTTTTCAGAGCTTCGGTTTTTAATTTTGATGAGGTCCAATTCATTTTTTCCTTTTACAGACTGTGCTTTTGATGGCAAGTCTGAGAACTCTTTGCCTAGCCCTTGGTCCTGAAGATTTTTCTCCACTGTTTATTTTCTAAATTTATGGTTTTACATTTTACTTTTAATTTCACACTCCATTTTGAGTTAATTTTGGTATAACGTTGTTTTTCTTTAGTGTTTTATTTCTTTGGAGAGGACCTGTACTCTCCAATTTCCACGGTCCCCAACACTCCCAATTTATTACCTCATTATAGCAGCTATGACTATAGCCAAATTGCAGTGAAATCAATATGGATTTGAAAAGTAAGAGTTCAGTGAAACAATTTTCACAGTGACTAGTAACTTGATCTTATTTTGAGTGCTGTGTATGTATTTTTTTCTCTTGATTATATTCCTTAAGTGTAAGAACAGAGATTCATTTTTATACTTCCCACAGTTCTGGCATAATAGGTAGCTGGTAAATATTTAAGTGAATGAATGAGTTTAAAAAAGAATAAACTAGGCTCCATGTGGGTCATGTGAATATTTCAAATTAAAAATGTTATACCTTAGGGCTTCCCTGGTGGCGCAGTGGTTGAGAATCTGCCTGCTAATGCAGGGGACATGGGTTCAAGCCCTGGTCTGGGGAGATCCCACATGCCGCGGAGCAACTAGGTCCGTGAGCCACAATTACTGAGCCTGCGCGTCTGGAGCCTGTGCTCTGCAACAAGAGAGGCCACGATAGTGAGAGGCCCGCGCACCGCGATGAGGAATGGCCCCCGCTTGCCGCAGCTAGAGGAAGCCCTCGCACAGAAACGAAGACCCAACATAGCCAAAAATATAATAAAAATAAATAAATAATAATTTTTAAAAAATAAATAAAATAAAAATGTTATACCTTAAACATTAACATGTAACCTTTTTAGGACTCCAATGATAGCAGATCAACTGACATTTTGATAATGGTAGGAACTGGAGAATTAGTTGCAGCATACCATTGAAAACTAAGGTCATTAATTTTCTAGTTTGATTTTGAAAATGAATGTCCTGTTAAAAAAAAAATTAAATGGACAACTTGGTAGTCATTACAGAAACTTTTTAGTGATTCTAAGTAATTTTTTCTTATAATTAGAACTATCAAGTGTTAAGAAGTAAAAGTTTATTCAGTATGTATGTCAGAATTTTTCTGAGCTAGAACTTTATTAACTTTATTAATGGCTAACTTGCAGAAATATGAAACAAGAGTGGGAGATAAGGGGACTCAGCTTTCAGGAGGTCAAAAACAGAGGATTGCTATTGCCCGAGCCCTCATCCGACACCCCCAAATCCTACTGTTGGATGAAGCTACGTCAGCTCTGGATACTGAAAGTGAAAAGGTATGGCCTCCTACCTCATGTCCCATTTAATTTATAAAATAGAACTTCTTTGTGCAGTCAACCATGAAAAAAACAGATAAACACACAAACAGCTCATGCAGCTCAATATCCAGGGGGAAAAAAAAAACCCAATCAGGAAATGGGCAGGGCTTCCCTGGTGGCGCAGTGGTTGAGAATCTCCCTGCCAATGCAGGGGACACAGGTTCGAGCCCTGGTCTGGGAAGATCCCACATGCCGCAGAGCAACTAGGCCCATGAGCCACAACTACTGAGGCTGCGCGTCTGGAGCCTGTGCTCCGCAACAAGAGAGGCCACGATAGTGAGAGGCCCGCGCACCGCGATGAAGAGTGACCCTCACTTGCCACAACTAGAGAAAGCCCTCGCACAGAAATGAAGACCCAACACAGCCAAAAATTAATTAATTAATTTAAAAAAAAAAAGAAATGGGCAGAAGACCTAAATAGTTATTTCTCCAAAGAAAACATACAGATGGCCAACAAGCACATGAAAAGATGCTCCACATCACTAATTAATGGAGAAATGCAAATCAAAACTACAGTGAGGTACCACCTCACATTGGTCAGAATGGCCATCATCAAGAAGTCAACAGGGACTTCCCTGGTGGCACAGTGGTTAAGAATCCACCTGCCAATGCAGGGGACACAAGTTTGATCCCTGGTCCTGGAAGATCCCACATGCTGCAGAGCAACTGAGCCCGTGTGCCACAACTACTGAAGCCTGCGCACCTAAAGCCCATGCTCTGCAACAATAGAAGCCACTGCAATGAGAAGCCCGTGCACCGCAAGGAAGAGTAGCCCCTGCTTGCCACAACTAGAGAAAGCCTGCATGCAGCAACAAAGACCCAACAAAGCCATCCATACATAAATAAATAAAATAAATAAAATTTTATTTATTTAAAAAAAAGTCTACAAATAACAAATACTGGAGAGGGTGTGGAGAAAAGGGAACTCTCCTACACTGTTGGTGAGAATGTAAATTGGTACAACCATTATGGAGAACAGTTTGCAGGTTCCTTAAAAAACTAAAATTAGAACTACCATATGACCCAGCAATCCCACTCCTGGGCATATATCTGGAGAAAAACATGCTCTGAAAGTATACATGCACCCCAATGTTCATTGCAGCACTGTTTACAATAGCCAGGATATGGAAGCAACCTAAATGTCCATTGACAGATGAATGGATAAAGAAGATGTGGTACATATATACAATGGAATGCTACTCAGCCATAAAAAAGAACAAAATAATGCCATTTGCAGCAATATGGATGGACCTAGAGATTATTATACTAAGTGAAGTTAAGTCAGAGAAAGACAAATACCATTATGATATCACTCAAATGTGGAATCTAATTTAAAACTGATACAAAGGAACTTATTCACAAAACAGAAATAGACTCAGAGACATAGAAAACAAACTTATGGTTGCCAAAGGGGAAAGGAGGGGGAGGGATAAATCAGTCTGGTTTAAAAGTGTACATACTACTATATAAAATAGATAACCAACAAGGACCTACTGTATAGCACAGGCAACTATACTCAATATTCTGTAATAACCTATATGAGAAAAGAATTTCAAAAATAGTTACATGTATATGTATAACTGAATTACTCTGCTGTACACCTGAAACTAACACACCACTGTAAATCAAATATTTCAATAAAATTTTTAAAAATAGGCAAGCACAGAAAAAGTAAACAAATGTAGATAGCAGTTATTTTGAGGTAGAATATTTTTTTGAATCCCTTCCAGCATTTTCCATATTTTCAAAAATGACCACATATTACTTGTATAAACAAAAACAGTAATGTTATTTTTTGCACTTTTCATTTGCTTCAGCACATTAATAATGGAAAAACTGGGAAATAAAATACTCAAAAGTGAAGTAGTTAAGTTTAAATCATTTTGTGACTAGTGTGAGAATCCATTTTTCTTATAAAGAACATAACTATATGCAAGATGGATTATGTAGCTACCCACCACCAGTCCCTCCCATCAGGAAACTTGCACAAGCCTCTTAGATAGCCTCATCCACCAGAGGGCAGACAGCAGAAGCAAGAAGAACTACAATCCTGCAGCCTGTGGAACAAAAACCACATTCACAAAAAGATAGACCAGATGAAAAGGCAGAGGGCTATATACCAGATGAAGGAACAAGATAAAACCCCAGAAAAACAACTAAATGAAGTGGAGATAGGCAACCTTCCAGAAAAAGAATTCAGAATAATGATAGTGAAGATGATCCAGGACCTCGGAAAAAGAATGGAGGCAAAGATCGAGAAGATGCAAGAAATGTTTAACAAAGAACTAGAAGAATTAAAGAACAAACAAACAGATGAACAATACAATAACTGAAATGAAAACTACACTAGAAGGAATCAATAGCAGAATAACTGAGGCAGAAGAATGGATAAGTGACCTGGAAGACAGAATGGTGGAATTCACTGCTGCGGAACAGACTAAAGAAAAAAGAATGAAAAGAAATGAAGACAGCCTAAGAGACCTCTGGAACAACATTAAACACAACAACATTCACATTATAGGGGTCCCAGAAGGAGAAGAAAGAGAGAAAGGACCAGAGAAAATATTTGAAGAGATTATAGTTGAAAACTTCCCCAACATGGGAAAGGAAATAGCCACCCAAGTCCAGGAAGCACAGAGAGTCCCAGACAGGATAAACCCAAGTAGAAACACACCAAGACACATAGTAATAAAATTGGCAAAAATTAAAGACAAAGAAAAATTATTGAAAGCAGCAAGGGAAAAATGTCAAATAACATACAAGGGAACTCCCATAAGGTTAACAGCTGATTTCTCAGGAGAAACTCTACAAGCCAGAAGGGAGTGGCATGATATACTTAAAGTGATGAAAGGGAACAACCTACAACCAAGATTACTCTACCCAGCAAGGATCTCATTCAGATTTGATGGAGAAATCAAAAGCTTTACACACAAGCAAAAGCTAAGAGAATTCAGCACCACCAAACCAGCTCTACAACAAATGCTAAAGGAACTTCTGTAAGTGGGAAACACAAGAGAAGAAAAGGACCTACAAAAACAAACCCAAAACAATTAAGAAAATGGTAATAGGAACATACATATCAATAATTATCTTAAATGTGAATGGATTAAATGCTCCAACCAAAAGACACAGGCTTGCTGAATGGATACAAAAACAAGACCCATCTATATGCTGTCTACAAAAGACCCACTTCAGACCTAGGGACACATACAGAGTGAAAGTAAGGGGATGGAAAAAGATATTCCATGCAAATGGAAATCAAAAGAAAGCTGGAATAGCTATACTCATATCAGATAAAATAGACTTTAAAATAAAGAATGTTACAAGAGACAAGGAAGGGCATTACATAATGATCAAGGGAGCAATCCAAGAAGAAGATATAACTATTATAAATATATATGCACCCAACATAGGGGCACCTCAATACATAAGGCAACTGCTAACAGCTATAAAAGAGGAAATCGACAGTAACACAGTAATAGTGGGGGACTTTAACACCTCACTTACACCAATGGACAGATCATCCAAAATGAAAATAAATAAGGAAACAGAAGCTTTAAATGACACAATAGACCAGATAGATTTAATTGATACTTATAGGACATTCCATCCAAAAACAGCAGACTACACTTTTTTCTCAAGTGTGCACAGAACATTCTCCAGGATAGATCACACCTTGGGTCACAAATCAAGCCTCAGTAAATTTAAGAAAATTGAAATATCAAACATCTTTTCTGACCACAACACTATGAGATTAGAAATGAATTACAGGGGAAAAAACGTAAAAAACACAAACACATGGAGGCTAAACAATATGTTACTAAATAACGAAGGGATCACTGAAGAAATCAAACAGGAAATCAAAAAATACCTAGAGACAAATGACAATGAAAACACAATGATCCAAAACCTATGGGATGCAGCAAAAGCAGTTCTAAGAGGGAAGTTTATAGCTATACAAGCCTACCTCAAGAAACAAGAAAAATCTCAAGTAAACAATCCAACCTTACACCTAAAGGAACTAGAGAAAGAAGAATAAACAAAACCCGGAGTTAGCAGAAGGAAAGAAATCATAAAGATCAGAGCAGAAATAAATGAAATAGAAATAAAGAAAACAATAGCAAAGATCAATAAAACTAAAAGCTGGTTCTTTGAGAAGATAAACAAAATTGATAAACCATTGGCCAGACTCATCAAGAGAAAAAGGGAGAAGACTCAAATCAATAGAATTAGAAATGAAAAAGGAGAAGTTACAACAGACATTGCAGAAATACAAAGCATCCTAAAAGACTACTACAAGCAACTCTGTGCCAATAAAATGGACAACCTGGAAGAAATGGACAAATTCTTAGAAAGGTATAACCTTCCAAGACTGAACCAGGAAGAAATAGAAAATATGAACAGACCAATCACAAGTAATGAAATTGAAACTGTGATTAAGAATCTTCCAACAAACAAAAGTCCAGGACCAGATGGCTTCACAAGTGAATTCTATCAAACATTTAGAGAAGAGCTAACACCCATCCTTCTCAAACTCTTCCAAAAAACTGCAGAGGAAGGAACACTCCCAAACTCATTCTACGAGGCCACCATCACCCTGATACCAAAACCAGACAAAGATACTACAAAAAAAGAAAATTACAGACCAATATCACTGATGAATACAGATGCAAAAATCCTCAACAAAATACTAGCAAACAGAATCCAACAACACATTAAAAGGATCATACACCACGATCAAGTGGGATTTATCCCAGGGATGCAAGGATTCTTCAATATACGCAAATCAATCAATGTGATACACCATACTAACAAACTGAAGAATAAAAACCATATGATCATCTCAATAGATGCAGAAAAGGCATTTGAACAAAATTCAACACGCATTTATGATAAAAACTCTCCAGAAAGTGGGCATAGAGGGAACCTACCTCAACATAATAAAGGCCATATATGACAAACCCACAGCAAACATCATTCTCAATGGTGAAAAACTGAAAGCATTGCCTCTAAGATCAGGAACAAGACAAGGATGTCCACTCTCGCCACTATTATTCAACATAGTTTTGGAAGTCCTAACCACGGCAATCAGAGAAGAAAAAGAAATAAAAGGAATCCAAATTGGAAAAGAAGAAGTAAACCTGTCACTGTTTGCAGATGACATGACACTATACATAGAGTATCCTAAAAATGCCACCAGAAAACTCCTAGAGGTAATCCATGAATTTGGTAAAGTTGCAGGATACAAAATTAATGCACAGAAATCTCTTGCATTCCTATACATTAATGATGAAAAATCTGAAAGAGAAATTATGGAAACACTCCCATTTACCAATGCAAGAAAAAGAATAAAATACCTAGGAATAAACCTACCTAGGGAGACAAAAGACCTGTATGCAGAAAACTATAAGACACTGATGAAAGAAATTAAAGATGATACCAACAGGTGGAGAGATATACCATGTTCTTGGATTGGAAGAATCAATATTGTGAAAATGACTATACTACCCAAAGCATTCTACAGATTCAATGTAATCTCTATCAAATTACCAATGGCATTTTTTAAGGAACTAGAACAAATCATCTTAAAATCTGTATGGAGACACAAAAGACCCCGAATAGCCAAAGCAGTCTTGAGGGAAAAAAAACGGAGCTGGAGGAATCAGACTCCCTGACTTCAGGCTATACTACAAAGCTACAGTAATCAAGACACTATGGTACAGGCACAGAAACAGAAACATAGATCAATGGAACAAGATAGAAAGCCCAGAGATAAACCCACGCACCTATGGTCAACTGATCTATGACAAAGGAGGCAAAGATATACAATGGAGAAAAGACAGTCTCTTCAATAAGTGGTGCTGGGAAAACTGGACAGCTACATGTAAAAGAATGAAATTAGAACACTCCCTAACACCATACACAAAAATAAACTCAAAATGGATTAAAGACCTAAATGTAAGACTGGACACTATAAAACTCTTAGAAGAAAACATAGGAAGAATACTCTTTGACATAAATCACAGCAAGTGTTTTTTGACCCACCTCCCAGGGTAATGGAAATAAAAACAAAAATAAACAGATGGGACCTAATGAAACTTCAAAGCCTTTGCACAGCAAAGGAAACCATAAACAAGACGAAAAGACAACCCTCAGAATGGGAGAAAATATTTGCAAATGAATCAACGGACAAAGGATTGATCTCCAAAATATATAAACAGCTCATGCAGCTCAATATTAAAGAAATAAACAACCCAATCCAAAAATGGGCAGAAGACCTAAATAGACATTTCTCCAAAGAAGACATACAGATGGCCAAGAAGCACATGAAAAGCTGCTCAACATCACTAATTATTAGAGAAGTGCAAATCAAAACTACAGTGAGGTATCACCTCACACCAGTTAGAATGGGCATCATCCGAAAATCTACAAACAGCAAATGCTGGAGAGGGTGTGGAGAAAAGGGAACTCTCTTGCACTGTTGGTGGGAATGTAAATTGATACAGCCCCTATGGAGAACAGTATGGAGGTTCCTTAAAAAACTAAAAATAGAATTACCATATGATCCAGCAATCCCACTACTGGGCATATACCCAGAGAAAACCATAATTCAAAAAGACACATGTACCCCAATATTCATTGCAGCACTATTTACAATAGCCAGGTCATGGAAGCAACCTAAATGCCCATTGACAGATGAATGGATAAAGAAGTTGTGGTACATATATACAATGGAATATTACTCAGCCATAAAAAGGAACGAAATTGAGTCATTTGTTGAGACGTGGACGGATCTAGAGACTGTCATACAGAGTGAAGTAAGTCAGAAAGAGAAAAACAAATATCATATATTAACGCATGTATGTGGAACCTAGAATAATGGTACAGATGAGCCAGTTTGCAGGGCAGAAGTTGAGACACAGATGTAGAGGACGGGCGTATGGACACCAAGGGGGGAAAACCGCGGTGGGGTGGGGATGGTGGTGGGATGAATTGGACAATTGGGATTGACATGTATACACTGATGTGTATAAAATTGATGACTAATAATAACCTGCAGTATAAAAAAACAAAGAAAACAACTAATACTAAACTTTCTTTGGGTTATTTGTATGGAAATATGTTAATATAAATGTTTCAGACATTGCATGAAATTTCTAAAAATCTTATATGTTCTGGTATAATGTTATAAGTCATAATTCTAGTTATTACTTTAAAAATGTATATCTCAGAAATAGCTAAATTTCCTTGTCTACTGCATTATTATGAACTTTCATCATATCTTTAACCGTGGTCATTTTTAAGTCTTTCGTCATTTACAGACAGTTCTGGGTGTACTCTGATGCTTTTGCAAGTATGTTCCTATAAAAGGGTTTCACCTTCAAGGAATTCATGGAAAAGACTCTGACAAGTACAGGTTTCTGGTAACTGACTATACTGCTGAAGTGAATGAATAAGCATTTTCAGAACTCTAATGGAAAACTGATGAACTCATAAAAGTGCTAACAAAAGATCAAGATGAAAAAAAAATTAATTACATGGGAGTGAGTGAACTGATGAGGATGATTATAATTTTTGTGACTTTGTTTGAATTTAAAAAAAAATCCCACAAGGACTCAGAGGCAAAAAATATACAAATCAATTTTCACTGCAAAGTAAAAGAGCTGTTACAGTGGAGGATTACTGGACTGAATGTCAATATTATGACATAGTATGAGTGTGTTTCGTGTTTGGTAATTGCAATCATGGTTGCTTTTGTTGTGGTCATCCATTTACAATGCTTGGTGTCAGTCTATTTATCTCTTGTAAAAATAAAATACAGTGTGTGTGTGTGCAAAAAAAGATGGATTATGTAAAAACATGCATAAAGCTAAAGATTCAAAATGAGACAAGAAAGGTAATTTTCTTTTGTACAGATGGTAAAATATTTAGATTTCCTTTACAGTTAAAACTTATTTCTACAATTTTTAAGATAAGGCTTCTGTTCTGATTTATCAATAGATTGTCCAAGAAGCTCTGGACAAAGCCCGAGAAGGCCGTACCTGCATCGTGATCGCTCACCGCCTGTCCACCATTCAGAATGCAGACTTGATAGTGGTGATTGAGAACGGCAAAGTCAGGGAGCACGGCACGCACCAGCAGCTGCTAGCACAGAGAGGCATCTATTTCTCTATGGTCAATGTCCAGGCTGGGACACAGAACTGATGAACTCTTGTTATAGTGTATCTTAAAAATAAATACAAATCATTCTACAACTTTTTCTGATTTAGAGACTTCTTTTCTAAGTCATCATAAAATATAGGTATATCTTATTCCATATCAATTTAGAACATCCAATTTGGGGTTGGATATTACAGCATTTGAAATTTAGGAGTTAAAATTAATACCTGGCTTGATGAAGTATGAAAACAGCCTAGCTCTGAGTTACCAAAAACATATGGAGAGAATATCACTCAACCATAAAAAGGAATGAAGTAACACCATTTGCAGCAACATGGATGGACCTAGACATTATCACACTAAATGAAATAAGTCAGAGAAAAATACCACATGATATCACTTATATGTGGAATCTAAAAAAGAAATATGATACAAATGAACTTATTTACAAAACAGAAAAAGACTCAGAAAACAAACTTATGGTTAGCAAAAGGGAAAGGGGGAGGGGTAAATTTGGAATTTAAGATCAACAGGTATGCACTACTATATATAAAAATAAACAGCAAGGATCTACTGTATAGCACAGGGAACAATATTCAATATCTTGAAATAACCTATAATGGAAAAGAACCTGAAAAAAAAATGTATATATATATATATATATATATATATATATATATATATATATATAAAACGGAATCACTTTGCTGTACACCTGAAACACTATAAATCAACTATACTTGAATAAAAAAATTTAAATATCATATGGAGAAAGTGAAGAGCAGAGTTTAGGTATATAAAACTGTAGAATTAAGATTCAATGCGATCCCTATCAAATTACGCATGACATTTTTCACAGAACTAAAATAATCCTAAAATTCATATGAAACCATAAAAGACACAGAATTGCCAAAGCAATCCTGAAGAAAAAGAACAACCCAGGAGGCATAACCCTCTCAGACTTCAGAGAGTACTATAAAGCTACAGTAATCAAAATAGCATGGTGTAACTTCCCTGGTGGGGCAGTGGTTAAGAATCCACCTGCCAATGCAGGGGACACGGGTTCAAGCCCTGGTCTGGGAAGATCCCACATGCCACAGAGCAACTAAGCCCGTGTGCCACAACTACTGAGCCTGCGCTCTAGAGCCCACAAGCCACAACTACTAAGCCCACGTGCCTGGAGCCCATGCTCCGCAACAAGAGAAGCCACCACAATGAGAAGCCCTCGCACCGCAACTAAGAGTAGCCCCCACTTGCCGCAACTAGAGAAAGCCCGCCTGCAGCAATGAAGACCCAACGCAGCCAAAAATAAAAATAAATTAATTAATTTTAAAAAGTACTTAAATGTAAAGGTTTAAAAAAAAACAGCATGGTATTGGCACAAAAACAGACATATGGATCAATGAAACAGAATAGAGAGCCCAGAAATAAACCCACACGCCTATGGTCAATTAATCTTTGACAAAGGAGGCAAGAATATACAATGGGAAAAAGACAAGTCTCTTCAGCAAGTGATGCTGGGAAAGCTGAACAGCCACATGTAAATCAATGAAGCTAGAACAGACCTTCACACCATACACAAAAATAAACTCAAAATGGCCTAAAGACTTAAACATAAGACATGACACCATAAAACTCCTAGAAGAGATAATAGGCAAAACATTCTCTGACATAACTTGTACCAATGTTTTCTTAGGTCAGTCTCCCAAGGCAATAGAAATAAAAACAAAAATAAATGAATGGGACCCATTCAAACTTACAGGGTTTTTCACAGCAAAGGAAACTATAAACAAAATGAAAAGACAAGCTGCAGAATGGGAGAAAATATTTGCAAACAATGCGACCGACAACAGATTGATTTCCAAAATACACAAACAGCTCATACAACTCAACAACAAAAAAACAACCTAATCGAAAAATGGGCAGAAGACCTAAACAGACATTTCTCCAAAGAAGACATACAGATGGCCAACAGGTACATGAAAAGATGCTCAACGTTACTAATTATCAGAGAAACGCATTTCAAAAGGACAATGAGGTATCACCTCACACTGGTCAGAATGGCCATCATTAAAAAGTCTACAAATAACAAATGCTGGAGAGGGTGTGGAGAAAAGGGTACCCTCTTACACTGTTGGTGGGAATGTAAATTGGTACAGCCATTATGGAGAACAGTATGGAGGATCCTCAGAAAACTAAAAATAGAGTTACCATATGATACAGCAATCTTGCTCCTGGGCATATATCCAGACAAAACTCTAATCCAAAGAGATACATGCACCCCTATGTTCATAGCAGCACTATTCACAATAACCAAGACATGCAAGCAACCTAAATGTCCATTGACAAATGGATAAAGAAGATGTGTAACAGATATACAATGGAATACTACTCAACCATAAAAAAGAACAAAATAATGCCATTTGCAGCAACATGGATGCAACTAGATTATCATACTGAGTGAAGTCAGAAAGACAAAAATACCATTATGTTATCATTTATATGTGGTATCTAAAATATGACACAAATGAACCTATCTATGAAAAAGAAACATAATCATGCACATAGAGAACAGACTGGTGGTTGCCAAGGCAGAGGGGGTTGGGGGAGGGATGGAGTGGGAGGTTGGGGTGGGCAGATGTGAGCTTTTATATACACAATGGATAAACAACAAGGTCCAATTACACAGCACAGAGAACTATATTCAATGTCATGTGATACACCATAATGGAAAAAAATATATATAACTGAATCACTTTGCTGTACAGCAGAAATTAACATTGTAAATCAACTATACTTCAGTTAAATATTAATTAAATAAACCTGTAGAATTAGACGAAGCCACAGACATAGGGAAAATTCTTATGGTCCTGATTCATTGGGTAGATAATAGGGTAGTTTGGGAACAATTTTCCTTGTTACAAAGTTAAAATATATTGTTCAATAGTGTACTCTCTTCATTGGTAAATTTTCAAGTTATTCTATTAGAGAATTGAGGTTTTAAAAAAAGGAATGTATTCCCAGCTTTATCATCAAATTCCAAGAGAAAATGGAATTGTTCTTAGACAAGCTAACTGTAGGCACACACTTCTTCCATATAAAGCAAGAAAGAGGCATATTTTTTAAATGTTTAAAACACATTCATAAAAATTGTACATATTATCTCAGTGCAATTTGAAACATTTGAAAGAAACATCAATAAAATGCTGTTTCTATAGAACTGCATTACTTTTACAAATAATTTTATTTTCCCAGAAGACTGATCCACTTCAACAAGAAGGAATATGTTTAGTTGGAGACCAAAAAGGAATATTCTAGGCAACCCTTGTAAGTTAGCCACTCTGAAATGTTTTTTCCTTAATTTACTGCAGCAATAACCATTCTCACTGCTGTGACAGGTTGTTTAGGTCAGTAATCTATCCAAATCAGGTCTTCAATATGTAATAAATCATATATACCAAGGAATTTTTCAAATGTAACCATGTGTAGCAGTAGACTGAATTTCAGTTAACCAAGAGAGGAGTGGGGCAAAGGGTACGTTACCACAGTGACTCAAGGTGAGAATTCAACCTACTCTTATGTAATTATTCTCAATCTTGCCTGGTAAGGATCATGGGGCATTTGCTCCTAGAAATTCTGACTCAGTAGGTGTGGGTAAGGCCCAGGAATCTCTATGTAAAAAGCATTCCAGACGATTCTTAACTTCGGGCAGGTTAGAGGAACATGTTAAAGCATGAGTGAAAAGAGGTTTCTCTGCAGGAGGTGATCAGCTTCTAAAATACCCAATTCTTTAGATATTATTTAAAAACAACCAAAGAGGCTTTACAACTTCTACCTTTCACTCTTGGAACATTCCCACTGCCCAGTATGAAGTCCAGGCTAGAATCCTGAATGATCAAAGACCATGCAGATAGAGTCCCAGCCAGTAAGTCCCCAGGCAGTGGTGAGGCTGTCTCAGACTTCCCAGCCTCACCCAGCAGCCTGGTGATGGCAGCGGCATAACTCACTCAGGCAAGACAGAAGCAGAGCCATCCAAATGGGCACAGCCAACTGACAGAGTCACGAGAAATGATCATAAGACAGTAGGTTTTGCATGGTTTATTACACAATACATAACTGATCAGAAAGTACAATGTCCAACAGGAATGAAGCATTTACTAAAACACTAAACAAGAAGCTATATGATTTTGAGAATTTTATTTTCTGAGAATAGAAACTACAAAACAGAACAAAGGAAAGATAAATCCTGAGAATCTGATTTAGTATTTAATCCTTTTAAAGTCACTGATTTTAAATATAAATGCTTTAATTTCATATTCACAAAACTAATTATAACAATATACTATCATAAATTTTTTTAGGGTTTTTCATGTATGTCAGAGGGTGTAAACCTCCTTACTACAACCTAATTCTTTTGTCTGTTCAACATAAACTTTTTTTTAGACTAAATTGTAGTGGTCTTTCCCAAACATAGTAGACTTATATCCCTGTGGTGACTGTGGAATCATTGATTTCAGGGAAATTAGCATCCAATCCTGTATTTCATATCCTTTGGCAACTAGAAAATGTTAAAGTGCTTGAAAGATAGAGTCTATGATGATGTTCAGAGAGAAGATTTATTACCTACACAGGTACCAACAAAGATACTTAAAAGTTAGATTTGCATTGTTAAAATCTGTAGATTTGCATTGTTGAGGCTAACCTTCAAGTTTGCATAGTTCTATAGTCATATCATAATTTGCATTGCTGCTGCATCAGAAGAAGCTTAAAAATATTTCTATTTTCTATGTCAGAATAAATTTAGAGAGCATAATTCTACTAATTTCTACATTCAACAAGT
This sequence comes from Balaenoptera ricei, assembly GCF_028023285.1. Classification (NCBI taxonomy): domain Eukaryota; kingdom Metazoa; phylum Chordata; class Mammalia; order Artiodactyla; family Balaenopteridae; genus Balaenoptera; species Balaenoptera ricei. The sequence continues at coordinate 77,625,334 of NC_082647.1, forward strand.
TTCCTTCAGTCAACATCCCTTCCTATCTCACATCACCAACCCACTCCCGGCATCCAGTTTTATGATATGTTTTGTTAAGTGCTTACTAAATGATTGATTAGTCTCTAAAGATGAGCAATGTCCATCAGTTGCATCATATCATTGAAAGCACGAAAAGTCTGCTGAACTAGCTTTTCTGCATCAGTCTCTGGACATGATTTCCAGGCTGTACAGGCCACAATAAACCTGTGAAGCACAAATAATAAATGATGAAGTACAACACAAAAATCAACACAAAAAGGCTCCAAAGAGTGATGGTGAATAGAGCCATGACCTTTATTCCATCTGGCTGTTCACATATGAAATATGATTTATTGCTCACATTAGGTAAATGTAAACTGACACAATAGAAAGTATAGCCATATTTATATATAATGCTAGGAACACTTAATTTACTGCGTGACTAGAGCCTAAGGACAAAAAGGAAACAAAAAACTAGCCAGAGCTCAAGAGTGCTCTGGAGTCAGGTCTTATTGTGTTAAACAACCTCACCTCTTCCCATAGAAGACCTTCCCAACATGCCCCAAATGGAGTGAGTTAGAATATGAATTCATGCCACTGTCTGCAATAAAACTTGAACTATTTTTAAAGAAGAAGAATACAGTGCTTGAAGAGAGTAAAAAAATAATAATAAAATACAGAAAGAAGGATAAGAGGAGAGAAAGGCTGTTTCTAGAAAAACCAGAGAGAAACTCTCCTGAAACCAAAATATGCTTTCCACCACCATGTCCTTCTAGATCCTCCTGATGAAGAAATCCCCTATCTGGCAGGTGATAAAAGTGGTCCCAGGAAGCTGAAACAAACAGGAAAGAAGCGTGGCTTCTGGTGGGCTCAGAGCCGAAACCTTGCTACTAACACTCCTGGAACTAGCCTTCCCCTTTCCAGGCACACAAATTTTCTACAGCAAAACATGCATTATGCTCAAGTTAAAATCAAAATGTTGTGTAATGTAAAGCTTGTGGATAACCATGCAATTTTCACATCACTAAAGATTAAGACTGGAAAGTACGTATCTTTGACATGTACTTCAGATTAAGCAGAACAAAATAAAAACATGTTCTGGTCCAGTATATAATGATGATACCAATGTTTGAGTGGATTATATTTGCTGAAAGATATACAGCAACCTACAGAAAGTCCTGCCTTGTTTTCACGTAGTGATTCATGATCAGTAGGCATTTTCTAGCTACATTGTGCATATACTTCTCAAATATTTAGCAAGATCTAAATATTTCTTTGCAAAGAGCAACGATTTCTATTTATGTGTTAAATTTTTTAAAAATTCAGTTATTTTTAAATTATAGAAAGAACAATCATTCCTACATGACCAATTCACAGAAGAATATATACAGATGCCAATAAACAAAGAGAAAATGTTTTGCTTCATAGAATTCAGGTTAGGTTATTTTTCCCTATAAAATTTGTACAGACTGCTTCATAATGTCTAAAGCTGGCAATGATGTGATGAAATAAGGAAAGATATAATATTATCATTATTTGTAATGAGAAAAACTGGAAATAGTATGGAAGTGGTTAAATTATGAAATCCATAACACTAGACATTACTCAACCATTAAAATACCTCAAAGGATATTTAATGGCATTGGGAAATGCTTGAAGTAATATTAAAGTGAGAGTGCAATTCACAAAAAGGACACTAAAATATGTACAATATGATCTAAATTTGTAATAATTACACACAATCTATGTATATTATAGATTAGAAAGATAATGGTCTTATGTCTTATAATGGAAATGTTAACTTTGTTCCTATATTTTTCCATATTTTACAAATTTTTTTACATTGAGCATGCAGTACATTTAAAATAAAATGTTGCACTCCCTCTTGCAAGAGCACTGGAATCACAACTAAGTGCTGAACAATCATCGACAGGAAGATACTGGAACTCATCAAAAAAGATACCCCACATCCAAAGACAGAGAAGCCGCAGTGAGAAGGTAGGATAGGCGCAATCACAATAAAATCAAATCCCAGAACTGCTAGGTGGGTGACTCACAAACCGGAGAACAATAATACCAAAGAAGTCCACCCACTGGAGTGAAGGTTCTGAGCACCATATCAGGCTTCCCAATCTGGGGGTCCAGCAACGGGAGGAGGAATTCCCAGAGAATCAGACTTGAAGGCTAGTGGGATTTGATTGCAGGACTTCGACAGAACTGGAGGAAACAGAGACTCCACTCTTGGAGGGCACACACAAAGTAGTGTGCGCATCAGGACCCAGGGGAAGGAGCAGTGACACCATAGGAGACTGAACCAGACCTATCTGCTAGTGTTGGAGGGTCTCCTGCAGAGGTGGGGGTGGCTGTCTCTCACCGTGAGGACAAGGACACTAGCAGCAGAAGTTCTGGGAAGTACTCCTTGTTTTGAGCCCTCCCAGAGTCTGCCATTAGCCCCACCAAACAACCGGGTAGGCTCTAGGGCTGGGTTACCTCAGGCCAAACAACGAACAGGGAGAGAACCCAGCCCCACACAACAGCAGACAAGCTGATTAAAGTTTTACTGACCTCTGCCCACCAGAGCAACACCCAGCTCTACACACCACCAGTCCCTCCCATCAGGAAGCTTGCACAAGCTTGCACAATGATAGCTTCATCCACCAGAGGGCAGACAGCAGAAGCAAGAAGAACTACAATTCTGCAGCCTGTGGAACAAAAACCACATTCACAGAAAGATAGACAAAATGAAAAGGCAGAGGACTATGTACCAGATGAAGGAATAAGATAAACCCCCAGAAAAACAGCAAAATGAAGTGGAGATAGGCAACCTTCCAGAAAAGAATTGAGAATGATAGTGAAGTTGATCCAGGACCTCAGAAAAAGAATGGAGGCAAAGATCAAGAAGATGCAAGAAATGTTTAACAAAGACCTAGAAGAATAAAAGAACAAACAAACAGAGAAGAACAATACAATAACTGAAATGAAAAATACACAAGAAGGAAACAACAGCAGAATAACTGAGGCAGAAGAACGGATAATGACCTGGAAGACAGCATGGTGGAATTCACTGCCACGGAACAGAATAAAAAAAAAGAATGAAAATAAATGAAGACCGCCTAAGAGACCTCTGGGACAACATTAAACACAACAGTTCACATTATAGAGGTCCCAGAAGGAGAAGCGAGAGAGAAAGGAGCAGAGAAAATATGTGAAGAGATTATAATCAAACACTTCCCCAACATGGGAAAGGAAATAGCCACCCAAGTCCAGGACAAAGAGAGTCCCAGGCATGATAAATCCAAGGAGAAACACGCCAAGACACATAGCAATCAAACTGACAAAAATTAAAGACAAAGCAAAATTATTTCAAGCAACAAGGAAAAAACAACAAATAACATACAAGGGAACTTCAATAAGGTTAACAGTTGATTTCTCAGCAGAAACTCTACAAGCCAGAAGGGAGTGGCATGATATATTTAAAGTGATGAAAGGGAAGAACCTACAACCAAGATTACTCTACCCAGCAAGGATCTCATTCAGATTTGATGGAGAAATCAAAAGCTTTACAGACAAGCAAAAGCTAAGAGAATTCAGCACCACCACACCAGCTCTACAACAAATGCTAAAGGAACTTCTCTAAGTGGGAAACACAAGAGAAGAAAAGGACCTACAAAAACAAACCCAAAACAATTAAGAAAATGGTAATAGGAACATACATATCAATAATTATCTTCAATGTGAATGGATTAAATGCTCCAACCAAAAGACACAGGCTCGCTGAATGGATGCAAAAACAAGACCCATATATATGCTGTCTACAGGAGACCCACTTCAGACCTAGGGGCACATACAGAGTGAAAGTGAGGGGATGGAAAAAGATATTCCATGCAAATGGAAATCAAAAGAAAGCTGGAGTAGCAATACTCATATCAGATAAAATAGACTTTAAAATAAAGAATGCTGCAAGAGACAAGGAAGGACACTACAGAATGATCAAGGGATCAATCCAAGAGGAAAATATAACAATTATAAATATATATGCACCTAAAATAGGAACACCTCAGTACATAAGGCGAATGCTAACAGCTATAAAAGACGAAATCGACAGTAACACAGTAATAGTGGAGGACTTCAACACCTCATTTACACCAATGGACAGATCATCCAGACAGAAAAGTAAAAAGGAAACACAAGCTTTAAATGACACAATAGACCAGTTAGATTTCATTGACATTTATAGGATATTCCATCCAAAAACAGCAGATCACACTTTCTTCTCGAGTGCACACAGAACATTCTCCAGGATAGATCACATCTTGGGTCACAAATCAAGCCTCGGTAAATATAAGAAAATTGAAATCATATCAAGCATTTTTTCTGACCACAGCGCTATGAGACTGGAAATCAATTACAGGGGAAAAAACGTAAAAAACACAAACACATGGAGGCTAAACAATACGTTACTAAATAACCAAGAGATCACTGAAGAAATCAAAGAGGAAATCAAAAAATACCTAGAGACAAATGACAATGAAAACATGACGATCCAAAACCTATGGGATGCAGCAAAAGCAGTTCTAAGAGGGAAGTTTATAGCAATACAATCCTACCTCAAGAAACAAGAAAGGTCTCAAATAAAGAATCTAACCTTACTCCTAAAGGAACTAGAGAAAGAAGAACAAACGAAACCCAAAGTTGGTAGAAGGAAAAAAATAATAAATATCAGAGCAGAAATAAATAGAAACAAAGAAAACAATAGCAAATATCAATAAAACTAAAAGCTGGTTCTTTGAGAAGGTAAACAAAATTGACAAACCTTTAGCCAGACTCATCAAGGAAAAGAGGGAGAGGACTCAAATCAATAAAATTAGAAATGAAAAAAGGAGAAGTTACAACGGACACTGCAGAAATACAAAGCATCCTAAGAGACTACTACAAGCAACTCTATGCCAATAAAAGGGACAACCTGGAAGAAATGGACAAATTTTTAGAAAAGTATAACCTTCCAAGACTGACCAGGAAGAAATAGAAAATATGAACAGACCTATCACAAGTAATGAAATTGAAACTGTGATTAAAAACCTTCCAACAAACAAAAGTCCAGGACCAGATGATTTCACAGGTGAAATCTACCAAACATTTAGAGAAGAGCTAACACCCATCCTTCTCAAACTCTTCCCAAAAACTGCAGAGGAAGGAACACTCCCAAACTCATTCTACGAGGCCACCATCACCCTGATACCAAAACCAGACAAAGATACTACAAAAAAAGAAAATTACTGACCAATATGATTGATGAATACATATGCAAAAATCCTCAACAAGATACTAGCAAACACACTCCAACAACACATTAAAAGGATCACGCAACATGATCAAGTGGGATTTATCCCAGGGATGCAAGGATTCTTCAACATACACAAATCAATCAATGTGATACACCATATTAACAGATTGAAGAATAAAAACCATATGATCATCTCAATAGATGCAGAAAAAGCTTTTGACAAAATGCAACACCCATTTATGATTAAAACTCTCTAGGAAGTGTGGACATAGAGGGAACCTACCTAAACATAATAAAGGCCATGTACGACAAACCCACAGCAAACATCATTCTCAATGGTGAAAAACTGAAAGCATTTCCTCTAAGGTCAGGAACAAGACAAGGATGTCCACTCTCGCCACTATTATTCAACATAGTTTTGGAAGTCCTAGCCACAGCAATCAGAGAAGAAAAAGAAATAAAAGGAATACAAATTGGAAAAGAAGAAGTAAAACTGTCACTGTTTGCAGATGATATGATACTGTACATAGATAATCCTAAAGATGCCGCGAGAAAACTACTAGAGCTAATCAATGCATTTGGTAAAGCTGCAGGATACACCATTAATGCACAGAAATCTCTTGCATTCCTATACACTAACAATGAAAGATCAGAAAGAGAAATTAAGGAAAGAATCCCATTCACCATTTCAACAAAAAGAATAAAATACGTAGGAATAAACCTACCTAAGGAGGTAAAAGACCTGTACTCAGAAAACTATAAGACACTGATGAAAGAAGTCAAAGACGACACAAACAGATGGAGAGATAGATACCATGTTTTTGGACTGGAAGAATCAATATTGTGAAAATGACTATACTACCCAAAGCAATCTACAGATTCAATGCAATCCCTATCAAATTATCAATGTCATTTTTTACAGAACTAGAACAAAAAATCTTATAATTTGTATGAAGACACAAAAGAGCCTGAATAGCCAAAGCAATTTTGAGGGAAAAAAACGGAGCTGGAGGAATCAGACTCCCTGACTTCAGACTATACTACAAAGCTACAGTAATCAAGGTAATATGGTGCTGGCACAAAAACAGAAATACAGATCAATGGAACAGAATAAAAAGCCCAGAGATAAACCCAGGCACCTATGGTTAACTAATCTATGAGAAAGGAGGCAAGGATACACAATGGAGAAAAGACAGTCTCTTCAATAAGTGGTGCTGGGAAAACTGGACAGTACATGTAAAAGGATGAAATTAGAACACTACCTAACACCATACACAAAAATAAACTCAAAATGGATTAAAGACCTAAATGTAAGACTGGACACTATAAAACTCTTAGAAGAAAACATAGGAAGAATACTCTTCGACATAAATCACAGCAAGTGTTTTTTGACCCACCTCCCAGGGTAATGGAAATAAAAACAAAAATAAACAGATGGGACCTAATGAAACTTCAAAGCTTTTGCACAGCAAAGGAAACCATAAACAAGACGAAAAGACAACCCTCAGAATGGGAGAAAATATTTGCAAATGAATCAACGGACAAAGGATTTTCTCCAAAATATATAAACAGCTCATGCAGCTCAATATTAAAAAAAAAAAAAACCCAATCCAAAAATGGGCAGAAGACCTAAGTAGACATTTCTCCAAAGAAGACATACAGAGGGCCAAGAGGCACATGAAAAGCTGCTCAACATCACTAATTATTAGAGAAATGCAAATCAAAACTAAAGTGAGGTATCACCTCACATCGGTTAGAATGGGCATCATCAGAAAATCTACAAACAACAAATGATGGCGAGGGTGTGGAGAATGCAACAGTGCATTCCCACCAAATGCACTGTTGGTGGGAATGTAAATTGATACAGCCACTATGGAGAACAGTATGGAGGTTCCTTAAAAAACTAAAAATAGAATTACCATATGACCCAGCAATCCCACTACTGGGCATACACCCAGAAAAAAACCGTAATTCAAAAAAGACACATGCACCCCAATGTTCACTGCAGCACTATTTACAGTAGCCAGGTCATGGAAGCAACCTAAATGCTCATCGACAGATGAACGGATAAAGATGTGGTACATATATACAATGGAATATTACTCAGCCATAGAAAGGAGTGAAATTGCGTCATTTGTAGAGACGTGGATGGACCTAGAGACTGTCATACAGAGTAAGTCAGAAAGAGAAAAGCAAATATCGTATATTAATGCATATATGTGGAATCTAGAAAAATGGTACAGATGAACTGGTTTGCAAGGCAGAAATAGAGACACAGATGTAGAGAACAAACATATGGACACCAAGGGGGGAAAGTGGGGGGGCGGGGGATGGTGGGATGAATTGGGAGATTGGGATTGACATATATACACTAATATGCATAAAACAGATAACTAATAAAAACCTACTGTATAAAAAAAGAAATAAAATAAAATTCAAAAAAAAAATTATTGGCTGAATATCCACATGCTGGGTGTTCATTAATTCCTCTAACAAATAATTTCACTTCACAACAAACATGGCATTGTTAGTTCTAAAAATAAAATAAAGTAAAATGCTATTTCAAAAATAAACCAATATTCTTTAGGTCACACATTTTCAAGCTTAACAGTGAATGAAAAAATTCCTTTCAGAGAATTTCCATGTATTGTTATTTCATTTGAAAACTATTTTGGGTGTATACATAGTAATGACTCATAAATGTACACTTTGAGATCTGACCTCTTTTCTGAGCTCCAAACATATATCCAACTGCCTACTGGCATATTCTCTTGTATATAAATTATAATAAATTCGTGTATTAGCAGAAATCTTGAAGTCACCATGTACAAAACAAAATTGTTGATTCTACCCTAACATGGCCATTGCCCCCCTAATTTTCTCCATCCCAATAAATGCCACCATCGGAATCAGCAATCCATCAGTAAATCTTACTGGTTCTACCTCCAAAATACCTCTCAAATACCTCCACTGCTCTCCACCCTCAGTATCAACTGCCTCCTTCAATGTATCATCCATGCTTCCTGATTTCCTTCATCTCATTCTTGCTCACAGTACGGTCCACCTAATTTATATTGCATGTAACAGCCAAGGATCCTTTTCACATGTAAATCAAATGTAACTTGCATGCTTAAAATTGGTAAAACGCTTCCCATTATTTTTAGGAGAAAGTCCAAACTCCTTAGCATGTTACAAGGCCCTACATCAACTGACCACCCCAACCAAATCAGTATCTCCAGGAGTGCTGTTTTTAAAGTTCTCCAGGTGATTCTCATGTGCACTCAGGGCTGAGAACACTGCCCTCCCTACCAGATTTAGCTCCTGTCTACCGCTCTTCAATCTCTTCTTCTACCACCCTCCCACTCAACTGTTAATGTATAGCCATAGTGCCTCTGTCCCTTAGAATTCCAAGCTCTTCCCTACCCTCAGACCTGTATGCTTACGTTAAACAACAAAGTCATTGTGAAACATTTACTGAGTGCAACATATTTATGAGGTATTGTTACAGAGCTGGGGATACAAAAACAAAGACCATGTTTGTGGGATTGTATTCTAGGAAGGAAAGATAGGTAACATGCAAATAAGTACATATACACACACACACACACACACGGTGGTTATAAATGTTAAAATGCAGCAGGTGTGTGTGGGGAAGGGGGGAAAATGCTATCTTAGATGGTCAGGGAAGGCCTCTCAGATGACAGCAAATATCTATCTGAAATAAGGGAGTCATCCTTGCACGTATTTCAAGGAAGAGACTACTAAGCAAAGGAAATCATGACCGACCGTGAAGGCCTTGAGGAGGGCGCTTGCCTGGCATGTTCAAGGTACAAGGGAATCAGGAGCAGCCTTGTAGGAGACAAGGTCAGAGAGGTAGATGAGACCTAGATCATGTAGGGTCTCTCAGGAGGACTCTGGATCTTACGTGAGTGAAAGAAAAAGCCCTCAGAGGGTTCTGAGTAGGAGAACAATATGAGTTGAGTTCCATTTGGCCATCAGGGCTGCTGTGTAGAGAATGGTCTCTAGGGAAGGACAGGTGGAAGCAAGAAGACCGCAGAGAACCTGTTGCAGTGACCTAAGTGGGAGAAGACAGTGGCTCAGCCAGGGTGGCAGAGTTGGAGAGAGCAAGCAGGGATCAGATTCTGGAGCACTGTCTTCCTGGCTATTCGTATGACAAATTCCTTCACCTCCTTAACATCTCAGTTTCATTATCCCTCCCTCACACACCTTCCCTGACCACATACTATATAAAGCAGTGCTCTGTCTCTCTACCAGTTTGTCTCTATTACCACAACAATTTGATTATTTGCTCTACAACATTCATCACTATTTGCAGTTATCCTGCTTATTTGTTTGCTCTTGTTCCTGTTTCCCAAGTAGAAAATACTATCTTTAAGAAAGGGGTTTTGTCTGTCTTGTGTCCTTACCACCTAAAACAATCCTTGGCACATTGTAAGTTCTCATTAAATATTTCCTGAATAAGTGAATGGAAACTGTCCCAGGATCATTAAAAATACATTTTCCAAAAAGTCAAAGAGCTGAGGCATATCTGGCTTAAACTCTTATCACTGCATGCAATGTAACATCCACGACTTGTCAGAGAATATGTTAGAATCCTTAGTTATTCTCTGTATATGATGATGATTTTGGACCTGGTAAAGGATAAACATGGCTAATAAGATCCATGTTTAACCTTTATCATTCAACCTTTAATTTGTAGATTAATGTATAGAAACTGAATACTATGGGAATACATCATTAAGACTTAGATGCCAATGAATAAAAGCACCCCTGGTATGCACAAATCACGCTTGACATGGAGACAGATGATAAAATTTTGAAAAAATAACACTGACTGTAAACTCTTTAAAAAAGGAAAAATAGAAAAACAGTACCTTAGAAACTGAACTATGTCACACATTTTTTTTTTTTAATTTATCTTTATTTATGGCTGTGTTGGGTCTTCGTTTCTGTGCGAGGGCTTTCTCTAGTTGCGGCAAGCGGGAGCCACTCTTCATCGCGGTGCGCGGGCCTCTCACTATCGCGGCCTCTCTTGTTGCGGAGCACAGGCTCCAGACGCGCAGGCTCAGTAGTTGTGGCTCACGGGCTGAGTTGCTCCGCAGCATGTGGGATCTTCCCAGACCAGGGCTCGAACCCGTGTCCCCTGCATTGGCAGGCAGGTTCTCAACCACTGCGCCACCAGGGAAGCCCTTTTTTTTTTTAAAGAAGATAGAATTTATTAGAGGGAAGGGTCGCTGCCAGAACAGTGGGCTGACTTCCTATTCCGAACATGTGCTATTAGTCAGTTTTTATAGCAAGAGAACAAAGGAATGGTCCGAGGTGAAAATTTCATTTACTGATTGGTCGAGGCACATATACCTTCCTTCTATAGAGTGGGAGTGGGACAGGGCAGATGCCTTTCCTTATTTGGGACAGGTCCCATCGCCCAGGTGGGCTCAGGAATTTCATAACCATCGCAACATGGTGGGGAGGGTGATTAAGAGTCCAGTAGGGGGTGTGACGCTGAAACGTTTTCAGGCAGGGTGGTCCTTTGTCCTTGAAGCACCCTTGTCCTTGGAGCACCACAGCACAGAGTCTTGCTCACTGGACCACCAGGGAAGTCCCAGGAGGCTGATATTTAGAGAGGAAATTCCGATGGAACATATAGATGTTTAAAGGGAATTGCTGTGATGTTTGCCACGTGGTATGCAATGTCACTCTTCTTCCACACCTTCTCCAAAAAATCTTCAGTAAAACTTTATGGCTCCATCATGTACAGCAGACTGGAACTGGTCTCCTAGCATTGCATTTAAACACTGAATGCAGCCTAGAGTGGACCAAGGGTGAGAGCTCTGGTTACCGTTGGGGGCCTTGCCACATCTGGCCCCATCCGATTTTTTTTTTTTTAAACATCTTTATTGGAGTATAATTGCTTTACAATGGTGTGTTAGTTTCTGCTTTATAACAAAGTGAATCAGTTATACATATACATATGTCCCCGTATCTCTTCCCTCTTGCGTCTCCCTCCCTGCCACCCTCCCTATCCCACCCCTCTAGGTGGTCACAAAGCACTGAGCTGATCTCCCTGTGCTATGCGGCTGCCTCCCACTAGCTATCTATTTTACATTTGGTAGTGTATATATGTCCATGCCACTCTCTCACTTTGTCCCAGCTTACCCTTCCCCCTCCCCGTATCCTCAAGTCCATTCTCTAGTAGGTCTGCATCTTTATTCCCGTCTTGCCCCTAGGTTCTTCTGACCATTTTCTTCTTTTTTTTTTTAGATTCCATATATATGTGTTAGCATACAGTATTTGTTTTTCTCTTTCTGACTTACTTCAATCTGTATGACAGTCTCTTGGTCCATCCACCTCACTACAAATAACTCCATTTCGTTTCTTTTTATGGCTGAGTAATATTCCATTGTATATATGTGCCACATCTTCTTTATCCATTCATCTGTCAGTGGACACTTAGGTTGCTTCCATGTCCTGGCTATTGTAAATAGAGCTGCAATGAACATTTTGGAACATGACTCTTTTTGAATTATGGTTTTCTCAGGGTATATACGCAGTAGTGGGATTGCTGGGTCATATGGTAGTTCTATTTTTAGGGTTTTTTAAAAAATTATTTATTTATTTATTTTTATTTTTGGCTGTGTTGGGTCTTCGTTTCTGTGCGAGGGCTTTCTCCAGTTGCGGCAAGCGGGGGCCACTCTTCATCGCGGTGCGCGGGCCTCTCACTATCGCGGCCTCTCTTGTTGCGGAGCACAGGCTCCAGACGCGCAGGCTCAGTAATTGTGGCTCAAGGGCCCAGTTGCTCCACAGCATGTGGGATCTTCCCAGACCAGGGCTCGGACCCGTGTCCCCTGCACTGGCAGGCAGATTCTCAACCACTGCACCACCAGGAAAGCCCTATTTTTAGTTTTTTAAGGAACCTCCATACTGTTCTCCATAGTGGTTGTATCAATTTACATTCCCACCAACAGTGCAAGAGGGTTCCCTTTTCTCCACACCCTCTCCAGCATTTATTGTTTGTAGATTTTTGGATGATGGCCATTCGACTGGTGTGAGATGATATCGCACTGTAGTTTTGATTTGCATTTCTCTAATGATTAATGATGTTGAGCATTCTTTCATGTGTTTGTTGGTAATCTGTATATCTTCTTTGGAGAAATGTCTATTTAGGTCTTCTGCCCATTTTTGGATTGGGTTGTTTGTTTTTTTGATATTGAGCTGCATGAGCTGCTTGTAAATTTTGGAGATTAATCCTTTGTCAGTTGCTTCATTGGCAAATATTTTCTCCCATTCTGAGGGTTGTCTTTTTGTCTTGTTTATGGTTTCCTTTGCTGTGCAAAAGCCTTTAAGTTTCATTAGGTCCCATTTGTTTATTTTGTTTTTATTTCCATTTCTCTAGGAGGTGGGTCAAAAAGGATCTTGCTGTGATTTATGTCATAGAGTGTTCTGCCTATGTTTTCCTCTAAGAGTTTGATAGTGTCTGGCCTTACATTTAGGTCTTTAATCCATTTTGAGTTTATTTTTGTGTATGGTGTTAGGGAGTGTTCTAATTTCATTCCTTTACAGGTAGCTGTCCAGTTTTCCCAGCACCACTTATTGAAGAGGCTGTCTTTTCTCCACTGTATATTCTTGCCTCCTTTATCAAAGATAAGGTGTCACACATATTATTTTTCCCATTTTTCACATTCCACCTGAAATGCCTCGAAGCCTGCTCTCTTCTTATTCATACGGTGCTATATGTAGCCCCATTATCTTAATTCCCAAGCTCTGACAGACCCCTGTGAAGAGACGGCCAGACTCTGTGAAAGGGGACTTTCCATGCCTTTCTGGCAATTCGCTATTACCTTGTTCTCCACCTCTCTTTCCCCTACCAGGTTTTAGTATTTTCTTTCTCATTCTTTCCACAAATTTAAGTCAAACCCCATACAACCAAAATGAAATGCATCTGAATTGGTAAAACATCCTTTTCTGAACAAAAATTAATTTACCTTGTCTCGTGTCTTGGTCTCATTAGTATTGTCTATGACTGCACTAACCACCACATATTTACAGACCATCAAATTTTATCTGAACTTGTCATCAAATATCTTGGGTAGAACAAATATGGTAATATGTGTACTGATTTTGGAGGATGATGATGACGTGATCTCTGAGTCAACCTGAAACAGTGCTCTGCACAAAACACCTAAAGGACTGATTTGACAAATGTCTCAAAAGCAGGAAAGAGAAACAAATACGCATTAAACGCCTAAGTGGTAAAAAATAATTGCCCATGCAGCAAGTGACAGATGACAACACCATCAGAATCACAGTGTAGGAAAGACAAACAACAAGAGTGAGCACAGTTAAGAATAATAAAGATGTTAAAAAAATAAAATAAAATACATAAAACACTATTCTAAAAAAAAATTTATAGATGCAAATAAAATATACTAAAATAAAAAATAAAAAAAATTAAAAAATAAAAAGAGCAGCCTCACCTGTCATCTCTGATATGATAGAAAAATCCATAGCCATTGTGTACCATGGGAACCACCACTCCCTGGACTCTTAAATAACCAATCAGACTTGTTGAGAGAACAAAGTTTCCACCTCCTCCACTGTATGGCACAAAGAAAGGATATTTTACTAGGCTTACAGAAGCTTACATTGTTTCTAAAAAGCTTTTAACATTCAGGAAGAAAGAAACTGATGAGGTTACAAAACACTACGTTATATTACCTTCTGGAGAAAAGTGGGTCTGTAAAGAGTTCTGGAACAGGGAGACATTCCTCTTTTGCTATGAGTGAGAGACCTAACAGATGACGGTCAAATCCTGCAATAAAACCCCAAACCTGAAGTTAGAAAAATGTTTTCAGCACAAGAGAATTTTTTTTTAAGTCAGAAAAAAAACAGTATATGTACCTTTTCCAGTTGAACAATCTTTCATCATTTTATTATGTTTTGCAAAAGCTTCTAACATCCTGTGCTGCTGCTCAAAAAGCTGTGTTAAAAATCAAGAGATACTTCAATAACAAAATGTACAGAAACCAAACAAAAAACCTGAGCTCAAAGTAATTAGAATTTGGCAGGACTTCCCTTGGGGCACAGTGGTTAAGAATCCGCCCGTCAGTGCAGGGGATACGGGTTCAAGCCCTGGTCCGGAAAGATCCCACGTGCCGTGGAGCAACTAAGCCCGTGCGCCACAACTACTGAGCCTGTGCTCTAGAGCCCGCAAGCCACAACTACTGAGCCTACGTGCCACAACTACTGAAGCCCGCACGCTTAGAGCCCGTGCTCCACGACAAGAGAAGCCACCGCAATGAGAAGCCCGCGCACCGCAACAAAGAGCAGCCCCCACTTGCTGCAACTAGAGAAAGCCCGGGCACAGCAACGAAGACCCAACGCAGCCAAAAAATTCATTCATTAATTAATTTTTTAAAAAAGTAATTAGAATTTGGGTAATTTGGGAGAGAAAAAAGATTCTGAGGAAGACCTTGAGATGTATAACTTTTCTGTCTTTTTCCTGACTTCTTCCACTGTCTTTTTTAATTTTTATTTTATATTGGAGTATAGTTGTAAGTTGTTGTGTTTCAGGTGTACAGCAAAGTGATATAGCTATACATATACATTTATCCATTCTTTTTCAGATTTTTTTTCCCCATTTAGGTTATTATAGACTATTGAGCAGAGTTCTCTGTGCTATACAGTAGGTCCTTGTTGGTCATCTATTTTAAATATAGCAGTGTGTATACGTCAATCCCAAACTTCCAATCTATCCGTCCCCCCTACCCTTACCTACCCTTACCTTTTCCTCTGCCTTTTCTTTCCTATATGCCCTGCAACTTGATTATTTCTTTCCCAGAACGAGAAAATAGAAACTTGTGGGCAGCACTGAAGTGATATTAACAAGTGTAAAGACAGAAGCAATTACGATTTCAAAACTAAAGCATAGTTGTACAAAAATGATAATGAAGCAGCTCTATGAAATTAAAATAAGTTAACATACATAACTATGTCAATCAAAACTAAAGAAACAAATGCAATACCAAAATAGCAGTGGGAAGGAACTACCCTTTTGTGTAAATGCTTAAAGTATAAAACAAAACATATAAAGCTGTACTGGTTCTAATATACAAAAAAAAATCTGATTTCAAAAACGTTCAACCACATCAAGAAAAGCTTCCTTTTAAAGGCACTTTAGGAAAGTCTACATTTTATGGGTGTTATCTAAAGGTAGATTAACAGTAGTGAAATACTCAAGGTGTTGAAGTTACTTTGCCTAGAATATGACACAAATGGGTTTCTTATCAGGTCTTCCCTGTTTCTTATTCTTTCCAAGTATACACTTCATTGGCAAATGAAGAAATGTTTGAAAGTTTCCAGAAAAAAAAGATTTGAAAATATTTCACTGATCCAGGGATTTGAAGAAGTTAGTTATTTAAGAGCCAAGTTTCCTTTAGAACAGACAAATTCTGTTAATTTTTTCTTTTCAAATACTCACACTGGTAGAAGGATCCTGCATGGATTGGCACCATCTGACTGCTTCTACTGTACACGATCGCACAGTCTCTGTACGGCCATGATAAAAGTATCTTGTCATAGCTGTTTCATAGCAGCAACCAGGGCTACAAGAAAAAATGAAAATAAGAGAATGTATCATGAGAAAGAAAATGCTCTAATGTTATTACAAAGAGAGTTTACCTAATAAAGCTGGCTTTGGTCAGAGACTAAATTCTACAATACAGACTACGATTGAGATTTTCAGTAACAACGAGGCTGTTTTCAACATCAAAGAGCAAAAAGTACTGTGGCCTGGTATAACAGGAAATGTTTCAAAGGCTTGGCTGCTGTCAGGTTGTGTACATTGGCGTCTGTGGCAGGTGGCCTCTGAGATGCCCCCAGTGATCCCTGCCTCCTGCAGATGCCCTGGTATAACCCCTCATGCTGTGTGTGGGATGGATTTAGTGTCTTCCTTCTAATGAAAGGAATATGACAAAAGTAATGAGATGTCACTTCTGAAATCAGGTTACAAAGAGAGCTCTCTCATCTCCTTACTCTGAGGAAAGCCTGCTGCCATGCTGGGAGTTGCCCTGTAGAGAGGCCCAGGTGGCAAGAAACAGAGAGAGGCCTCTGGACAACAGCTTGGGAGGAAATGAACCTTATTAATAACCATGTGAGTGAGACTGTATGCGGATCCTCTTTAAGGGGTGCCTTCAGATGAAGACACGGTCCTGGCTGACACCCTGACTACAACCTGACAAGAGACCTGAAGCCAGAGGCACCCAGCTAAGCTGTGCCTGGACTCCTGACAGACAGAAAATGTAAGTTGATAAATGTTTGTTGTTCTAAGCTACTAAGATACGGGGTAACAGAGTCCTTGGCCTTTAGTTTCCTCCTACAGAACATGAATGACTCTAGAATTAAGTAAAAGCATTATTTAAGAAGTTCCCTAGAATGATGACTGTTTTCCTGGGGTGGAGAATGATATAACAATTTTTGGTACAAAGCTCTCTTACTTTCCTGGTGATAGGAATTTAGAGTTAAGGCAATCAAATGGAAGAGTAAAAGGTCTGAACGTGGGCACTAAGAGTGCTCAAACAGTTTTTTTTTTTGGCCGTGACATGCGGCTTGTGGGATTTTAGTTCCCTCACCAGGGATTGAACCCAGGTCCACGGCAGTGAAAGCACCAGGTCTTAACCACTGGACCGCCAGGGAATTCCTGCAAACAGTTATTGAGCCTCCTCTGTTCAGTGTTTCTATAAGACTGTCTCCCTGAGCTGAAATAGTATCCTTTCAAAATGTGAAGGAGAAAGTGTAAATAAAAATTTAAACCACCACTAAAATAGCATTCTTTAAAAAACAAAGATAAACGCAGTAAGAATGAATGACAAAAAAGCACTACTCTGCAACCTGTAATGAAATAATAGATCTTGGTAATGATCATCAATGGCCACTAAAACCATTAGGTAAAAAAATCAGGGAGGAAACTTTATAATGGATGTTGGCTAACAATTGAACTCAACCTCAATCTGAACAGGATGCGATAGGAAACAAATAATATTAACTATTTGATTTACTGTTATAAAAAATAATAACAATAATCGATTACTAGTCTCAAGTTGCCAAATCTAACTACCAGTTTATAGGAAACATGGGAGACAGAACAACAATGTTTAACAGTTTTTTTTACTTAAAGGGCAAATACGTAAAACAGTAATATAAATTTATGTTAACGGACACACAACGTAAAAAGATGTAATCTGTGATAAAATAAAGAGGGCGGTACAGAGATGGATAAAAGCACAGTGTTTGTATACTATTAAAAGTAAGCTGGTATTATTCAAACTAGGTTGTTATAAATTTAAGATGTTAAATGTAATTTCCAAGGTAGCCATAAAGAAAATGGCTTAAAAAATACAAAGAAATAGGGAAATCAAAATGGTACACTACACAAAAAAAATCAAAATCACTACTACCAAAAAAGAAAGTAATGGAGGAACTGAAGAACAAAAACATGTATGCCCTACAGAATACACAGCTAAATGGCAGAATTCTCCCTCCTTATCAGTAACTCTCCAATCAAAGGCAGAGATTGGCAAGATGAAAAAAAACATCATCTATATACTGTCCACAAGAGATTCTGTTTAGAAACAAAGACAGTAAGAGGTTATAAGTAAAATGATGAAAAAAGATAGTAACCAAAAGAGAGTTTGAGTGGCTATACAATTTTTTTTTCCATTAGGAGTGGCTGTATATATATATCAGACAAAATATATTTTAAGTAAAAAGGTTGAATGAGACAAACAGGACATTATTTACTGATAAAAGGCTTAATTAATCAAGATATAACAATTATAAAAATATATGCACCAAACAACAGAGCTATAAGATATATGAAACAAACACTGACAGAATTGAAGAGAGAACTAGACAGCTCCACAACAATAGTTGCAGACTTCAATACCCAACTTTCAATAATGGATAAAACACATAGAAAGAAGATCTAATAAGGAAAGAGAAGACTTGAACAACACTATAAATAACTACACCTAAAAGACATATATAGAATATGCCACGAAGGAACAGCAGAATACAAATTCTTCTCAAGTGCACATAGAACATTCTCCAGGATAGACCGTATATTAGGCCACAGGATGAGTCTCAATAAATTTAAAAAGATTGGAATCATACAAAGTATCTTCTTCAATGGCAATGGGATTTGCTAAAAATCAAAGCTAAAAAGCAGTAACAAGAAAAACTGAAAAATTCACAAATATGTAGAAATAAAACAACAAACTCTTAACCAAGTGTTCAGGGAGAAATCACAAGGTAAATTAGAAAACACCTTGTGATGAATGAAAAGTAGAACATACCACAATTTATGGAATAAAGCAAAAGCACTGTTCAGAGGCAAATTTATGGCTCTAAATACTTACATTAAAGAAGAAGATCTCAAATCAGTAAACTAACTGCACACCTTAAGTAATTAAAAAAAAGAAGAGCAAACTAGCCCCAAAGCTGGCAAAAAAAGAAATTAATTAAGATTACAGTAGAGATAAACAAAATACAGAAATGAAAAATAAAGTTAACTAAACCAAAAGTTGGTTCTTTGCAAAGATCAACGAAATTGACAAGCTTTTAGCTACACTAAGGAAAAAAAGGGAGAAGACTCCAATTACTACAATCAACTATGAGAAAGAGGGCATTACTACTGACTTTACAGAAATAAAAAGGATTGTAAGAGAATATTATGAACAACTGTATACAATAAACTGGATAGCCTAGATGAAATGGACATATTCTGAGAAACACACAAACTACCAAATCTAACTCAAGAAAAAATAGAAATCTGACTAGATGTATAACAAGTAACAAGATGAATGAGCAATCAAAAACCTCCCAACAAAGGTAAGTCCTGGACCAGATGGCTTCACTGATGAATTCCAATACTTAAAGAATTAACACCAATCCTTCTCAAACTCTTCCAAAAACACTGGTGAGGAGGGACCATTTCCTTACTCATAATATGAGGCCAGCATTACCCTGATATCAAAACCAGGCAAAGACACTGCAAGAAAAGACACTATAGACCATTATCCATTATGAATATAGATGCAAAAATTCTCAACAAATTACTAGCAAACTGAATTCAGCAGCAGATTAAAACGATGATACACCATGACCAAGTGGGATTCATCCCAGAAATGCAAGGATGGTTCAACATATGAAAATCAATGTAATATACTACATTAATAGAATGAAGAAAAAGACCTATATGATCATCGCAACTGATAAAGAAAAAGCCTTTGACAAAATCCAACCTATCTCTATTCACAGATATGTGGTCTTATACATAAAATGCTAAAGAGTCCACAAAAAACTGTTAGAGCTAATAAACGAATTCAGCAGTTTTAGGATATAAGTCAACATGCAAAAATCAGTTGCATTTCCATACACTAGCAATAAATAATCTGAAAAGAAAATCAAGAAAACAATTTACAACAGCATCAAAAAGAATCAAATACTTAGGATTAAGTTTAACCAAGGAGGCAAAAAGACCTGTACACCAAAAAGTACAAAACACTGAAAGAAATTTAAAAAGACATAAATAAATGCAAAGGGACCCCATGTTCATGGATTAGAAGACTTAACATTGTTAAGATGACAATACTACTAAAAGAGATCTACAGATGCAACGCAATCTCTATCAAAATCCCAACGACATTTTTACAAAACTGGGAAAACCCATCCTAAAATTCATATGGAATTTCAAGGAACCCAGAGTTGCCAGAACAATCTTCTTTTCAAGAACGAAGGTGAAGGGGACTTCCCTGGTGGTCCAGTGGTAGAGAATCCGCCTTCCAACGCAGGGGACGCAGGTTCAACCCCTGGTCAGGGAACTAAGATCCCACATGCCTTGGGGCAACTAAGCCCGTGTGCCACAACTACTGAGTTCGCGCGCCTCAACTAGAGAGCCTGCATGCTGCAAACTACAGAGCCCGCGTGCCCTGGAGCCTGCACGCCACAACTAGAGAAGAGAAAACCCACAGGCCACAACTAGAGAGAAGCCCGTGCGCCACAACGAAGAGCCCACGCACCTCAAAGCAAAGATCCCGCATGCGTCAATGAAGGTCCTGCATGCCGCAACTAAGATCCAACACAGCCAAAAATAATAAATAAAATAAATAAATAAATAATAAATAAATCTTAAAAAAAAAAAAAAGAACAAAGGTGAAGTACTCATTAGTTCCAGATTTCAAAACTTACTGCAAAGCTACAATAATCAAAACAGTGTTGTATGAACACAAGAAGAGACACATTGAACAACACATTGACCCAGAAACAAACCCTCACATCTATGGTCAATTGATTTTGGACAAGAGTGTCAAGACCACTCAATAGGGAAAAGACAGTCTCTTCACAAATAATGCTAAGAAAACTGGATATCCATATGCAAAAGAGTGAATTTTGATCCTTACCATACCCCCTACACAAAAATTAACTCAAAATGGATCAAAGACCTAAAGTAAGAGCTAAAACTATAAAACTCTTAGAAAAAAACATATGGGGAAAGTTTTGTAATACTGGATTTGGCAATGATTTCTTGGATATGACACCAAAAGCACAGGCAACAAATGAAATAAACAGATAAATTGGTCATCAAAATTTAAAACTTTGTGCATCAAAGCATACTATCAAGAGAATGAAAAGACAACCTGCAGAATGAGAGAAAGTATTTGCAAAACACCTATCTGATAAGGGTTTCATATCTACAATACATAAAGAAGCCTTAAAATTCAACAACAAAATGACAACCGAATTACCAAATGCACAAAGGATTTAAATAGACATTTTGCCAAAGAAGATATACAAATGGCCAATAAACACACAAAGATATTCAGCCTCATTAGTCATTAAGGAAATGCAAATAAAAACCACAATAAGATACCACTTCACAAGTACTCTGGATGGCTTTTTTTTTTTTAAAACAGAAAAGTAAGTGTTGGCAAGGATGTGGAACAATTGTACATTACTTTGTATATTGATGGTGGGAATGTAAAAACAGTATCCACTGTGGAAAACAGTTGGGCAGTTCCTCAAAAGTTAAACATAGAATTACCACACAGCCCAGCAATTCCACTCCTAATTATTGACTCAAAAGAATTGAAAACAGGGATTCAAACCAATACATGTATGTGAATGTTCACAGCAGTGTTATTCACAATAGCCAAAAGGCAGAAACAACCCAAGCGTTTATCAACAGATGAATGGATAAACAAAATGTGGTATATTCATACAATGGAATATTATTCAGCCATAAAAGAACAAACATTGAAAATACTATCCTAAGTGAAACAAGCCAGATACAAAAGGACAAATAATGTATAATTCCACTTAGAGGAAATATCCAGAACAGGCAAATTCATACAGACAGAAAGTGGATTAGAGATTACCAGGGGTTGGGATAGAAGAGAGAATAGGAAATTTTTGCTTAGAGTTTCTGTTTGGGGTGGTTAAAAAAAAGTTTGGAAATAGATAGTGGTGATGGTTGCACAACAGAGTCGATGTAATTAATGCCACTGGATTATATACTTAAAAATAGTTAAAATGGCAAGTTTTATTTTATTTATATTTTACCACAATAAAAGAAGATAACTGACTGTTGAAGGCAAAATTAGTAGTGCATCATGAGGTTGTTAACATATGTACAAGTATAATGTATGACAACAATAGCACAAAGAATGAGGTAAGCATAATAGAAACATTCTGTTTTAAGATTCTTTCATTATACTTTAAGTGGAAAATATCTGAAGGTAGATTGCAAGTTTAAAGATGTATTTTGTAAAACCCTACTGATAGAAAAAAAAAAAACCAGTGTAGCTGATAATGGAGATAAAAGGAAAAATTTTAAAAAACTAGGAATTCAAAAGAAGATAAAAAAACAAAGAAGAAACGAAAAATAGATGGGATAAAGAGAAACAGCACGACTGTAGACTTAAACCCAACCTTATTGATAATTATATTAAATGTAAATGATCTAAACACCACATTTGCAGATACATATTCTCAGGTAAAATTTTAAAAAGGAATATCAAAGAGCTTCCACTTCTGCTTAGGATGTAGAAAGTCATAACATACCATCTCTCCTATCCTAAAAATGAGTAAAGACTGTCTAATCTATAAAACCATACCTTTTCATGAAACCACTTGAAAACAGGCTGCAAGAAAACCAAGCAATCTGAATTCCAAAGAATGACACATCTCTCTCAGAAGAGAGCAGGCACTTCAAAAGTATCAAGGTAATGAAAAACAAGGAAAGACTATTAAAGTGTCACAGATGGAAACTCTAATAACACTGTTGATGAAAGTACAAATTAGGGCACAGTGCCAACTGGGAAAAACGTAAGAAAAAACACTGGGGAGTTACGACAGAATAGCTATAGTAAAGACAGCCTTGGACTTCAAGACTATGAAAATGGAAAATGAATGGTCCTCACCGTCCATGAAGTCTATAATAGGCCAGCTGAAGTGCCAGCTGAACAAAGGTATCAGGGTGAAGCTTCTTCTTCTTGGTTAGCTTCTTGCCAAAAGATGTAAAGGCATAGACCAAAAGCTGCAGATCAGATGCCT
This sequence comes from Balaenoptera ricei, assembly GCF_028023285.1. Classification (NCBI taxonomy): domain Eukaryota; kingdom Metazoa; phylum Chordata; class Mammalia; order Artiodactyla; family Balaenopteridae; genus Balaenoptera; species Balaenoptera ricei. The sequence goes on from NC_082647.1 coordinate 77,648,246, forward strand.
AACAAAAAGAATTAAATACGAACAGTGAAAAAACACCTAAGGAGAATACCCCAAAGATAAGCAAAATATCATTTGCATTAAAATAATCATCAGACATAAAGAAAGGTATTAAAGTTGTAATTTTTAAATGTTTTATGCCGTCATACTTGGATGATAGCCAAATATTCATATATAGTAGTTACAAGATAAAGTATTACTATCAAAGAGAAAAGTGAAAAATCTACCTGCTTGAAATATTGGGCTTTAGCTTGGTTGATGTCATTTAATACTTTTTCATCCACAGTGAAAACAAGCTCCTCTGGAAGTGGTATATCCCGTACTTCATCTGAACCCTGAAAATAGGGAAAACTTAAAAATATTATATCTATAAAAATATGAGGAGGGCTTCCCTGGTGGCGCAGTGGTTAAGAATCTGCCTGCAGGGGACACGGGTTCGAGCCCTGGTCTGGGAAGATCCCACATGCTGTGGAGCAACTAAGCCCATGCACCACAACTACTCAGCCTGTGCTCTAGAACCTGTGAGCCACAACTACTGAAGCCTGTGCGCCTAGAGCCTGTGCTCCGCAACAAGAGAAGCCACCACAATGAGAAGCCCACGCACCGCAACGAAGAGTAGCCCCCACTCACCACAACTAGAGAAAGCCCATGCGCAGCAATGAAGACCCAATGCAGCCAAAAATAAAATAAATAAATTTATTTAAAAAATTATGAGGAGAAAGGGATGAAATATTTGTTCTAACATACCGTCCATCTTCCTTCACTCTCAAAAATTTTCTGATCAACATAATAGCTGATGCTTACGATAACCATTGCATCATAAGGAGCATGCTAAAATGAAAATACACAAGATTTTGAATAAGTTTTGTGAGTTAAAACTTGACCCATCCTTAGAAAACTAAAAATAGAAGTACCATACGACCCAGCAATCCCACTACTGGGCATATACCCTGAGAAAACAATAATTCAAAAAGAGTCATGTACCACAATGTTCACTGCAACTCTAGTTACAATAGCCAGGACATGGAAGCAACCTAAGTGTCCATCGACAGACGAATGGATAAAGAAGATGTGGCACATACATACAATGGAATATTACTCACCCATAAAAAGAAATGAAAATGAGTTATTTGTAGTGAGGTGGATGGACCTAGAGTCTGTCATACAGAGTGAAGTAAGTCAGAAAGAGAAAAACAAATACCATATGCTGACACATATATATGAAATCTAAAAAAAAAAAAAAAAAAATTGGTTCTGAAGAACCTAGGGGCAGGGCAGGAATAAAGACACAGATGTAGAGAATGGACCTGAGGACACGGGGAGGGGGAAGGGTAAGCTGGGACGAAGGACGAAGTGAGAGAGTGGCATGGATATATATACACTACCAGATGTAAAATAGATAGCTAGTGGGAAGCAGCTGCATAGCACAGGGAGATCAGCTCGGTGCTTTGTGACCACCTAGAGGGGTGGGGTAGGGAGGGTGGAAGGGAGATGCAAGACGGAGGAGATATGGGGATATATGTATATGTATAGCTGATTCACTCTGTTATAAAGCAGAAACTAACACACCATTGTAAAGCAATTATACTCCAATAAAGATGTTAAAAAAATTAAAAAATTTTTAAAAATGGAAAAATAAATAAAAATTAGAGAAAATAAAAAATAAATATTAGATGTTTTAAAAAAATAAAATAAAAACAAAGTATCTCTTTAAATTTTTACTTTATAAAAAGTGGAAGACATTGAAGGGTTATGAACAGAGCACTAACATGATTTGTCTTACAATTTAAAAGGATCACTCTGATGGTTGTGTTGAGTTAAAAAGAGAGTGTAATGGGAAATGAACAGCATTATGCATTTGGCAAAACCATAAAGTTGTACAACATAAATAGTGAAACAATGTAAACTATGTAATTCGGTTAATAATAATGTATCAGTATTGGTTCATTGAATGTAAAAACATATACCAATGCAAGATATCAATGAAAGGAAAAACGGGGTGCAGGAAAGAGAGCAAGTGAGCATTTTGTACTTTCTGCTTAATTTTCCTGTAAATCTGGAATTTGCTCTAAAAAGTAAAGTCTACTAACTAAAAAAAAAAAAAAAAAAACTTGACCCAATATTTTATTTTCACCTTCCCTCCACTCTTAACACATAATAAAATGCAGAATTCTCAAATGCCTCACCTTGTAATGATAAAGAGATGGATATTCCACAGTATAGTAACTGATGTATTTTATTTTCTGAGAAAGAACAAATATTTAAAGTCGGAAGCACCTAATTAGGGCTCTTGAGGTAATGGGAAGGGATGTAAACATGAATAATCTAGAGAAAATAACTGCTATCTGTATTGGAAGTCAAAGGAGGTATACACATGTACATATACAATGCTAAAATGTTCTGGAATTGTAAAAGCACTATGGAAAAGCAGATGGGGGTGGCAGACTAAATCTGAAGGCTAAATGGAGGATGGGTATGAACTTCTTTTGGTAAACACACAGTCCACTAGATAAGTATTTAAAAGCATAATGATTTTGTGTACATATCTATAAGAGTGTTCAATGTGGCAGAAATAATTCTCAATGTTTAAGGAATGTGGGGAAGATGCGCTGAGTTACAGGGATGTCATAGTTTTGACAGCTGTATTTAGAGACAGGAACTGTGGCTAGTGAATTTTCCCATCATTTATTCTGGAGGATAAACTTTTTGCCTTATCTTCTCCATGTTCTTTTGATGACAATTACATCACATGGGGTTTTTCCCCTCTGGGTTAAGGCTACCACTTTACATTACACACCATTACCATTCATGAACTGAAAGCGACACCGCTAGCCTTGGAGAGAAAGAAGGGAGGTTTAAGATATGAATCCAGCACACTTGGGCCCAGTTTCAGAGGGTGTAATTAGGTGTCTTAAATATCGCCTTAACGCTACACAGCTTTGCTGCCCTGTATTACAGCCCCACGGAGCCTAGAAACACGGTATACCGTTACCAGGTAAGCAGCTACCAAAGCACCAGGAAGGGCTTAGTAGGGAGGTCAGTACAAGATGCAAGAGCAGTTCATCCCGCCTGCCAGCAACAGCACGTATAACAAGACTCAAAGGTCATGGACAAGACCCTTTTCTAACAGCATCTCACAACTGTGTACTTTGTAGCTTTACAAAGAACTTTCACAGATATTGCATATATTATTTCATTGAAGACAACAGTATTATACTGGAACCAGTAAGAAAGAGCATGACTGAAAGATATAAATCTCTTTGACTTATAATTTTATCCATTCATCTCCTGGCGGAAAGTTAATCATCAATTAAAAAAAAAAAATGTTAGGAAATAGAAAAAATTCAAACGCTTTCCTGATGCTTTATTTGTTCACATAAGTTTTATCTTTTTTTTTTCATTTATATGGAGGCAATATGTGTAATATACTGTTTAATAATGTGGACTTTGGTTCTGAGTCCAAACCTTACTACTTACTAGCTACATAAGTAAGTTAAGTTCTCAAGTAAGTTACTTGAGAAAGTTACTTAATTCTTTAAGTAAACTGCCTCATCTGTTAGTAGGGAAAACAATACCTAGTCGCATACAGCAGCTGTGAAAAATGATTTTAATAATGCTTATAAAGTACTTACTACAGATCCTGGCCCACAGCAATAATTAGTAACTATTGTTATTAACAACTAATGTTTATTACATGCTTCCTATGTACTTCTACAAAAGCCTACAACAAAGCCTCTATAAGGAAGACCAAATAGTTGACCCCAGGATTTTTAATCCCAACAGGGAAATGCTATTATGTAGTATAATCACAAAAGTATATATTCAAGCACCAATGGAAGAGAGCAGCAATATGAATTTGGATTAAGAACAACTTAACTTTACAGTATATATACTTTACTAATAATGTTTTACATTGGTTAAATAGCATTTTCAGTAATCATCGTAGGTTGCAAGGGGAACCTACATGGAATTTTAAAAGCATATTGTTAAGTGGAGATCATCAGATCAATCTGATAAGTATATGGGTGACAATGCATACACATGAAACATGTCCATACACTTTACTACAGGAAAGCATTTCAGTTGTGCAAAGATATATGCTCATTATGGGACCAGTATTTTTATTCAAAGATAGAAACATCATTAAAGTTATTTTCTCCTGAATTTGAGCAAACAGCAGGATGTTGATGCCATCAGTAAAAATCCAAGTAGTGCAAGGCGGTTTTTTTAGGGGGTTGGGAGTGAGGGAGGAAAGCAAGATGATGAGTTCTTGATGATGAGAGTAACTAACCCTTACGTAACAATGTAACATCCAGTTTGGACAATTTAACATATGGTGAAACAAAACTCTCAAGATGAGAATAATAGGTTAAAAACTGTAAAAATATAACTGCAAGCTACCTATGTAGAAATGGTCAATGAAACTATTAAACCAGAGAAAAGAGCAGACACAGGGGGAAATGGTTATGAATAATATTAAGCTCAGTTTTAGAATCCGGAGACAGGAAAAGACTGTTTAGGAGGTTGAAGGCAGTGTCAGATGCATATGAAGAAGAGGGAACCAACTGCAGCTGATAAGTCAACGAGAAATGGAGGGAAGAAGCCAGAAGGTAGTTAGCTACTTTACGAAGGACAGACAGGGAATAGTGAGGCTATGAACCAAACTGAGGAGGTCAAGAAGAATCAAACAAGGAGCTGAAGAGAAAAAAGCTGAGGCAAGTAACACAAAATCTTCTGTCAACACTGGACTCGTAAGGAAGAGGACAGACAACAAATCTTCAAAATGACTCAAGGCAACCTTTCACCCTGATGATTTACTGTAGAAGACATTCTATTACCTGCACATCAACCACACCACCTTCCTCGGCAATAACAGCGACTTTACTTTTCTTTAGGCAATCAGCACACATCTCTGTGGTGGTTTGAATGAGTGATTCTACCAGCTAGGTCCCAAGGTTTGGTATGTGACCCAGGCCAGGCGAATCAGAGCAGCTAACTCCCTGGAATGTGCACGACTGACACAGGCCAATACAACCAATGAGCATTATTCCCAGGTCTTTTGCTGGAACCACTGGGGTTAAAAAAAAAAAAAAAAAAAAAAAAAGCTGGCTATTTCCACAGAGAACACTAATCTACGAGGAGAGCTGTGAAAACATGAGACTGTAGGTACAACCATCACGTGGTGTAGTCTACATAAAAATAAAGCCAAACATAGGAAATTAATGCCAAAAAATGGAAAGAGAAATTTCTAATGAAAGCATCTGGACAGTGGAAGTCAGCATTACCCAAATTTAGCTGTACCCCTATGTCATAAATACCTTCGTAAGCTAATGCCAGTTTGACTTAGGTTTCTATCACCTAAAACTGAATAAATACTGATTAATACAACTATTGAACCCAGATCAACGTAACAGGATTTTTTTTAGTATCTTACAGTCCCCCTACATATCAATATTTTGGAGGAAAGCCCCCAAATACAAACAAAAAATCTACCTCATACTACTTTATACCTAATCATATACTTTATGAAAAGTATTATAATGAGGTTATAAGTATATATTGTAACTCTGACTTAGGTTGACTTTTTAATTTTCTTGGTTCATAGACCTCCTGAATGTCCATCAGAAAATGGCAAAGTAGAGCTAATGAAGACAACCATGGGAGAACAGAAAAGAAACAAGAAAAGTTGTGTGTGTGTGTGTATGCATGTGTTTGTTTTATGAAGAAGATAAAAAATGGTATTCAGTACCAGACATTTTAATATCCAGAAGTGAATAATGTTCCGAAGATCATGTGTCATTTTTTTTTACAAGGTTACAAAATTACTAGGTAAATGTAGAAATATATCCACAGACATTTCTCTGTGCATAAAACAAATACTAATGCTATATCTTTTAAAACAGGTTGTAATTTTCAACAACAGGTAACAGTGGATTTTAAAAGAGCTTATACTACATAAAAATGCAAGCAAATTCCACTTTACAGATACACACCACACTGTTATCCTGACTACAGATGAAAATAATTTGTCCTATACTCTATTTTCACTGAGAATTCATAACTAAACCTTTTACTCTAATGCCATAAAGCTAAATAAGTGTTTGCTTATTCTACCACAGGACAGCGTAAGTATTGTAGATTACTGCCATTAAATTAACCTAAAAGAGTAAAAGGAAAAAATAATTTCAGTAGTTTACTTACATCACAATTACAGCCAAATACTCCATTAGAAAAGGAAATCAAATTATAAGATTTGTCACCCCAGCGTACTGTTGGATCTCCAGTAAGAACCTTTGTAGCAACCTAAAATAAATGTAATATTTCCAAATTTAAAGGATTTTAATATTGGTTTTTAAGTATTTATATCTTAAATAGACACAAACACACACACACACACACACACACACACACACATGATCTCACTTTTCCTCTTCAGGTAAACCAAATCTAATAAAATGTTAGTTATACTCAAGAGATAATAATTCTGGCCCTGACTTTAAATAGTACTCAAAATCCAAGAAATTCTACCAGAAAAGAGAGTGATGGCACAACATTCATGAATGTTTAGAGAATATACAATTGAAAGGACAAGGCTTTTGCAACTTGAATAGGATAAGAGGCATTGATAAGTTTAGTCATTAAAGTCTAGTTACAAGAAAAATATTTCAAGAATTCATATCCTACTAAGCCAGTTTCTCAAATGGTAAGTTTTGGCCATAAGTGAGTCATGAAACCACAGTAAACATTCTTTACAAGAAAGAATAAAATAGAACATAAATATCAGAGTACATCGCAGATAGTCAAAGTAATTATTACCGTTTTGTGAAACTTCTATTATGTATGTATGTGTAAGTGTGCACACGCTTGTGGGCGTGTGTGTGTGTGTAATGGGCTGCAATCTAAATATGCCTAACTGTAGATTGCAGCAAAAAAGTTTGAGCAACACTTCATTAAAACACATTCTTCCTCAAGAAGCTTGTTGATTCTACTTTAAAAAAAAATGCATCTAAGGAAGAGGAAAAATTGTTTTCTAGCTACAAGGTTTTTCAGTCCTGTATTATTTTATTTCTATCATTTATTATTGATGAATGTATTATGAAGTAACTTCAGTGTTTTCAAAAGACTCTGAGATTCCTACAAATATGACTACTACCTTTTATTTTTTTCCCAGGAAATGATACTGCCCCAGAAAAAAAAAAGTAGGCCACAATTACCCTTAAATTCACTAAAGTCAGTGTGTTCTATAAAACCAAATGATAAAATAAATCACAAGAATGATATAATTCTTAGGACAGACCTCACCAACTAAGGTATCAAGGCCCACTGGTGTGGGTTATAGGTAGGTTCTCATGTCACATTTGGTATGAAATCTCATTTAGCCTAGCGTCTTATGCAAATTTCCTGTATATATAATCAATGAAAAGGTTGGGAACCACTGACATCTGATAAGCAAATAATAGACATACTTCTTTAAACAACATGTAAGATATGTCTAAATGGAGCTAAACAATGTGGCAAGAATTTACAGAGCATTATTTATGTATAAGATTCATTTGATACGTGTGTCTCTGTGTGTGTCTGTGTGTGTGTGTATATATATATATATATAGCTAAGAAAATGTTTTAAGAGCCTGCATTAAATATTTATATTTTATGACTTAGTATTTGCACTTTCTTTTCTTAGCTTCCCCATTCTAAGATAAAAGATGTTTACAAGATACAGGAAACAACTGTCTTCACAATTATGTTTCACAGTGGTTTTATGGGTGTATATTTCAAACTCAGTAAGTTGTATACATTAAATATGTACAGCTTTTTGTATGTCAATTATACCTTAATAAAGTGGTTTAAAAAAAAAAAAAGCCTGCATGTAACAAAATTCTTCTCATGTTCAATTTACACAAGAGTCCCCCAGAAAAATCTGTGGGAAGAAATAACAAAACAAGATAGTTGAATACCTGAGAATAATCTTCCGGTGTTACACGTGGACTGCCATCATCTAAACAAAATACCAGTAAACTGCTCTGAATTTTTTCTAACATAGTCAAGTTCTCTGGATTAAGTCTAATCAAATATTCTCGTGCCTAAAGGGCAAGGAGATAATAATAAAATGTTACAAATTAAATACAAAATATCCAGAAAATCTCAATAGGTTCTCAAAAAGTTACAGAAAAGGTTCTTCAAGAAAAGTGTGAATTCAAGGACCTCTGTGTTGACTCCTGAACAGGTTTTTCCTCCAACTGCATGGCTGGTCCCTACACCTGTGCTACTAAATGCATAAACGTATAAAGTTACGCCACCGCCTAGATTTTCTCTAGTAGTTTAATATTGTACAATGTATTTAATGCTGCTTAAAGCTTAAAGCTGTCTGTCCGTTTATCTTTATTTCAAAAATCTGAACAAAGGGACAGCATATACTTGAGCTCAGTGTTTGAAATTCAAATGTAAATAAAATAAAAATAGCATACCCTCACCCCAAAAGTGTAAATTATAGTTAATAATATTGTATTGCATATTTGAAAGCTTCTAGAGAGTATAACTTAAAAGTTCTCATGACAAAAAACGTATTTTTTTAGTTTTCTGTATGGTGATGGACGCTAACTAGACTTACTGTGGTGATTATTTCTCAATATACACAAACATTGAATCCTTATGTTGTATAGTTGAATATAATGTTGTAAGTCAATTATACCTCAAAAGAAAAGAAAAATTAAATTACAACCTTAGCCCATCGAGTTCGCTCCTCACTAGTTAACGCTGCTACCCCAGGTCCATCAGGTTCACGACGGCACTTCTTTTGGATGTATGTCAATTGCCTTTGGAAGATTAAATAAAGAGGATTCAAAAAGAGCACAGGCAGGATCACTAGCTACTTTGGCCTTTAATAGGTTATAAAGTTTATACATATTTAAATGTTTTGATATGTTATCCAAAGAAAGAGATTATGGTCTCAACAGCAATGGAGTAATTTCCTACCCAACTTTTTTTTTTTAAAGTGATTATGTGGCCTATTAATACCGTAAGTATACTTGACAAATCTCACAAATATTATGTACATTTTATCTAACTAAAAACTATGTGTATATATTAACAGAGGACTTATTCTATACCCAATTAATACTTGGGCTTAACCCCCAAAACAGAAATACCATGTAGTTAGTTTTAAATGTTTTCACATATGCCATTCTTACTTAAAATCATTACAAAGACTATTAGCTAAGGATAAATTATTTCCCCCCATAGCATTCTATAATCCTAGTCTGATGAGTTTCATGTATCTTTAAACATATAGCAGGTAAGTAACAGGGTTCATCCACAAAGAAATTTTCATCAAAAATCCACAGCTTATTTTCATCCCTACTTCCTCATACGGTATGCTAATTACCTCAATTTAAACATTTCCACAGGTTTCTTAGAAAGTGAGCTAATGTAGCTTAATAAATGGTCAAAAGGCACCACTAGTAGCCATCCCTTATTTGTGACTTTATCATTCAAGGAATGAATTCCTTGCTGCAAAATTCCTCCCTCTTTATTTGAAACTAATGGTGTCCTGTGGAGCAGATGAGGCCTTCTATACCAAACAATCTGCATCTATGGTGGGAGCAACTTGCCTTATCTCTTCCTGCTTACTTGTCTTTGCTAACTCTGATTTTGCTTCAATTACAAATAAAGCTTACAGAGTTGGTGGTTACATGGCGGCCATAATAACTAGGATAAATTCTGAATGCTTAAGGAATTAAATCTACCTCACTGTTTTTCTCCATATGGTATGAGTTGCTGCCCTTCTCTTACCACCTGAGAGCACCAGTTTTGACTATGAAACTTTTCCCCACTCCCTGATATAGCCATTTTAATATTCAGTGGGAAAGGACCACGTCATAAAAAAACAGTCATTATCAGAGAGAAATCACCAGGAAAAATGTATTAAACCTGAAATGACATTTTAAGTTTGATAATAAAAGGTCAGATAGTAACTGCCAAATCTTCACCATTAAGAAGTCCATCCTACCTAAAGTGATCTACAGATTCAAGGCAACCCCTATTAAAATCCGATGGCATTTTTCACAGAAACAGGAAAAAAAATCCTAAAATTCATATGGTACCACAAAAAACTCCAAACAGACAAAGCAGTTTTAAGCAAGAAGAACAATGCTGGAGGCATCACACTTCCTGGTTTCAAAATATATTACAAAGCTTCAGTAATCAAAATAGTGTGGCACAAATAACAGACATACAGGTCAACGGAACACAATAGAGAGCCTAGAAATAAATCCACTTACATACAGTCAACTGAGGTGCCAAGGAAGCCAAGAATACACAATGGGAAAAGGAGAGCCCCTTAAATAAACAGTGTTGGGAAAATTACCACATACAAAAGAATGAAACTGGACCCCTATCTTACATCATACAGAAAAATCAATTCAAAATAGATTAAAGGCTTAAATGTGAGACCTGAAACAATAAAACTCCTGGAAGAAAACATGGGAAAAAATGCTTCTTGACATTGGCCTTAGAAAGCATTTCTTAGACATGATACCAAAAGCGCAGGCAACAAAAGTAAAAACAGACAAGTAGGATTACATCAAACTAAAAGCTTCAGCACAGTTAACAACTAAGTGAAAAGGCAACCTACAGAATATGAGAAAATACTTACAAACCATACATCTGATAAGAGGTTAATATTCAAGGAGCTCCTACAATTTAATAGCAAAAAACCAAACAACCTGATTAAAAAATGGGCAAAGGGAATGAATAGACATTTCTCCAAAGAAGATATAAAAATGGCCAACAGGTATATGAAAAGGTGCTCAACACCACTAATCATCAGGGAAATGTAAGTAAAAACCACAATGAGATATTACCTCATTCCTGTCAGAATGGCTATTAACAAAAAGATAAGCGATAACAAGTGTTGACGATGATGTGGAGAAAAGGGAACCCTTCTGCACTGTTGGCGGGACTCTGAATTGGTGTAGCCACTACAGAAAACTATGGAGGTTCCTCAAGAAATTAAAAATAGAAATACTGTATGATCCAGCAATCCTAGTTCTGTGTATATATCCAAAGGAACTGAAATCAGGATCTTAAAGAGACATCTGCATTCCCATGTTCCTTGCAGCATTATTCACAATAACCAAGAGGCAAAAGCAACTTAAATATTCAACGATGGGATGAATAGATAAACGAGATGTGATATACACATACAAACAGAATTTTATTCTACCTTAAAAAAGAAAGAAATCCCACCACTTGCAACAATGTGAATGAACCTGGAGGACACTACCCTAAGTGAAATGTGCTAAAGACAGAAGGACAAATACTGCATGGTATCACTTACAGGTGGAATCTAAAATAGTCAGACTCTTAGAAGCAGAATAGAATGGTGGGTGCCAGGGGCTGATCTAAGGAGGAAATGAGGAGGCATTAGTCAAAGGATACAAAGTTTCAGTTATATAAGATGAGTAAGTCCTAGAGAACTACTGTACAGCATAGTTCCTGTAGTTAATGATACTGTACTGTACACTTAAAAATTTGCTAAAAGGGGAGATCTTAACGTAAGTGTTCTTACCACAAAAAAAATTATTAAAAATAAATTAAGAGGGCGGGACACCTTTGGAGGTAATGAATATGTTTAGGACATAGATTGTGGTGATAAGTATACACTGATGAAACTATCTCCAAACTCATCCAGTTGCACACAATAAATATGTACAGCTTTCTGTATGTCAATCATACCTCAAAAGTGGTTTAAAAATAACTTCTCTATTCATAGAAAAAAAAGAGGTACAGATTTGGTAACTAAAATAACCCCTCTTTTCCTTTAATTTGGCTATCTATGCACCTGTTTTCAGCTACACATGCAATTTTTGATATTTAAAAGCACAAAGATTTGTATTAACAATATTTATATTTCAGAATCACCTACTTTTAAAATACTCTACCCTTGATATGTCCTCATAATCTTGTTTCTGCCTTCATTACTTCCCACTCATTCTTTAATTTACCATAATCGGGTTTTGTCCTCCAGTGATTATCTTGAAAGTACGTTTCTGAATGTTACCAATGGCATCCCATAAAACCTAGCAGCTTTATCTCAGTCTTATTTTTCTCATTGCAGAGTGTTTAACACCCAGGAGTCAATCTTAAAATTCTCTCTGCCTTGGCTTTTGTAGCACTGTTCCACTGTGGTCTCCCTAACTCTCTTGACTACTTGGTCTTTTTCACTAACCATTTGTTCTCGTTCCACTGTCAAATGTGTGTTTCACCAAATTTCTCTCACTGGCCTCCCCCAACCTCTTCTACAAGTTTCTCCTTTGGTAATTTCATCCACTACTTTAATAGCTTCAACCATCACCTTTATATAAAAGGCAACCAAATCTCTAACTTCAACCCCATTTTCTCTCTAAATTTCTGGTACCAAATTTCCAAATGCTTATTGGATATATCTACCTCAATTTCTGTCAACATTCCCAATTAAATTTGGAATTTAAAAATTATCTCCCTGACCCCTCCTTATTAATACAAATTTTTAAAAAATTGATCTTAGAGGAAAACATAGGTATAAATCCTCATGACCTTGGATCAGGCAATGGTTTCTAAGATATGACACTAAAAGCACAAGTAACAAAAGAATAGATAAATTAGACTTGGTCAATTAAAACATTTGTCCTTCAAAAGAGGCCATGAAGGGCTTCCCTGGTGGTGCAGTGGTTGAGAATCTGCCTACCAATGCAGGGGACACGGGTTCGAGCCCTGGTCTGGGAAGATCCCACATGCCACGGAGCAACTAGGCCCGTGAGCCACAATTACTGAGCCTGCACGTCTGGAGCCTGTGCTCTGCAGCAACAGAGGCCGCGATAGTGAGAGGCCTGCACACCGCGATGAAGAGTGGCCCCCACTTGCCACAACTAGAGAAAGCCCTCGCACAGAAACGAAGACCCAACACAGCCATAAATAAATAAATAAATAGATAGATAGATAGATAGATAGATAGACTTTCTGGAAAAAAAGAGGCCATGAAGAAAGTGAAGAAACAACTCTAGAATGAGAGAAAATATTTGTAGTTTATATATCTGATAAGGGACTTATATCTAGAATATCTAAAGAAGTTTTACAACTCAACAATAAAAAAGACAAATAACCCAATTAAACATTGGCCAAGGATTTGAATAGACATTTCTCCAAGTAAGATATACAAATGGTCACAGGCACATGAAAATATGTTCAACATTGTCATTATGGAGATGCAGCTGTAAACCACAATGAGATCCCACTTCATGCCCTCTAGGATGGCTACAATCAAAAAGGCAGACAATAACAAGTGCTGGTGAGAATGAAAATAAATCGGAATCCTCAAATACTGCTGATGTGAATGTAAAATGGTACAGTCATACTGGAAAACAGTTTGGCAGTTCCTCAAATGGTTAAATTAAACATAGAGTTATGATCCAGCAATTCTACTCCTAGGTATATATACCCAAGAGAAATAAAAACACAGGTCCACACAAAAACCTATACACCGACGTCCAGGACAGTATTACTCACAGCAGCCAAAAAGTAGAAACAACCCAAATGTCCATCTGATGAATGATTAAATAAAATGTGGCATAGCCTCAGAATGAAATATTACTCAGCCAAAAAAAGGAAGAAAGTACTAATACATGCTACAACATGGATGGATGTTGAAAACATCGTATATGCTAAACTAAAGAATGCAGACACAAAAGGCCATATATTTTAAGATTCCATTTATATGAAATGTCCAGAATAGGCAAACCCATAAAGATAGAAAGTTAAGTGAAAGATAGAAAGGTTGCCTAGGGCTGGTGGGGTGGAAGTGTTTGGGAAATATGAGAAATGTCCGCTAATGGACAGGGTAAGAGTTGGGGAGCAAATGAGTTACTGCTTATGGGCTCAGGGTTACTTATGGGGGTGACAAAAATGTTCTAAAATTGATTGTGGAGATGATAGCACAATTCTGAATATTCTAAAAAATGCTGAATTGTACACTTTGAATGGGTGAACTGCATGGTGTGTGAACTGTCTCAAAGCTATTATTAAAAACAAGAAAAAAATTGAAAAGGTACCTCCTCGTCTGTTGCCTCCTCCCGTTACAATACTATCTGCTTACTCAGTCACATTTAACAGCTTCCTTTCTTTCTAAATCCAGTGACCAATTCATATTAACTTTACCTCCAAAACATTTTCTGCATTTATCCCATCTTTTTAAAAAAAATTTTTTTAATTGAAGTATAGTTGATTTGCAATGTTGTGTTACTTTCTGATGTACAGCAAACTGATTCAGTTATACATATATATATTCTTTTTCAGATTCTTTTCCATTATAGTTTATTATAAGATACTGAATATAGTTCCCTGTGCTATACAGTAGGACCTTATTGTTCATGTAGAGTGTCCCATATTTTAAAGCCCCAACCTCTTACTTCTTTACTGGATTACTGCAAATTTTAATACATCTCTTTTCAGACTCCAACTCACTAAGATTCAGAATCTGACCAATCTATGTTACACTTCTAATATGTATCTTATGTTTCTAAATAAAATTTCCTAATGCATAGGACTGGCCTAATCACTCAATTCACTCACACATGCACACCCACACACTTCTGCTTTGTACTAAGCAGAGGGAATTAAAAAAAAAAAAGACCTGGTAAGTAGTCTCTTAGAGCTCCATCTGCATGTGAAAATACAGAAATGACTTCAATACAATTTAATAATCAATATAATAAAGATAAATACGAGGCGTACAGAGAGTCTAAAGGAGTCTAAGTCCTTGGGCCATGAAGAGAAGAAAGGGAATGGGAAAGCATGAAATAGGACATAAAATAGGAAGTAGTGACCTTGTGGTGACCTATGAACAGAAACATAAAGCACAAGAAGGAATTCTTACTTAAAAGTGGACAAGGCAGGGCTTCCCTGGTGGCGCAGTGGTTGAGAATCTGCCTGCCCATGCAGGGGATGCGGGTTCGAGCCCTGGTCTGGGAAGATCCCACATGCCACGGAGCGGCTAGGCCCGTGAGCCACAATTACTAAGCCTGCGCGTCTGGAGCCTGTGCTCCGCAACAAGAGAGGCCGCGATAATGAGAGGCCAGCGCACCGCGATGAAGAGTAGCCCCCACTTGCCACAACTAGAGAAAGCCCTCACACAGAAACGAAGACCCAACACAGCCATAAATAAATAAATTAAAAAAAAAAAAAAAAGTGGACAAGGCAGGAGAAGGCAATCCAAACAGAAAGCATGAGCACAAGCAAAGATCACAGATAACTTAACATGTTAGAACTGCAAGCAAAAATGGGGTAGGAGTATAGAATGCACAGGGAGGAAGAGCAGGACAAGGCTGAAGGGGACAGGTGAAGGTGAAATCCAGACCACCACTAAAAAACTGGGACTTGGGCTTCCCTGGTGGCACAGTGGTTGGGAGTCTGCCTGCCAATGCAGGGGACACGGGTTCGAGCCCTAGTCTGGGAAGATCCCACATGCCGCGGAGCAACTAGGCTGGTGAGCCACAACTACTGAGCCTGCGTGTCTGGAGCCCGTGCTCCGCAACAAGAGAGGCCGCGTTAGTGAGAGGCCCGCGCACCGCAATGAAGAGTGGCCCCTGCTTGCCGCAACTAGAGAAAGCCCTCGCACAGAAACGAAGACCCAACACAGCCAAAAATAAATAAATAAATAAAAATTTAAGAAATAAAATATTAAAAAATAAATAAATAAATAAACTGGGACTGTATTCTAGACCCAAAGAAACCATTCAAGAATTAAGCAAAACTGAGATACAATCAAATATGAATTTTAAAGTCATAGGACAGATGACTGTAGAGCATGTAGGGAAGCAAGAAAACCACCTGTGAAGTTGAATCAACAGAGAGTTAAAGATCTGAACAACACTTTGATGTACTTTTTTAAAAGAAACCAGAAATCAAAATTTTTGTGTGAATTCAACCAGAAATCCATATGTTTCTCTGAATTCTCCTGATTTTTAAATAGTAATGTAAATTCTCTGTTATCCAAGCAAAACAGGCCACAGGCTGAATTCAGCCCATGGATCACATGTTTCTGGGAGAGTGGGTTTTAGTAATACAATTAACAAGCCTGATCTAATAATTTTATGTCAACTTTGGAAATTTTAAAAAATAGCTGGAACGTACAGAAAGATTATCCAAGACACAAAAGCAAAACACCTAAAAGATGGATAATTTTGCCTATGTCAAAATTAACCATGTCTGTTCAATTACCAAAAAAAATCTGTTAACTGGAAGAAAATGTTTGCAATCTGTATAACTGATAAAGGATCAGTGCTCCGAAATATAATTACTACAAATCAATAATAAAAAAATAGCCAACAGAAAAATAAGGCAAGCCTACCTCAAGAAACAAGAAAAATCTCAAGTAAACAATCTAACCTTACACCTAAAGGAACTAAAGAAGGAAGAACAAACAAAACACAAAGTTAGCAGAAGGAAAGAAATCATAAAGATCAGAGTAAAAATAAATGAAATAGAAAAAAAGAAAACAATAGCAAAGATCAATAAAACTAAAAGCTGGTTCTTTCAGAAGATAAACAAAATTGATAAACCTTTAGCCAGACTCATCAAGAAAGAGAGGGAGAGGACTCAAATCAATAAAATTAGAAATGAAAAAGGAGAAGTTACAACAGACACTGCAGAAATACAAAGCATCCTAAGAGACTACTACAAGCAACTCTATGCCAATAAAATGGACAACCTGGAAGAAATGGACAAATTCTTAAAATGGTATAACCTTCCAAGACTGAACCAGGAAGAAATAGAAAATATGAACAGACCAATCACAAGTAATGAAATTGAAACTGTGATTAAAAATCTTCCAACAAACTAAAGTCCAGGACCAGATGGCTTCACAGGTGAATTCTATCAAACATTTAGAGAAGAGCTAACACCCATCCTTCTCAAACTCTTCCAAAAAATTGCAGAGGAAGGAACACTCCCAAACTCATTCTATGAGGCCACCATCACCCTGATACCAAAACCAGACAAAGATACTACCAAAAAAAGAAAATTACAGACCAATATCACTGATGAATATAGATGCCAAAATCCTCAACAAAATACTAGCAAGCACACTCCAACAACACATTAAAAGGATCATACACCATGATCAAGTGGGATTTATCCCAGGGATGCAAGGATTCTTCAATATACGCAAATCAATCAATGTGATACACCATACTAACAAACTGAAGAATAAAAACCATATGATCATCTCAATAGATGCAGAAAAAGATTTTCACAAAATTCAACACCCATTTATGATAAAAACTCTCCAGAAAGTGGGCATAGAGGGAACCTACCTCAACATAATAAAGGCCATATACAACAAACCCACAGCAAACATCATTCTCAATGGTGAAAAACTGAAAGCATTTCCTCTAAGATCAGGAATGAGACAAGGATGTCCACTCTCACCACTATTATTCAACATAGTTTTGGAAGTCCTAGCCACGGCAATCAGAGAAGAAAAAAAAATAAAAGGAATACAAATTGGAAAAGAAGAAGTAAACCTGTCACTGTTTGCAGATGACATGATACTATACATAGAGAATCCTAAAAATGCCACCAGAAAACTACTAGAGCTAATCAATGAATTTGGTAAAGCTGCAGGATACAAAATTAATGTACAGAAATCTCTTACATTCCTATACACTAATGATGAAAAATCTGGAAGAGAAATTAAGGAAACACTCCCATTTATCACTGCAAGAAAAAGAATAAAATACCTAGGAATAAACCTACCTAGGGAGACAAAAGACCTGTATGCAGAAAACTATAAGACACTGATGAAAGAAATTAAAGATGATACCAACAGATGAAGAGATATACCATGTTCTTGGACTGGAAGAATCAATATTGTGAAAATGACTATACTACCCAAAACAATCTACACATTCAATGCAATCCCTGTCAAATTACTAATGGCATTTTTTACGGAACTAGAACAAATCATCTTAAAATTTGTATGCAGACACAAAAGACCCCGAATAGCCAAAGCAGTCTTGAGGGAAAAAAACGGAGCTGGAGGAATCAGACTTCCTGACTTCAGACTATACTACAAAGCTACAGTAATCAAGACAATATGGTACTGGCACAAAAACAAAAACATAGATCAATGGAACAACATAGAAAGCCCAGAGATAAACCCACGCACCTATGGTCAACTAATCTATGACAAAGGAGGCAAAGAAATACAATGGAGAAAAGACAGTCTCTTCAATAAGTGGTGCTGGGAAAACTGGACAGCTACATGTAAAAGAAGGAAATTAGAACACTCCCTAACACCATACACAAAAATAAACTCAAAATGGATTAGAGACCTAAATGTAAGACCGGACACTATAAAACTCTTAGAGGAAAACATAGGAAGAACACTCTTTGACATAAATCACAGCAAGATCTTTTTTGATTCACCTCCTAGAGTAATGGAAATAAAAACAAAAATAAGCACATGGGACCTAAGGAAACTTCAAAGCTTCTGCACAGCAAAGGAAACCATAAACAAGACGAAAAGACAACCCTCAGAATGGGAGAAAATATTTGCAAACGAATCAACAGACAAAGGATTAATCTCCAAAATATATAAACAGCTCATGCAGCTCAATATTAAAGAAACAAACAACCCAATCCAAAAATGGGCAGAAGACCTAAAGAGACATTTCTCCAAAGAAGACATACAGATGGCCAAAAAGCACATGAAAAGCTGCTCAACATCACTAATTATTAGAGAAATGCAAATCAAAACTACAATGAGGTATCACCTCACACCAGTTAGAATGGGCATCATCAGAAAATCTACAAACAACAAATGCTGGAGAGGGTGTGGAGAAAAGGGAACCCTCTTGCACTGGTGGTGGGAATGTAAGTTGATACAGCCACTATGGAGAACAGTATGGAGGTTCCTTAAAAAACTAAGAATAGAATTACCATATGATCCAGCAATCCCACTACTGGGCATATACCCAGAGAAAACCATAATTCAAAAAGACACATGCACTCCAATGTTCACTGCAGCACTATCTACAATAGCCAGGTCATGGAAGCAACCTAAATGCCCATTGACAGACGAATGGATAAAGAAGTTGTGGTATATATATACAATGGAATATTACTCAGCGATAAAAAGGAACGAAATTGAGTCATTTGCTGAGACGTGGACGGATCCAGAGACTGTTATACAGAGTGAAGTAAGTCAGAAAGAGAAAAACAAATATCGTATATTAACCCATGTATGTGGAACCTAGAAAAATGGTACAGATGAACCGGTTTGCAGGGCAGAAGTCGAGACACAGATGTACAGAACAAACGTGTGGACACCAAAGGGGAAAACCGCGGTGGGGTGGGGATGCTGGTGTGCTGAACTGGGCAATTGGAATTGATATGTATACACTGATGTGTATAAAATTGATGCCTAATAAGAACCTGCAGTATAAAAACACAAACAAAAAAAAACAACTAATACTAAACTTTCTTTGGGTTATTTATATGGAAATATGTTAATATAAATGTTTCAGACATTACATGAAATTTCTAAAAATCTTTTATGTTCTGCTATAATGTTATAAGTCATAATTCTAGTTATTACTTTTAAATGTATATCTCAGAAATAACTAAATTTCCTTGTCAATTGCACTATTATCAACTTTCATCAAATCTTTAACCATGGTCATTTTTAAGTCTTTTGTCATTTACAGACAGTTCTGGGTGTACTCTGATGCTTTTGCAAAAATGTTCCTATAAAAGGGTTTCATCTTCAAGGAATTCATGGAAAAGACTCTGACAAGTACAGGTTTCTGGTAACTGACTATACTGCTGAACTGAATCAATAAGCATTTTCAGAACTCTAATGGAAAACTGATGAATTCATAAAAGTGCTAACATCTTTTTTCAAGATGAAAAAAAATTAATTACATGGGAGTGAGTGAACTGATGAGGATGATTATAATTTTTGTGACTTTGTTTGAATAAAAAAAAGAAAAAAATCCCACAAGGACTCAGAGGCAAAAAATATACAAATCAATTTTCACTGCAAAGTAAAGGAGCTGTTACGGTGGAGGATTACTGGACTGAATGTCAATATTATGACATAGTATGAGTGTGTTTCGTGTTTGGTAATTGCAATCATTGTTGCTTCTGTTGTGGTCATCCATTTACAATGCCTGGTGTCAGTTTATTTATCTCTTGTAAAAATAAAATACAGTCTGTGTGTGTGTGTGTGTGTGTGGAAAAAAAAAGAGGTTTCGTAAATTCTATCTTAAATTTTCTTTTACTAATTGCTAGTATATAGAAATATTAATTTTTATATGAAGACCTCATATCCAGCTTGCTAAAGTCACTTATTAATTCTAATTCTACAGATCATTTTAGATTCTTTAATTATCTGGAAATAAAGTGTTATTTCTTTTTTTCTATCTTTAAAAAAGAAAGAAAAATAGGCAAGGGACTTCCCTGGTGGCACAGTGGCTAAGAACCTACCTGCCAATGCAGGGGACACAGGTTCAATCCCTGGTCCAGGAAGATCCCACATGCCATGGAGCAACTAAGCCCATGCGCCACAACTACTGAGCTTGCGAGCCACAACTACTGAGTCCACATGCCACACTACCGAGCCCACACAGCACAACTACTGAAGCCTGTGCACCTAGAGCCTATGCTCTGCAACAAGAGAAGCCACCGCAATGAGAAGCCCACGCACTGCAGTGAAGAGTAGCCCCCGCTCGCTGCAACTAGAGAAAGCCCGTGTGCAGCAACGAAGACCCAACGCAGCCAAAAATTAATTAATTAATTAATTAATTTTTAAAAAAAGAAAATATCTTCCTAACACTGGGTTAGGAAAAAAAAATTTTAAACAGTACGCAAAAAGTACAATCTGTATCGTAAAAGATTGATAAATTAGACTACATTCAAATGAAGAGCTTTTGTTGATCAAAAAGACACTTTGGGGGCTTCCCTGTGACGCAGTGGTTGAGAATCTGCCTGTCAATGCAGGGGACAAGGGTTCGAGCTCTGATCTGGGAAGATCCCACTTGCTGCAGAGCAACTAAGCCCGTGTGCCACAACTACTGAGCCTGCACGTCTGGAGCCTGTGCTCCGCAACAAGAGAGGCCGCGATAGTGAGAGGACCGTGCACTGCAATAAAGAGTGGTCCCCGCTCGCCGCAACTAGAGAAAGCCCTCACACAGAAACGAAGACCCAACACAGCCAAAAATAAATAAATAAATAAATAAATAAATAAATAAATGTGAAATTCTTAAAAAAAAAAAAAAAAAAAAAAGACACTTTGAAACCCATGAAAAGCTCATATCCAGAATGTATAAGGAACTCCTACAACACTCCTAGTGTTGAACACACTAGTTCAAGTGCTTATTCGCACAACTACTTTGGAAAGCTGGCACAACCACTGAGGCTGAACATACACATACACTATGACTCCCCAAGTCCTCTCCTGAGTGTAATCAGACAGAAGTGCATGCATGTATACAACAAAGACTTGTACAGGAATTTTCACAGCAGCATTTTTTGTACTAATAAAAATTGCAAGCAAGCTAAGTGATTATCCTTGAGAAGGAACAAAAGCCCAGTAACTGGGAAGTGGTATAAGGGGGATTTCTGGAGTAATGGGAACGTTCTGTGTCTTGACCTGCGTGGTGGCTGCATGAGTAATTAGCTATGTACTTCTGTATGTGCTTGTGTACATGTTTGTAATACTCAATAAAAATAATATAAAATATATATACCTTCATACAATTCAACATTTAGAAGACAATCTAGAAAATTTGAACAACTGACTGTACTGATATATTAACATATTAAAGAATTCTTGATAACTTTTTAGAATAAGCAAGTCACTAGGTGTGATAATGGTAATGTATATTTATGTTTTTAAGACTCCTTATATCTTAGAGAGTCATACTATTTATAGTGAAAGGATATTACGTCTGAGATTTTCTTTAAAATAATCCATGGGGGAGTGACGGGAGGGGCACAGGAGGTATAGCTGAAACGAGGCTATGAATTTACAATTGTTGAAGCTAGGAGTTAATAACTGTTGAAGCTGGGTGTGAGTACATGGAGGAGCTTCATTATACAATTCCTGCTACATCTGGAAATTTTCCATAATACTAACTTTAAAAATATAAACATATGCAGCACTATTGACAATAGCCAGGTCATGGAAGCAACTTAAATGTCCATAAACAGATGAATGGATAAAGAAGATGTGGTACAAATTATACAATGGACTATTACTCAGCCATAAAAAGGAACAAATATGGGTCATTTGTAGAGACGTGGATGGACCTAGAAAGTGTCATAAAGAGTGAAGTAGGGGCTTCTCTGGTGGCGCAGTGGTTGAGAATCTGCCTGCCAATGCAGGGGACACGGGTTCGAGCCCTGGTCTGGGAAGATCCCACATGCCGCGGAGCAACTGGGCCCGTGAGCCACAACTACTGAACCTGTGCGTCTGGAGCCCGTGCTCCACAACAAGAGAGGCCATGATAGTGAGAGGCCCACGCACCGCGATGAAGAGTGGCCCCCGCTTGCCGCAACTAGAGAAAGCCCTCGCACAGAAACGAAGACCCAACACAGCCAAAAATAAATAAATAAATAAATAAATAAACTCCAATCTCTTTTAAAAAAAAAAAAAAAAAGAGTGAAGTCAGAAATCTAGAAAAATGATACAGATGAACTGGTTTGCAGGGCAGAAATAGAGACACAGATGTAGAGAACAAACGTATAGACACCAAGGGGGGAAAGGGGGGATGGGATGAATTGGGAGATTGGGATTGACATATATACACTAATATGTATAAAATAGGTAACTAATGAGAACCTGCTGTATAGCACAGGGAACTTCACTTCATTGTACAGTAGAAACTAACACAACATTGTAAAACAACTATACCCAGGACTTCCCTGGTGGTGCAGTGGTTAAGAATTCGCCTGTCAATGCAGGGGACACAGATTCGAGCCCTGGTCCGGGAAGATCCCACATGCCCCATAGCAACTAAGCCCATGCACCACAACTACTGAGCCTGCGCTCTAGAGCCCGGGAGCCACAACTACCGAGCCCACGTGCCACAACTACTGAAGCCTGCAAGCCTCGAGCCTGTGATCCACAACAAGAGAGGCCACCGCAATGAGAAGCCCGCGCACCACAACGAAGAGTAGCCCCCGCTCGCCACAACTAGAGAAAAGCCCACGCACAGCAACGAAGACCCAACGCAGACAAAAATAAATAAACAAATTTATTAAAGAAAAAACAAAAAACATACAAAATAATACTCTCTCTGTATACACTATTATATGTACATACTATTTGTATATATGTAATATATACTACATATAAAATATACATATATGTTCTTCTTTTAAAATCTGTATGTGCATATAAATTCACTGCAACAGATCTGGAAGGGTAGAACATACCAAGCTAGCAAGTGATTAATTTGGGGACAGGGAATGGGATGAGTAATATTTGTAATGTTTACCTTTTCTCCAAGGAGAATATATTCATATACATCTAGTAAAATTTAAAGTTAATTTAAATTAAAAATAAAATAAAAACAGATTTTTAAACATTAGCATATATAAAATTCTTATTTCTCACCTTACCGTCACCTTCTAAAAAGATAATTTTGAACATTTATTTTTTAACTCAAGCAAAAGCTTAAGACCTAATGAGAAAAAAAAAAAAAAAAAAAAAAAAGACCTAATGAGACTCAAGAAAGTAGTTTGAGGGACTTCCCTGGTGGTCCAGTGGTAAAGAATCCGCCTTCCAATGCAGGGGACGCAGATTCGATGCCTGGGTGGAACTAAGATCCCCCATGCCGCGGGGCAACTACTGAGCCCGCGCGCTGCAACTAGAAAGCCTGCATGCCACAAACTACAGAGCCCACATGCCACAAACTACAGAGCCCACATGCTCTGGAGCCCAGGCACCACAACTAGAGAGAGAAAACCCACACACCACAACTAGACAGAAGCCCAGGCGCCAGAACTGGAGAGAAGCCCCCTGTGCCACAACTAGAGAGAAGCTCATGTACCGCAACGAAGATCCCGTGTGCCGCAACTAAGACCAGACACAGCCAAAAATTAAAAATAAATAAATAAATTAAATTAAAAAAGAATGTAGTCTGAGGGATGAGGGACTGCCCTGGTGGTCCAGTGGTTGAGAATCCACCTTCCAACGCAGGGGACGCGGATTCGATCCCTGGTCCGGGAACTAAGATCCCACATGCCACGGGGCAACTAAGCCTGCACACCGCAACTACTGAGCCCACGTACTCTGGAGCCCGCGTGCCACAACTAGAGAGAAGCCCGCGCGCCACAACGAAAGATCCTGCATGCTGCAATGAAGATCCCATCTGCCGCAACTAAGACCCGAAGCAGCCAAAAATAAATAAATAAAATAAATTTAAAAATATATACAGAGTAAAAAAAAAAAAGAAAGTAGTGTGAAAACCTGAGGATCTCTGGTGGGGTCATCAAACATCCTTCATGCATTACATCGAACACAAAAACTCGGCCTCGACACATCACTGCAATGTGACTTGGGCAATGCCCTTCACTCTCTGGAAAAAAGAAAAAGAAAACAGAAGACTCAAATCTCTCAAAGTTAAGCAAGAGTAAAGTTGCATATTTATATCCAACAGAAAAAAAAATTCCTCCAATATTTTATCTATCATATATTCATCAAATATGTCACATGAATAAAAACATTTTAATAAGGTGATAAAATTTCAGTTATTATGTCATAAATACATGTTCTTGAAACCCGTCCATGTAAAACATCTAGAAATCCACGAAAGTTTCAAATATTTGTACACCTTAAGAATCATACAGGGCTTCCCTGGTGGCGCAGTGGTTAAGAATCTGCCTGCCAATGCAGGGGACACAGGTTCGGGCCCTGGTCTGGGAAGATCCCACATGCCACGGAGCAACTAAGCCCGTGAGCCACAACAACTGAGCCTGTGCGTCTGGAGCCTGTGCTCCGCAACGGGAGAGGCCGCGACAGTGAGAGGCCCGCGCACCGCGATGAAGAGTGGCCCCCGCTCGCCGCAACTGGAGAAAGTCCTCGCATAGAAACCAAGACCCAACACAGTCAAAAATAAATAAATTAATTAATTTAAAAAAAACAAAAAACTTCCTATTTAAAAAAAAAAAAGAATCATATAAATTCCATACTATTGCAGGGCTTTCTAGTTTTATTTATGGATAGCATGGGAAGAGAAAAGGGTCGCAGAGAAATCCTGGAGGAGAGCTATTTGAGTTAAGTTTCTTTTGGGGCTTTTCTTTTTTTTTTTAACATCTTTATTGGAGTATAATTGCTTTAAAATGGTGTGTTAGTTTCTGCTTTATAACAAAGTGAATCAGCTATACATATACATATATCCCCGTATCTCCTCCCTCTTGCGTCTCCCTCCCACCCTCCCTATCCCACGCCTCTAGGTGGTCACAAAGCACCGAGCTGATCTCCCTGTGCTATGCAGCTGTTTCCCACTAGCTATCTATTTTACATTTGGTAGTGTATATAAGTCCATGCCATTCTCTCACTTTATCCCAGCTTACCCTTGCCCCTCCCTGTGTCCTCAAGTCCATTCTCTACGTCTGCGTCTTTATTCCTGTCCTGCTTGGGGATTATTTTAATGTTTATTGATCATCACATAATTTAACTGCAATAGTATCTAGCTGTGATTTCTCAATAAAATAATTTTCAGTAGAATAAGGACACTGTATGCCTGGGTGGCAAGGAGAAAGCATTTTGCCCAATCTGCAGCATTACTTAAGGCTCTGATGACACCTGGTAAGCCACTGATAATTGATTCTATGACTCATTTGGCACATCTTAATTCCCCAAGAACTATTTATTTTTGAGATTTGTAAATCTCAGACTACTCTGATTTAGTCCCATTTTTCAAGTACTAGTCCCTTTGACAGGGGTCTTCCTATAAGATCTCTGCTCCTTCCCTCTCAAAAAAGAAAGAAGAGGAAGAAAGTTAGGAAAGACATATACTGCCACTGGAAGTAAATTTATTGGTTGACATTACAGACAAGGAACTGTGCTAAATGTTTTACACAGATTATCTAATGAAATCTATTCATCAGCTAAGAGGAAGAGCCATTTCCTGATGGCACTATTATTTTTTCTCTTACATCCTACTTCCTCAAGTCCTTGTAGGTGAGGTATGTATTTCCTTTGTCCCTCATGGCTATTTCCAAACCATTTCTTCTTTCTTCCCCTTCAAAAACCTCCATACCCTTTCACATTTACCACCACTACCTTTTATTGCTGTCCTCTATTACCTAAAATTTCAGGCTGCAAAAGAAAAAATAAAATAAACCTGATGCCAAGTTAATCAATAAATATTTGGGAAGAGGATGACAGAAGGGTGCTACCACAGGATGAGCATAAGAGGGGATATCTGAGCAGAGAACAAAATGAAGCAAAGGTGTGAATACAGAAATACCTGCAGGAAGAGAGTTCCAGGTAGAGGGAACAGCAAGTACAAAGGCATTAGGACAAAAATGAGCTGGTCTGCTTAAAGGGAAACAAGGTCAGTGCAGCTGCAGCAGAGAGAAATGGGTAGAATGGTAGAAAAAGTTGGGGCCAGACCATATTGGCCTTAGAAAGGGCTTGCAATTTAAAGTATGATGGAAAAGAAGCCAATGGAAGGTTTTAAGCAGGACAGTAATAATGTCACCTAAGTAATACTTTACAAAGGGCACTCTAGCTGCCATATGGAGAAGAGATTGTAAGAGGGAAGAAAATATACAGCAAGATCAGTTAGGAGGTAACTGAAGTGGTCCAGGGAAGAACCACCTAAGTGAGAGTTGATGGTGGCTTTGACTGGGGTGTGACACTTGAAGGAAGCAAGAGGTCAATTTTTTCTTTTTAAGAAGGGAGATATTACAAATTGGTACAACCCACTAAAGAGGGAAAACTGTTAATGCAGCACAGAGAGAAAGGATAATGCAGAAGCAAGGTCCTTGATTAAACAAGAGGTGGTGGGGCCCAGGGCACCTTACAGAAGGGTTATCCTTAGGAGTCAGAACAGTTCCACACTCTTAAAAAGAGAAGACAAAGTATATGAATGTGCAGTAGTGTATTGCAAGGAGGTTACAGAATGGGCCAATATTTGAATGAATGTTTCTATGACTGCTGTAATAAATTACCACTAACTTAGTGGTAAATCACCACGAACAACACAAATTTATTGTCTTACAGGTCTGGGGACCGAAGTCTGAAATGTGTTTCACTGGGCTAAAATGAGAGTGTCAGCAAGTCTGTGTTCCTTCTGGAGGCTCTAGGGGAGAATCTGTTTCCTTTGCTTTTTCAGCCTCTAGAGGCTGCCCACATTCCTTGGCTCAGGGCCCCATTCCTCCTTTTTTTTTTTTTTTTGACTGCCCTACGAAGCTTGCAGGGTTTCAGTTCCCCAATCAGGGATCGAACCTGGACCCCGGCAGTGAAGGTGCTGAGTCCTAACCACTGGACCGCCAGGGAATTCCCTCCATTCCTCCATCTTTAGAGCCATCAAGAGAGGATCATGACTTTCTCATGCTTCCATCCCACTGGTTCTCTCCTCTGCCTCTTTCTTCACTTATAAGAATTCTTATGATTACTCTGGGCCCACCTGAATAATCCAGAATAATCTCCATATCTCAAGGGCAATTGATTAGCAAACAATTTCATCTGCAACCTAATTCCCCGTTACCATTTAAGGTGACACATTCAGTAGGTTCCAAGGATTAGGAAGTGGACATATTTGGGGGTCATTATTCTGCCTACCAGATAGGTTGGCAACTTTGGTGAGAGAAACATTGCTTTACATTTGTTGAGAAATAAGAGAGTTCATTAGCTGGGAATAAAGAAGGAGAAGGGTGTGAAACAGTCTTCTCCGGAAGTGAGAGAATAGCTTGACAAAAGAATACAGCAAGGTAGTGCTCTGCGTCCACTTGAGGTTTGACTGAGAAAAGTTAAGTGATGTTTTGTGGTTTCCTTTGGCCAAGTAAATTGCTAGGGTAGGTGCCTTTAATATGTGGAGGAAAGACAGAAGACTGAAATTTAAAGTGTTGAGGCGGGGGTGGAGTGGGGAGGGAGCAGGTGAGCAAAAGTTTGAATGTATACGTAAGGAGTGGTGACAGTACAGAACCACAGAAAGATGTGAAGATGTGGCCGCAGGGAGGGAGAAATGAAACAGTGAAGAACTGCAGAGTAACTGAATTTTAAGTCAAGATGTGGTCAAAGAAATGGCTGAGGTGTACCGAAAGGAAGCGAGTTGTGAAGAGAAGGTGGAGGTCAGAGTGAGATGCCTACAGC
Organism: Balaenoptera ricei; assembly: GCF_028023285.1. NCBI lineage: Eukaryota > Metazoa > Chordata > Mammalia > Artiodactyla > Balaenopteridae > Balaenoptera > Balaenoptera ricei. The sequence goes on from NC_082647.1 coordinate 77,676,609, forward strand.
CACACTATTAGAGGTGAGAGTTTTTGATTATAACAAGGTCTATGGCTGGGCCATGGGGAGTGGGTTGCTGCTTGAGAAGGAGAGGAAGGAGAGGAAGGAGAGGAAGGAGAGGAAGGAAGGAGAAGCCACGGGTCATCCACAAATGGAGGCTGAAGCCAGCAAGAATGTGACTGAGGTAGTAATGGAGAGACAGACAGTGAGACTGGTGCTAAAGCAATCAATGAATGAAGGAAAGTGATCAAAAGGGAAGTCACTATGACAATGACAAGCAGGGGTGACATAACCTGTTAGCATTTTTTTTTTTCAAGAGCTCAAATTGCAAGGGAAAAGAAAAAGTGGAAAGGGCAATAGGAAATAAAGAAAACACCAACATCTCCTACTTGCCCTCCAGTACCAAAGTGTAAGAGAAAAACAAAATCCCCATTTGAGATGGTTACAGGAAAAGCAGTGCAAAAAAATAACCAGGTTTCATGAACAGCACCTTTCAGAAGGAAAGGGGAACGTTCAGAGAAACGGTGGAGGATATAATGGATTTTGCTGACCATGAGCTCCATCAAGTACAGCAGAAGGGTTTGGGGAAGGAGTGGAGGGTGGGTCCCAGCAGTGGGGAACTTGAGTCAAATTAGGCTATGCACAAATCCATGAATCTAGATGACAAGAGATGACATTCGAAGTCTGAACTTCTTGGGCAAAATGAGGTGCACAGGATGAAAAGCAAAACGGAACTAGTCTTAATGGTCTCTTAAGGTCAAAAACAACAACAACAACAACAAAAAACAAAACTAGGTCTAACTTGCCTGCTTATTGAGACTAGCCTCTTATCTGCAGCAGCCTGCGTGCTGCCGTCCCCCTCAACACACATAATTTCTTCACTTTTCTCCTTACCCAGGATAGATTCTAGAGCCAACATTATAATTTCTCCCTTGCAAAAATCCTAACTCCCGCTTCCCCTGCACCTGCCCGTTGCTGAAGGAAAAAACACAACACACCATACAGTCTAACTTTAAATTCACAAAAACACATCTCAACACTATTTAGCTACCCTATGTTTCCACAGAACAAAGTTTGCTTTTCCCACTTTCCAAAATGACCATTTCAAACCATCTCCTTTTTTCCTCAAATATTCCACCCCCACCTCAGTTCTTATTTCACCGAGGAAAACACAAGCAGTACATGGAACCGCTTCATCCTCCTACAGCAAGATCGGCCCATCTGTGTGCGTCTAGACGCACACCTCCTGCATTGCCTCTCATCCTTGCTCCTGCCAAAGACCAGTCCTTCCACCATTTCTGCTCTTATAGTCTCAATGTCTTTGGTTCTTTATCCTTTCCCCTGCAAGATAATTTTTCCTTCTCTCCTACGTCATTCCTATGATGTATCACCCATCTTTTTAAAAAAAATAACACATACACACACACACACACACACAAAATCTCCCACTGCACATCCCAACCTTTTTTGTAAGAATTATTTCCAAATGCTGCCACCACTTCTTCAGTTTGCTTTCATCTCCTCCAACTGAGCTCCGTTCCCCAACTTCCACTAACACTGCTCTTGTCAGGGGCAGCCTCTGTCCAAATCACTCTGACAAATCCAATGGTCACTTTCAATTTCTACCTCATTTGACCTCATGGGAGCATGAGGTAAAATAGTTCTTTCTTGTGGCTTCTGGGAGACCACTGTTCTTGTTTTCTTCCTGCTTTGGTCTCTTCTGCTGGTTCCTCCTTCTCTGACCACCAAATACTATATGTGACTGTGATAAGGATCAGTACTGGTCCCCCTGATCATCTTCAGCTGTATGTATTCCAAAAGTAATCTTACCTATTTTTATGGGGGTAGAAATGATTTCTGTGCCTGCTAATGATGACTCCTAAATCTTTATCTGCAGTCCTGAATTCTCCCCAGTACCCCAAACTCTGTACCCAACTGCCTATTTACATTTCCACTTAGATGTCTAAAAGGCACCTTAAATTCAATGCAGTCTAGGGAACTCTTTATTTTCTTCCCTAAATATTTCCTCCCAATTTTTCCCACCTCATGAATCAACACACCTATCTACCCCGTTAGCTTCTCAAGCCCAGTAACTTGAGGTCATCTCTGATTCCTCTTTTTCTCTCACATCTCACAACCAGTCTATGAATAATTCTGCTTACTCCATATCCAAAATATCTCCAGAATCTAGTAACTATTCACCACCTCCGTGTTACCACCCTAGGACAAGTCATTATTATGGCTCACTGGGACTACTAAAACAAGCTTCTAATTCATCTCCCTGCTGCTACATGTCTCTCTCCTAAAAATTTATTCTTCAAACAGCAGGCAGAATGATCTTTTTTAAAACATAAACTGTTCACATCACTCTCTTTATCAAAACCCACTTAGAGTATCTAATCACATTTTAAATAAAAGCCAAAAAACCTTAGTTGGCTTACAAAATACTATATGATCCAGACTCTTTTACATCTTTACAATCTGCCCCCTCCTTCTTGCCTACTCTGCTCCATCCACATTGCCCTTCGAACATGCCAAGTTTATTCATGCCCAGAAGATTCACCCCTCAACACACACACACACACACCCCACTACCACCTCTACCTCCACCAGCACCAACAAACTGAACTAAACAAAAACAAAAATGAAAAGCAAAAAAACTGTGCCAGATCATCTTATTATTCAGATCCTCAGTGAGGTCTTCCCTGACTACCTAATCTAAAACAGCCACCCAGTTACTCATGTGATTTGAATTCTCTATATAGCATTTGTCACAAACTCTATGATATTTTTTCATGTTTACTGATTCCCTCAGCTTTATCCCTATTTGCACCTCTTCACCTAACTGTAAGTTCAAGAACATGCTAACCATGACAGCTTAAACCACTGTATCAAGAAGTACATTATTAAATTAATGAACCTTATGCACTGTAACTTAAAGAACTTACCTTATCTACAGACATGCCTACTAAGCGATAAAAGATTGAATTCAAAACCAGGTCTACTGATAATAGTTCTTAACTATTATTTCTCTTTGCTACTGCTATTCTCCTATCAATTTTCTCCTGTTCATCTTTTCAATTCACATTTGGACGTTCAACTTTATGCCATAAATAACCAGGTTCCTAATTCTTTCTTTTAATTCTTTCTCTTGCAACATCAAGGTAAATGTGTCTGGGCTTAAGGACATTAAATATCTCAAGCTCCTACAGAGTTTTACATGCAAGAAGTTGAGTTCTACATGAAAGTAAACTTATACTTCTCACACTATAAGCAAAATTGGGTATTGAAATTTTACTTTTAAATAAAATTTTATATAAGAAAAATATCCATTCATAATGACATTCTGCAGTAATATAAACTATGTTATTAAATTTATAAGAAAAATTCCTGAAGTAACTGGAAACCAGCAGTTACTACAACAGAATTTTCCCTTTGAAGATATGCTAGGACACCAAGCAGAAAGTGCCATTAAACTAACTGTAAAAACAAAAACTCTGATGAGTCAATCTGAACTCATGTGCCTTCAAGAAGATTGGTATCAGGCTCTTACCTCATACGAGGAATAGGGGTGGGTTGAGGGGAGGAAAGCATACTCACAAAGACAAATGGGACATGATGAGCACATACAAACACTCAAAAAGAGAATTCAGGTAAGAAATGAGGGTAGAAAGAGAAGGATCCAGATCATATGCTCCAGATCTCCTAAAACGGATTCACAATTCTACCCTTTAACTAAAATTTAAACTCTCAAATGATGCAACATAAGCAACAGGTTTGTACAGAACCATGTAAGACAGTTTCAAAAAATCCATTCCCGGGCTTCCCTGGTGGCGCAGTGGTTGAGAATCCGCCTGCCAATGCAGGGGACACGGGTTCGAGCCCTGGTCTGGGAAGATCCCACATGCCGCGGGGCAACTGGGCCCGTGAGCCACAACTACTGAGCCTGCGCGTCTGGAGCCTGTGCTCCACAACAAGAGAGGCCACGGCAGTGAGAGGCCCGCGCACCGCGATGAAGAGTGGCCCCCACTCGCCGCAACTGGAGAAAGTCCTCGCACAGAAACGAAGACCCAACACAGCCAAAAATAAATAAATAAATTAATTAATTTATATAAAAAAAGAATCCCTAAAATGATTGGTTTAAAAAAAAAAAATCCATTCCCAAAAATTACTTCCAGCTAATCACTATGACTGAAAGAAAAGGTTCATAGAAATCTTCTGATGAGTCAAAATCCAGTAAGAAATATTTTTCAAAACAGTATGTTCCAAATTAAAAAAAAAAAAAAAAGTATGCTCCACAGTGTCATGGGAATTCCCTGGTGGTCCAGTGGTTAGGACTCGGCACTTTCACTGCTGTGGGCCCAGGTTCTATCCCTGATCAGGGAACTAATATCTCGCAAGGCACGCGGAGCAGCCAGAAAGAAAAAGGATGTTCCACAGCATCACAGAAGAAACTGCAGCAAAACTACCCAAATCCCAATGCTTTTACGAGAAAAAGCACATGTGTTTGTTTTCTACTTACCAGTCCTAAAATAATTAATAAGTGAATCTCTAGTAATTCCTGGAACCTTGCAGGTGGCAAACAGCATTCGGAATTGATTCATATCTAGAGGAGTATTTCCAACTTTATGAACAGGCAATTTTTCTCTATTGAAACAAACCAAAAAAGTATATTGACCAAGAAATCATTATAAAATTTATAAACCAAACAGTCACACCTATAGTATTCATCCCCAAACGAGTAAATTAAGCTTCTCAACATTGTGCGACCTGAGATCTTGGGTAAGTATGTAACCAAATTGACAAAACCATCCTTACTTTCTTAATAGCTGCCAGTAGTTCAAGATATGCCAAAGACTTATACTTCCTCTTTCCAATTGCGTGCCTTCCTTTGGAGGCCAGTAGTGTTCAATATGGCTTGCAGGACCCCCAAAGTTGACATGCAGTTGTGATGGTATACGAACATCCAGGTAGGCAACATTCAGCCACCAGTCTTCCAGCTAAAAGAAATTAAGAACATCAGCCTAATGCTACTGATAATACTTCAGTGTGTAACTGCTGGGGAGAAAAAAGCTCTATTTGTCCTTTTTTCTTTAATTAGTCTTCAACACTTAAAAACATGTTTCATTTTAAATCATCACAGATATTAAAAAACGGTACTGTGATCATTTCTTTCTTTCAGAATTATGGGATCTGAATTAAGTACTATTCAGTTCAACTACATTATCAAAAACGTGAAACAAGAAAGCACTGAAACAAACACCTTCAGACCGATCATACTGAAATCACCAAGTACTCAGAGTACCAGGAGTACCCAACAAAGTACTCTAGGTGTGTTTTCTCAGAGTACCTGGGGTACAATAGATATTCAACAAATCCTCAATTATAACAATTATTAAGGCACTTATAATTTTCCTATTTCCTTTTTCATAGAAATATGAAAACTTTTCAGTAGGCTTAAAACTAATTTGGATTTTTCACTGATACCACTTTCTATGTGTCCCTCTTTCACAACATTCAGCTGAATTTCATGTATAAGTAAGTGGATCTCATCAAATTACCTGGAGCTCTTTTTGAAGAATTTGATGTTATAAACTATAATCAGTCATTTGGAAAAAGATATAAGTGAAAAGGATACAGGCAGAACAACAACTTCTTTACCTTTACCCTAATTAAAGTCACTCAAGGCTCAAGATTGAGAAAAAAGGAATCTTGAGGTATAAAATTTTATTATTCCATCATAGGTATCAAAGGACAATGAGAAGATCAACTTGCTTTTTATTTCTAAAACTAAATGACAGTTACAATAATTATTTCTAGATTAAGGCAATATCTTAAATTATGAAAACTCATGCTCTGGTTTGTACTACAGAAGCAGAGTAGTTAAGACGAAAAAGTCAAAGAAGATTCCTTGTGGCAAATTACTGAGATCCTCAGTAATTATTAAACCACTGTCTCCTCAGTCTACCTAACTGAAACACAGACTACTCATAACCATTCTCCACTCCACTTTTGTAATGGCCCTTTTCTCCTACGTACTGTTTAAATATTTGTATGCCACCAATGTGATGTGTATTTTAGTGTTGTGGGACTTTGATTATCTGGGCAAAAGGTTTTCCTCAAGCATGGTCTACAGATGACCTGCATCAGAACCACATGGAGTAGTTGTTAAAATAAGGATTTCTGGGCCCCCATTCCAGAGATACTGAACCAGAATCACTGGTCCCAGGAACTCTGCATTTTAACAAGTTCCCAAATAGGAGAGGAGCCCACACACAACACTTAAAACTCCCCAGAGTTAACCAATTCACTCATTCTTTTGGATGATGATAAAGACAACAATAATGGTAAGGATTTTACAGTACGGTAATAATTTTAAAAAGAAAGCCAGATACACTTTTTTCATTAAGTATCAATATTCTAATTCTAAGTACAATAACATAAATACCCAATTTCTTTTTTCTTTTGCCCTTTCAAGTAATTTCTGCTGCAATTTTTCTCCAATACCATTTTGAAATTTTTGGACAATTGCTTCAGTTTTCTTATATTCTTCTTCATTTGCAAATGGCTTTACTATAAAGAAAAAAATATGCATTAAAGTACTTAGATATCAAGTACCACAAACTCACCTCAGTTATTCTTACACAAATCTTGACTCAGTTATATAAAACACTTATGTATTAGAGCAGTCCACTAAATTATAATCGAGTTTACAACATGAAAATGGCTGAAAAGTAATAATGCAAAATACTGGAAAAAATAAAACAGTGGATACTATGTAGTCTGATAACTACTTCCCCCAAAATTATTTAAAAATCATTCTGGACGATGATAGTTAAAATGACATACAGGACTATCATCTAGCTACTAGTCCAATAGGAAAGTAAATCCTGTTTAGCCATGACTGAGAGAAATTAAAGCTTCTTTCCATTAATGTTGAAGCAGAGCCTTAAACATTATGAATGTAAGTGCAATATGTATGTAAATTTCAGTGTAAAGCCTTCCCAGAGCAGTGTAGGGTCCCTTCTGGCCAATAACGATTTCCCTCACACAGAGGCGCACACACACACACACACACACAAAGTATACAGGGGTATACTTAGGAATTATACCTAGTCCATGAAAACCAAGTGTTCTGAAAATTAAGCTATAGATGAAAGTAAATTAGAAATCAAGGGACATTAATATCTTCCTTTTGTTTTATTTTTGTCACTTCAAAGTCTTCTCTTAAAGTTAATTTAAATAGCTGCATTCAGAGAGCACAAGTGAATAATCAGTGAATTTTTTAAAAAAGAAACTAGAATTCCAAGATGAAAGTAGGTGCGAAAAAAGAATTAAAAAAAAAAATCAGAGGGCTTCCAATTAAACAAAGGGAACTAAGGTCATAAATTTATCTTCACTTCTAGAAACTCACTAAAATGAGAGTAATTAAAAAGGCATAAATTCATAAGGACATAGAAAATGAAAGAAGAGAGGACAGCAGACAAGTTAACATTTTACAAATTAAAAAACATGTAGGAAAATGGTGACTAACCGCAGAATGGAGAAAGCATAGACAGCCTGGAAAGTGGAATGTAGTGGGAGACGGGAGGGTTAGGTGCAAACCAACAAGCAAGCCAACTCCTGCAGCAGAACCCCAGGGAAGTTCAAGAATTCAAGACACATGGACTTCTAAAGGCAAGGGACAAAGTGAGGCTGAAAAAAGGACAACTGCTTCAATGTAGTCGGTAAAAGCAGCAGACAACCACCCCATCCACATACGTCCCTGTAGATCTTCTCCATTCTAGAAAGCCAGGCAACTCCTTCCCAATGGCACTAGAAATCTGAAGGTTTACTCTTAGGAGAAGTTGTACCAAACAAGCAGAATACATGGATTCTAGCTCATATTTTAAAAAGAGGGATTACAAAGAAAGTGCACACCAGAACAATGAGCCCTCCTGCGCCCCTCTCCACTCAGCTCCCAAAACACTAGCAGTCAGGCTTATGCCTTCGCAACAAAAGATGAGAGAATTCTTCTTTGGGAAGCTATCAATCAGTCCACGAGAAAGGAGTACTGGTATTTGGATATGTCCCAATGGAACTGCTAGATCTCTGCCCTATTACCCTTCAAGGCTCATTATAAGGCCCACTTGTCGCCAAGGTCTACCCACGCACACGGAGCTCCCAGTCAGCTTCTCAGGGTCTGACTCAAATATGAATGACTAAGGATTGCCAGATATTTGAGGAAAGCCTCTAACATAACAGTCAGAGAGCAGAACAAACCAAAAAAGGACTAATGATATCAAACAGTAAATGGACCAAAAAGGGACAGGTACTAAAAATGAAAGGAAAACAATTTTTTAATTAAAAGCTTTGCCCAGAAGGACCCAGATCCAAGTAATAGGAGTTGCTCTCAGAAAGAGAAAAGAAGGGAGGAGAAAACTATAAAGGAAATGAAATTTTAAAAATTTCCTACAACTGAAGAACATGATTTTTTACATGGAAGGGACCCACTGAGTGTTCAGAGAAATAAATGACAAAACCTACACACCATGGGACATCACTGAGATACTCAGAATAATAGGGATAAAGAAAAGGTTTCCAAACACATCCAGGGAGTGAAAAACAACAGGTCACATTATAGGATCAAATACCAGAATGGCATCAGATTTCTCAAGAGGAGCAAACGAACAGTGCCTTCAAAACTTACGAAAAAGCCATTTCCAACCCAGAATTCTATACTCAGCCAAACAGTGAAGTATGAGTAGCATAAATACATTTTTAGGTCATAACATTCTTTTCCTCCCAGACACCCTTTCTCAAATAGCTACTGAAGATTTACTTCACCAAAATAAGGGAATAAAAGAGGAAGACAGAACCCAGGAACCATGGAATACAACACAGGAGACAAAGGTGAAGAGAACAGCCAGGATGATGGCTACGGGAGAGCCCCAGGGTAAGCGTTGTCCAGTCAGCTTGAGAAAAGTGAACACTGATTGGAACAAGAAGGTAGGGGGCCCCAGGAGGGATGTCTCCAAGAAGAAATAAAACTGACGGACTATCATATGTATTTAAATGGATTCAGGGATTTTAGGTATAGTGAAGTATTTGGGAGTGAATTAGTTGTGGATACAAAGCATACTAAGCAAATGAAAAATGAGGAAAAACCCAAAAATGCAGCAAAAAGGTAATCAAAGTACTGTACACTGAATGGGTCTCTTGTGAATAACTGCATAACCACAAACCCTCAATGGTCAGGTAAATCAATTCAGGTAAATACTGATTTAAATCAGGTGAACACTAATTTAACTGCAAATGGTGATTTCTTACAACTACACAGAGAAAATGAGAGGGAAAATGTGGATATGTTAGACTGCATAAACGTTGGGAAGCGAAGGTGGAGGTTAGGGGGTGTAGGACAGCTAAATCTACATCTTTTTAGGAACTAATATATAACATCTACAGCTAAAAAAAAAAATCCAAGAAATAGTAGTATATAAGAATGTTAGTTTAAATCTGGAGGTAAACACAAGAAGCAGATAAAATATTTGAAAATGCTTGCCTAAGGGCATGGGATTGGCAGTGGGGGAAATGAGGCAGAGGACTAGTACTTCTTATTGTAAGCCTAAAGGTACTCCCTGGCTTTTTAAACTATGGAAAAATTAACGTGAGAGAGAAAGACAGACATGTTTTGGACATTTTAGGGATAATTTTAATTATCATAAGCCTAGAGGAAAAAGCAATTAGACCCTCATCAACTTCTAATAATTTCGCAGTTTTCTAAGTTGCTAGCAATATTAATATATGCTAAAAGATTACAAACATACCTGATTCAAGGTATTTCTTTAATGATTCTTCAAGTGAAGGAACAGGCAGTGATGGAAGAGAATCCTGGTACTGAAATGTTCTTTCTTCAGTTGATTTAGCCAACTGATTTTCCATGATGCGATCACAATAGGAACACTAAAGGAAAAAAAAAGCCCTCACCTCACAATTCAATTTCATAAATATTCTTTTAGATGCTAGTGTCAACTCACTACATCACTATTTAGTGACCACAGTATATCTAGGACTTGGTCCTAGTCCTTAGGAATTCATGAACTTGTCAGAGAGAGAAAACCAATTAAAAAAAAAAAAAGTGTAGAGTCAAATGTGCTAGAGGTCAAGGAGTGATCAGTGAGACCAGTATAATTATCATTTATTGAGCACCTACTATTTGCCAAGTACTGCAATAAGTGTTATAGAAAATGTGTTATCTCTCTCATATTCATACTATCTCTGAAAGGTGGCGTTCACTGCCATTTTACATAAGAAGTCGAAACTCAGAGAGATTTAGTAAATTGCCTAAGGTCAAACGAACAACTCAAATCCAGATCTGTTTGACCACAATCTTCCTCCCATACAAAGGCTACATGATAGTGGGTGAGGGGACTTACAGTAGGTCTAAATGGGTAGGTAGAATTCAGATGTGTAGAAAAGGATAATGGGCTGAGAGAAAGAACTTTGAAGAGGAAAATACGAAAAGTTGTGGAAGAGTCATCCAACTATAGAGTTACAAAATGTTACAGAGTACATAAATCATATGACAGGCTGCCGTAACCTAATCCTGCAGTGGTGTGAGGCCTATACAGAATGATCTCAAGTATCCCAAAGCAATCTTGTACATTTTCCACAGATGTATTAATTTTCAGAAAAATCAAAGTAATACAAAATGTGAATAAAGAGATTCCTCAAAGAAGCCTTTATAAATTATATATTAAAATAGCAGTTGAGAAATGAAGAAACATTAATATTGAATAAGAATTTCCTGTCCTTTCAAATACTACTTGTTAAAACTAATAGCAAAGCCAAATAAAATATTCAACTCAGAAAGTTACAGGATAAAACATCATAAAAAACAATGGTGTGGCAGAGACTGTTTTCAGCCAATATAACTTTCCCCCTTCTTTCTTAACAGAATCCTGAGTTTCAGCTGGGTAGACAGCCATATAGCTGTATCTTTCCTACTCTCCCTTGGAGCTCAGTATGGCTTTGCGACGTATATGTTGCCTCCAGATCATTCCCCTGTAAGGAACTACAGGTGTTCTCCTGTGCTTTCTCTCCTCCTCACTGCCTATCAGGAAAGTCCCAACTGGAACAGCATTTTGGACCCATTTACAGGAGCCACGTACTGAGGCTGTCAGAATCTTCCTACTAGCCCTGGACTCCTTCTTCTAGATATATCAAAAAAAAAAAAATCTTTTATTAACGCCATTGTAGTTTGGCTTTCTTTGTTAGGGGAGAAGAGCTTAGCCTACACCACTAATATAAAAAGATAACCCCAAAAATGAGGTACAACAAAGATCTCAATTTCTCTGCTTCTTCCTTTCTAAATAGGAAGAAGCACTTCACTTTCACCATCCGTAAACATGCCTTTAGATCGAATAGAAATGTAGATCTGGGTCCAAATACCAACTCGCCATTTTCTAGCCATATGCCCCTGCACAAATAACTTTACCTGAATTTCTTCATCTGTAGAGAGGATACTCAAAGAATCAGACAGAGTTGTTGTTAGGGTTTTAGTTTTTTTTTTTTAATACCTGCAAAACTGCACTGTAAAAATAATCTAGTTTTGAGACAACCATATCAGGCTAGGTAGAATTTCTATGAGCTGCTCCCATGATTCTGTCCCCTCTGATACGCAGAACCTGTGAATATGAGATTATCACTTCCTTGACTGTGATGGTGTTATTGCACAATTGACCTTATTTGAAGTAGGGAGGTTATCCAGGTGGCCCTAATCTAATCACTTGAGCCCTCTGGAGCAGAAAGCTTTCTCCAGGAGGTGTCAGAAGACTAGTCAGGGAGATTAAAAACATGAAAAGGATTGGAGGTGCTATCTGGCTTTGAAAATGCAGGTGGTCTTGTGGAACTGAGAGAGGCCCCAGCTGACAGCCAGTAAGGAAACTGGAACCTCGCTCCTACAACTGCATGGAAATTAATTCTGCCAAGAACTTCAATGAGCCTGGAGATGGATTCTCCCTCAGAAAGCCCAGACCAACATAACTTTTATTTCAGCTTTGTGAGATCCGAAGCAGCGTACCCAGCTAAACCTACAGAGACCTCCCATCTACAGAGCTGCTAGTTAATAAGTTTGTGTTTTTTTAACTGTTAGGTTTGTGATAAATTGTTATGGTAGCAATAGGAAACTAACACACATATATAGAAAAAAATAAGCTATTCTCTGTATACATCCCTGCCACTCACTAGACTCTAGGAATCTGAGACCACGACTACCAGTACCATACTCACTACAGTCTTAACTCACCAAAAGGTACACAGTAAAAACAAGAATTAACAGATTCTTTCATGGAGGATTGTTTTGAACTCTCAATCACAAAGATTAAATAATACAATTCTAAACTAACCTACAAATGCATTAAGAAAAATGATGACGCTGGATTTAATTACAGTGGGCCTCCTGGGAGCAATAAGATGTAAACTCAAAGTAGAAAACAGAATCAGGTAAACAAGAAACAGAAACAAGTAAAACAGATTATCACATACCGGTACACCAAGATCAATTGTTTACGACTTCCAAGAGCGTGTTGCAACAAATCTATTTTGGAATCACAGAGATTTGAACTGGGCTGGTGACTGTGGGCAGGAAGAAAAACAAGTTTAACAATTGCAGGGGTAACAAATTAACAGAAACTAGTAAAAGAAGGTGGAAGACAAACAACTTAGGGGTTGGAGGCCCCAAGCCTCAAACTTTTGGCAATCACAGCAAACACACGCAAACAGTCCAGCTGCCAGAAAGCTGGATAAAAATTACTACACTATTAACTAGGTTAACTACTAGGACAACTACACTCCCTTCCATGAGACAGTCCCCAGAAACGATGTACCTCCCGGTGCCCGGGTATCTGGTGCCGGCGCTTTGTCGCAGGGCTGCAAGTTCAAAGCTTGGCTCTAGAGACAAGAGGGGTAGAGGGCGAGGAGGTCGGAGACTCCTCCCACCAACGCAAAGGCAGCTCCGCATACTCCAGAAGCCACCAGGTGAGAGAAATTCAACCAAGCACCACGACGGACCAGCCTAGCGGCCCAGCCTCAAGGATACCTCTCAGACCCCGGCAAGCGAGATGCCTGATGCCACCCCCGCCAGTCCTGACACCTCTGACGCTCTCCACTATTTAACGCTGTTCTAACGCCTTAACTTTCCCCCCCCCCTCGAGGGTTAGCCGGGGAGGGAGGGAAGAAGAAGGGAGGGAGGGAACTCTACTCCGCGGGCCGACCACTCCCGACCCACAGCGGTTGATAAACGCCGCCGCAGCGCTCAGCTGCGCAGGCCCGCTTCCCTGAGGCCGCCCCGGAGCGGCAATTGGACGGAGACCCGCTAGGGTCCCGCCCCCCGGGCAGCGGGAAACGGGGATTGGCTGGGAAGCCGCGACGGTTCCTCCCCCCCACCCCCCGCGCGCTTGAAGGCGGGGGTGGCGGGCCGGGCCTGCGCTCTGGTGCGACCTAGCTCCGCCTCCCGTCTTCTGTCGGGGTTAGGGGTCAAGGCTGCGGGCCTCGCAAAGGCTCGGCGGGACGGACGAGAGAAACGGTCCAAACCCAGCCCGGCAGCAGTCAACTGCTTGCTGCCGGTGGAGCTCAGCGCATTGCCAGGGACACGGAGAGCGCTAAGGGCCGTGCTCCGCTCACGCAGTTACCTAACCCTCTGGAACGGATGTAGGAACAGATGGCCCATTTTCACCCAACTGCCCTGTTCCTCTTCTAGCCCCACCTATGGCTTACCAGCCGCTCTTACCCCGTTCCCAGTGTGACGCTTTTTGTAACCCCCAAGTAAGAATATATACCAGCGCCTTAAAAAGGAATCCTATTTTTCACTCCGTGTCCTAGGAAGAGAACAGTAACCACATAAATCCCTACTTGACCTCTCTTTTCCTTCATCCACCGAGGCTGAAATTTGCCCAGCGTAGAGAGGCTGCAGCGCTCTGCTCCGTCGGGGCGTCCCTACCTTTCCACAGGTCTTCATGCTGCGCAAGGTCCTCGAAGCCCCCAGGACTCACACTGCAAGCTTGAGGTTGACCTGATGTCTTTTACTATCGCACCAAGAAATGAAGTTTTTAACCAGAGGGAACTAGGCAAGTTCTAGAGGAAGATCATAATATAGTTAACTTAGTTTCACAGGCAAATCCTTTTTACATTTACCTCCTGAAATATACTTTTTCATTTTAAATACACTTTCATTTTTGTGGAAGAAAAGACAAATAGTTTACAGTGGCTCTGAACTGGATATCAAATATAAATAACTGGATTCCAAATTAACGTGTCATTACAGGTCCTTTATCTGTCTTTCCTAAGTCCCTTAATAGTAAAATCTGACCAGAAGGGAACTGAGGCTATGTATAACTGAATATTCACTTGGTGTGAATATTCATAAGTTCTCTACAGAAATATTAATGAGTTTGGTTACAGTGTAGCTTCCCCACTTGCTGGAGATGTTACTTAATATGTGGCAGACACACTTCTCTGATAAAAGTTCTGAATTCTGAAACATCAGGCCAAAAAAGTTTTCAGATAAGGGATTGTAAAGTTGTAGTAGTAATTTCTGAAGGTGCGGTAAAGAACTTTTCTCTCATAGTATTTAAGTTCTGTGTTCTGGATAATGTTCAAATTGGCTTACAAGATATTATTCTTAAACAGAATTTTAAAAATAGTCAAAAAACCTTCACTGTATTTTTTTTTTCCTTCCTAGAGAATTTTGGCACCTCTTAAAGTTTATGCATGTTTAATGACTGTGGGTGCTTTAGGGTCACTTAGCTTCACTGCCTCTCTCCTAGTCTTAATGTTTATTTAAAGGGAAACAAGATATTTCTGTAAAGATTCCTGGATTCTTAGAAAGAGAAAAACCTGTGGTACTGAGTGAAAAGGAGTGGAACAGAGACTTGGGTATGCAGGGGGAGAAAAGGTGATGTTTAAAAATATACTGCTAAGGGCTTCCCTGGTGGGGCAGCGGTTAAGAATCCGCCTGCCAATGCAGGGGACAAGGGTTCGAGCCCTGGTCCGCGAAGATCCCACATGCCGCGGAGCAACTAAGCCCGTGCGCCACAACTACTGAACCTGTGCTCTAGAGCCCGTGAGCCACAGCTACTGAAGCCCGCACGCCTAGAGCCCGTGCTCCACAACAAGAGAAGCCACCAAGATGAGAAGCCCGCACACCGCAACGAAGACCCAACTCAGCCAAAAATAAATAAATTAATTTTTAAAAAAAGTACAAGAATTAAGAAAATTGAAAAATCATAAAACAGAAAATATACTGATAAGCAGAGGTACTAATAATCCCCCAAAGCATATATTTTAAAATGATTTTTCTTCAAAATACATAATATGTGTTTTATTGGCAGATTCCAAATTATGTTCTGTTCAGGTTAAATTTGAACTAGTTTTCATCTCTTAGAGTGGGATGGGTGATAGTGGCTAGTGAGGAGGCACATGACATAGATTGTTAACAAGAAGTTGTCCCAAGATTAAAAATTGATTGTTGAGTCAAAATATTTTTCTAGAGAAAAACTTGTAAGTATTACCAGTGGTGATAATAAGGTTTTTAAGTAGCCATAAAAGATCTTCCATTTTTACTCCCATGAGATCTTTCATTTTTAATCCTATGTAGCTCTTTCTCAGTCTACCACAAATAGAAAAAGCTCTTTGTAGACAAGTCTATAGACAAAAATCTTATAGACAAGTCTGGATTAGTTCCACCATAAAAAGTATAAAAAAACCAGGAATTTACATTTTGATCTGCATAGCTAGTTTACTGCTAAGACTTGTGGCTCTAAGAAGTAATGAGTTGTAGTATAAATAGCTCTAACCTATGAGACAGATCTTTAATCTACTTTCATCCCAATGTATAAAATGAACATATTGAAGAAATAATTCTGTGATATTTTCTTATTTTTAATGAGGGGATGGGGGCAGTAGACAGGTAGTCACTTCACAAAGCAGCTAACAGCAAATTAAAATATACTGGATGCCGAGAACTCCACCACCAACAGCAGATGAGCATACAAAGGGCCTCTTCTTAGTACTAGACAGTGGTTTGGACTTGCCTTTAGTGATATTTACTGTATATAAAAATTTACCACCAAAATCCTAGGGAAGAGTTAAGATAACTATTATGTCTTTATATCTCAGAAAAATTCTGTATTACTAAACAGAACATGAATTAACAGCTTTGTCAAGATATAATTTACATACCATAAAGTTCCCCCATGTAAAGTGTATAAATCACTGGCTTTTACTATATTCACATGGTTATGCAATCACCATAAGCTAATTTTAGAACTTTTTTTTAGAATTATTTTTTTTTAATAAATTTATTTATTTTATTTATTTTTGGCTATGTTGGGTCTTCGTTGCTGCTCACAGGCTTTCTCTAGTTGTGACAAGCAGGGGCTACTCTTTGCTGTCGTGCGCGGGCTTCTCATTGTGGTGGCTTCTCTTGTTGAGGAGCAGGGGCTCTAGGTGCACGGGCTTCAGTAGTTGCGGCACACAGGCTCAGTAGTTGTGGCTCCCGGTCTCTAGAGTGCAGGCTCAGTAGTTGTGGTGCATGGGCTTAGTTGCTCCATGGCACGTGGGATCTTCCTGGACCAGGGCTCGAACCCGTGTCAGGTGGATTCTTAACCACTGTGCCACCAAGGAAGCCCCCTAATTTCTTCTTACCAGGACGCTAGTCATATTGAATTAGGGCCCACCCTAACAGCCTTATATTAACTTAATTGTCTCTTTAAAAGTTCTGTCCCTAAATACAGTCACATTCTGAGATAATGGGGATTAGGGCTTCAACATATGAATTTTAAGGGATAGAATCGGTTCATAACAACATGTAAATAAAAGATCCACAGGTCCACTAAAGTACTGCTAGTACTTGACTAGTACATGAGTACTGCTTGTACTAGTGAGGAAGAAGAAAGGATTCTATTAAGGTTTCTTTTTAAAAGACCTTAAGTTTGGCAAAGGATTCTTTGAAATGACACCAAAAGCGCAAGCAACAAAGGAAAGAAAAAACCAGATAAATTGGATTTCATCAGAATTAAAAACACTTTTGCATCAAAAGACACTATCAAGAGGGTGAAAATATAACCTACAGAATGTTAGAAAATATTTGCAAATTGTATATCTGATAAGGGTCTAGCATCCAGAATATATAAAGAACTCTTAAAACAGTGAGACAAAATTTTTTAAAAATCTGTCCGATTAAAAAAATGGGCAGAGGGGGACTTCCCTGGTGGCACAGTGGGTAAGACTTCATGCTCCCAATTCAGGGGGCCTGGATTCGATCCCTGGTCAGGGAACTAGATGCCGCATGCATGCCGCAACTAAGAGTTCTCATGCCACAACTAAGGAGCCCTAGAGCTGCAACTAAGGAGCCCGCTTGCCACAATGAAGGAGCCTGCCTGCTGCAACTAAGACCTGGTGCAACCAAATAAATAAATAAATATATATTTTTTAAATGGGCAGAGGGCTTACAAAGACATTTGTTCAAAGAAGATATACAAATGGCCAAAAAGAGCATGAAAGGATACTCAACTCATTATCATTTGGGAAATGCATACCAAAACCACAGTGAGAAACCACTTTATACCCACTAGGATGACTATTAAAAAAAAAAAAAGCTAAATAACAAGTGTTGGGGAAAATGTGGAGAAATTAGAATCCTTGCGTATTGCTGATGGAATAGAATAGTGCAGCTACATTTTTTTTATTGAAGTATAATTGATTTACAATGTTGTGTTAATTTCTGCTGTACAGCAAAGTGATTCAGTTATACCCATATATACATTCTTTTTATATATATTCTTTTCCATTATGGTTTATCATAGGATACTGAATATGGTTCTCTGTGCTATACAGTAGAGCCTTGTTGTTTATCCATTTCATATATAATAGCTTACATCTGTTAACCTCAGTCTCCCACTCCATCCCTCCCCCAATCCCCTCCCCTGTGGCAACTACAAGTCTGTTCTCTATGTCCTTGAGTCTGCTTCTGTTTAGTAGATAGGTTCAATCGTGTCATATTTTAGATTCCACATATAAGTGATATGATATTTGTCTTCCTCTTTCTGACTTACTTCACTTAGTATGATAATCTCTAGTTGCATCCATGTTGCTGCAACTGGCATTATTTCTTTCTTTTTTATGGCCAAGTAGTATAGTGCAACTACTTTGGAAAGCAGTTTGCCAATTCCTTAAAATGTTAAACATCGAGTTACTATATGACCCAGCAATATCACTTCCAACTATATACCCCAAAGAGTTGAAAATAGGTACTCCAACAACACTTACATACAAATGTTCATTGCAGCACTATTCACAGTAGCCAAAAGGTGGAATCAAGTCAAAAAGTCTGTCAACAGACAAATGGATAAAGAGACTGGAATAGAAAGGAACAAAGTACTGATAAAACATGGATTAACCTTGAAAACATTACATTAAGTGAAAGAGGGCAAACAAAAAAGTCACATACATGAGATTCCATTTATATGATTCCATAAATATTCCATTCGTAGAATAAGCAAAGCCATAGGGACAGAAAGTAAATTTGTAGTTACCAGAGGCTGGGGGGTGAGTGGAAAGGTGAAAGACTGCTAGTGGGAGTGGAGTGTCCTTTTGGAGTGATAAAAATGTTCTGGAATTAGATAGTGATAATGGTTGCATAACCTTGTGAATATATATTTTTAAACACTGGATTGTATAATTAAGAGGGTAAGTTTTATGATATGTGAATTATAGCTCAAATTTTGAAATTAAAAAAATGGATTATTAAATATAATCATATGCACAATTTGTTTCTTCTCACAAATTCTTATTTTTGAGTGTTAGAAATACAGGATAAAAAGAATGACATTTTAAACTGATTAATTATCAGACTCACATTTATAAACAATCTGATTCATAGGAGAATATAATTTAGATAGCAATTCCTCTTTTGTAGGGAAGAGAACATTTTTAGGATAATAAAAGGAGGTTCAAAAAAAAGGAGAGACGCAGCCTACATCTCTTAAAGAAAAAAAATAAGGTAACTCACAGAGTTTGAATATGAAAGGAACACTTGAGACCAGAGATAGCTATTTAATTAATAGGAATTTCTAAAACTTCAAGGGATGTTTCCAAAGCTAGTCAAGCTTTCAGTTACAAGATGAACTCATTCTGGGGATCTCACAACATGGTGACTATAGTTAATAATATTGAAATACTTGAAATTTGCTAAGAAAGCAGATCTTAAGTGTTCTCACTGCCAAAAAAAAAAGAAATGAAAAGAAAGTAACTATGTGAGGTGATGGACGTATTAATTAACTTGATTGTGGTAATCATTCACAATGTATACATATACTAAATCATCAAGTTGTATACTCTAAATATATACACTTTTTATTGGTCAATTATACCTCCATAAAGCTGGAAAAAAATGAAATAAAACCAGTCATTCATGAACAGTTTTGCTGAACCTTCAGGATCCATGTTGGAACAAATTTTCATTTTGAGAGGAGCTTAAAAATAAAGGCAGTCAGGACATTTTTCTAAAGGTGCTTCTGAAAGAATAAAGAAATCCTGTTTCCATGGAAACAGAGAATTAAGCCTAAACAGAAGATGGCGAAGTAGAAGGACATGAGCTCACTCCCTCTTGTGAGAGCACCAGAATCACAACAAACTGCTGAACAATGATCGACAGGAAGACACTGGAATTCACCAGAAAACATCCAAAGACAAAGGAGAAGCTGCAATGAGACGGTAGGAGGGGCCAGTCACAATAAAATCAAATCCCATAAGCGCTGGATGGGTGACTCACAAACTGGAGAGCAATTATACCACAGAAGTCCACCCACTGGAGTGAAGGTTCTGAATCCCACATCAGGCTTCCCAACCTGGGGGTCTGGCAATGGGAGAAGGAATTCCCAGAGAATCAGACTTTGAAGGCGAGCAGGATTTGATTGCAGGACTTAGGACTGCAGGAAACAGAGAATCCACTCTTGAAGGGCACACACAAAGTAGTGTGTGCATCGGGACCCAGGGGGAAGGAGCAGTGACCCCATGGGAGACTGAACCAGACCTACCTGCTAGTGTTGGAGGGTTTCCTGCAGAGGCGGGGTGGGTGTCTGTGTCTCACCGTGAGGATAAGGACACTGGCAGCAGAAGTTCTGGGAAGTATTCCTTGGCGTGAGCCCTCCTGGAGTCCACCATTAGCCCCACCAAAGAGCCGGGTAGGCTCCAGTGTTGGGTTGCCTCAGGACAAACAACCAACAGGGAGGGAACTCAGCCCCAACCATCAGCAGACAAGCGGATCAAAGTTTTACCGAGCTCTGCCCACCAGAGCAACACCCACCACTATCCACCACCAGTCCCTCCCATCAGGAAGCTTGCACAAGCCTCTTAGATAGCTTCACCTGCCAGAGGGCAGACAACAGAAGCAAGAACTACAATCCTGCAGCCTGTGGAATGAAAACCACATTCACCGAAAGATAGATAAAATGAAAAGGCAGGGGACCATGTACCAGATGAAGGAACAAGATAAAACTCCAGAAAAACAACTAAATGAAGACAGGAGATAGGCAACCTTCCAGAAAAATAATTCAGAAAAATAATAGTGAAGATGATCCAGGACCTTGGAAAAAGAATGGAGGCAAAGATCGAGAAGATGCAACAAATGTTTAACAAAGACCTAGAAGAATTAAAGAACAAAAACATAGAAGAATTAAAGAACAAACAAACAGAGATGAACAATACGATGACTGAAATGAAAAATACACTAGAAGGAATCAATAGCAGAATAATTGAGGCAGAAGAACGGATAAGTGACCTGGAAGACAGAAAGGTAGAATTCACTACCTTGGAACAGAATTTTAAAAAAAGAATGAGAAGAAATGAAGACAGCCTAAGAGACCTCTGGGACAACATTAAATGCACCAACATTTGCATTATAGGGGTCCCAGAAGGAGAATAGAGAGAGAAAGGAGCCAAGAAAATATTTGAAGAGATTATAATCAAAAACTTCCCCAACATGGGAAGGGAAATAGCCACCCAAGTCCAGGAAGCACAGAGAGTCCCAGGCACGATAAATCTAAGGAGAAACACGTCAAGACACATAGCAATCAAATTGACAAAAATTAAAGACAAAGCAAAATTATTAAAAGCAACAAGGAAAAAGTGGCAAATAACATACAAGGGAACTCCCATAAGGTTAACAGCTGATTTCTCAGCAGAAACTCTACAAGCCAGAAGGGAGTGGCATGACATATTTAAAGTGATGAAAGGGAAGATTTCAACCAAGATTACTCTATCCAGCAAGGATCTCATTCAGATTTGACAGAGAAATCAAAAGCTTTACAGACAAGCAAAAGCTAAGAGAATTCAGCACCACCAAACTAGCTCTACAACAAATGCTAAAGGAACTTCTCTAAGTAGGAAACACAAAGAGAAGAAAAAGACCTACAAAAACAAACCCAGCATAAATGTGGAAAAATAGAAATCTCTTATTATGCTCCCTGCCTTGTGTGGATCCTGGGCTTGGGGCACTGTCCCCTGCATTCTTAGAAACCACTAAGAATTCAAACTCATGCTCAGCTGGGTTAAGTTAAAATCCTCAAGGTGAAAACCAGTTTTAGTTCTTTGCATACTTCTCTTACTTTTAGTTTTACTTAGCTTTTTGACTCTGAGAAGTCCTTTCTTGCTTGCTAACTCTTCAATGCATTTTGACTTTTTTCCCTTATTTAATTCAGCATAAAAAAAAAAACTAGTGGAGTGTTTCTTAAAGATAGCTTGGGACTTCCCTGGTGGTGCAGTGGTTAAGAATCCGCCTGCCAATGCAGGGGACACGGGTTTGAGCCCTGGTCCAGGAAGATCTCACATGCCACAGAGCAACTAAGCCCCATGCGCCACAACTACTGAGCCTGTGCTCTGGAGCCCGCGAGCCACAACTGCTGAGCCCAAGTGCCACAACTACCGAAGCCCACACACCTAGAGCCTGTGCTGCACAACAAGAGAAGCCACCGCAATGAGCAGCCCACGCATCGCAACAAACAGTAGCCCCCGCTTGCTGAAACTAGAGAAAGCCCGCGCGCAGCAACGAAGACACAACGCAGCCAAAAATAAAATAAATAAATAAATAAATAAATTTTTTGAAAAATAAAAAAATATAAAAGATAGCTCATCCATAATACTGCTGGGAATTGATTTTCATGTTCTTTTTAAAAGATTACAAGAAATCATATCTGAGATTTGCTTTAAAATAATTCCATCCAAAAAATAATAATACAAGGTTGGCAAAATGTTGAAGCTGGGTGTTAAGTACAAAGGGATTCATTATACTACTCTTTCTACTTTTGTGTTTGAAATTTTCTTTACCTTTTTTTCTTAGTTTTTTTTGAAGTACAGTTGACTTAAAACATTGTGTTAAGTTTCAGGTATAGAGCATAGTGATTTGTGGTTTGTTTGTTTGTTTGTTGCAGATTATATTCCATTATAGGTCATTACAAGATATTGGGTATAGTTCTCTGTGCTATGCAGTAGATCCTTGTTGCTTCTCCGTTTTATGTATAGCAGTTTGTATCTGTTAATCCCATACTCCTAAAATTATCCCTCTCCTCCTCCCTCTCCCCTTTGGTAACTACAAGTTTGTTTTCTATGTCTGTGAGTCTGTTTCCATTTTGTATACCGATTCATTTGTATTTGAAAATTTCTTTAATAAAAAATTTTTAATGAGACATAGAGAAAAGAGGAGAAATCAGATGTTTGATCACAAAACGTCTCCCTCCCTTTTCCTTTTCCCTCACGGTTGTCTAACCCTCACCACTTTTTAACCTCCAGCCACAATGCTGAACCCCTTCAATCCTTGTATGGGAGCGAGTGGGCTTCATGCCCAGGTACCAATGCCGAGGGAACGGTCTTTGCAGGGAGAAGAGGCTTTCTTGCAGGGCGGCCGAGTCAGGAGACAGGAGGCAAACCTCAGATCTCTCTCCCCATCTGGGAACCCCTCACCCGTTACAGAGTTAGGCGAGGGGGTTGGTATGAGGAAGTG
The DNA here is from genome assembly GCF_028023285.1 of Balaenoptera ricei. Lineage (NCBI taxonomy): Eukaryota > Metazoa > Chordata > Mammalia > Artiodactyla > Balaenopteridae > Balaenoptera > Balaenoptera ricei. The sequence continues at coordinate 77,699,635 of NC_082647.1, forward strand.
CTGGCGGGCAGGTTTTGATTGGCAGGCTTTGGAATGGCAGGGCCATTTATGGTCAGGTGCGGGAATGGGGCTTCAGCACCGGATCTTCCTGGACAGCGGACCGTTCGTTTCTGAAAGGGTTCCAGTGCTCCGGTTCAGGTCATGTCTGATCCTTTGGTTCCGTGAGGGGAGAAACTTTGGTTCCAGGTCCTGTTTGAGGTCAAAATTGTCACCTCTGCATACTTTGGCTGCACGACTTACAGTTTTGTTCTGTTGTCTCTAAAGAACAACTCAGAAGAGGGCTAGTTCTGTGGTTACACTCTCAGTACATATAAAAATAGAAATACATGAAAATAATAATTACAGTTTTACCAATAGCTATTATTTATTATCTTTGCTCTGGGTAAGTATTCTCACAAGGGACCTAGTCAGACGGTTTCGTTAACATCTCCGTTTACAGATGAGGAAACAGAAGCGTAACTAGATTAAAAGTAACTTCTTGATCATCCTCCCTTCCATCGGTGGTGGAGCCACTAACTAAAAATCTATGACTAAAAAGCATGCTGTGTCTGTCTGACTGCAAAACTCCTGCCCGAACCACTGCCGGAGATCACCTCCCACTGCACCAGACTTTACTGAGAAGAAAGAAAAAGACAAAGGCGTGACCTCCTTCTCCTTTTGGAAATCTTCCTCAGCTCAGAGGAGGAAGTGTTTCTCCTCCTTTCCCCTCCCCTGTTTTGTGATTCCACTGTCTGCCCTTCACTGGATCCTTTCCTCACCTCCTCCACCTTCAGGGTCTGTGTCACCAACTTCCTGTGGGGAATTTTCGATCAGCCATTCCTCACAACCAGCTCTGGTAGCCATAACTTCTTCATGTTCACTGCCAGGACCCAAAGTTAGGCATGAGGCCTTGAATACTATAATAGCCTCCTAACTGACTTCCCTCCTCCGATCTCTTATTTCTCCAGCCTACTCTGTATTTCCCCCAGGTTAGTTGCCCTAAAACACTGCTTGCTCTGTGTTGACTCTGTTCAAAAACCTTCAAGTCGGACTTCCCTGGTGGCGCAGTGGTTAAGAATCCGCCTGCCAATGCAGGGGACACAGGTTCGAGCCCTGGTCCGGGAAGATCCCACATGCCGCAGAGCAACTAAGCCCGTGCACCACAACTACTGAGCCTGCGTGCCACAACTACTGAAGTCTGTGAGCCTAGATCCCATACTCCGCAACAAGAGAAGCCACCACAATGAGAAGCCCACACACCACAACAAAGAGTAGCCCCCACTCGCCGCAACTAGAGAAAGCTCATGCACAGCAACGAAGACCCAATGCAGCCAAAATAAAAAATAAATAAATAAAAATTAAAAAAAAAAAAAAACCTTCAAGTCAACCCAGGACTCATAGCTGAAATGACAAACCCGTGTCACAGAAGAGCCCTTCCATGCCCTGCTGCTCCCTCTCACTCTCACCCGACCACATGCACTAACAGACCCACGCACGCTCCTTTCTCAACCCGGTGCTCCTGGAAATCCTGAAGCACTCTTCCTGCAAGTGGCCCACAGCCCCGAGGGTGAACTCCTGCGCGTGGTCACGGCCCTCCCCCACAACACTTTCATTCTTCCAGTGAAATCTCAGTGAATACTTGCACGAACCCTCTGTTCCAGCCAAACTGCTCATTCTCCTTCCGTGGATACGTCTGGCGGTTTTTCACCTCGGCTTTTGCTCTTTGCTCATGCTGTTTCCCCAATTTTGCTTCCCACACCCTCTTCTCTACTGGCCAGGTCAGCTCAGATTCTAACTTCACACAAATCCCCCTCGATCGCCTCACCTGGACATGCCCTTTCCCTCCTTTAAGCCTTTCTCCCTTGCCTGGCCCTTCTCTCACTGCCTGACAGTGACCACTTAGGAGTCTTACTGTGTCTCTCTCATCCCATCCCTGTACCTCTTACACCCTATCGCTCGCAGGAGGTTGTTAGAAACACAATTGCATTGTTCTTAATTTCCCAGGTAAAGAAACTAAAGTGCAGAGAGGTTAAGGGACTTGCCCAAGTTGACAAAGTAAGTTGGAGCTGCCTGGGTATTGCATGTCAATTTCTGGATGCCCTTCAGCATCATTCTCTCTACACTATGTTACTTCCTTCACCAACTAAAGGCTAATTTCCTGCAGGAAGAGCATGTTTTTTGTACGTTGTACACATACCCATTCCTGCCCTCGCTCACGCACACACACACACACTCACGCTCACACACACCTTTTCCATGCCTAGCACACAGTAGTTGCTTTATACACATTTTTTGATGATGAAAAGGCCATCCCATTTGGAACTATAGTCTTTGCATAGTCTCACATATGAAAGCAATTCTCTTTTCTTTGAGAAGGGGAACATTTGAACAAATAACCCCCAGAGAGAAGCAGTAATAAAAAAGAAATGTATTTAAATGCTCTTATGTAATCATCCAATTCTCAGACACACAAAGGAAGGACACCGCCTCCCTTTGCCCAAGGCCATGTTAAGATAGTTCGGAGTAGATCAATCTGATGTTTTCCCTTTTCTGACTGCTAGAGAATTCTGCTCAAAAATCCATTGCAGAAATCAGATGTGGTGACTGTGATACTTAATTCAACTAAGATGTATTGGGACCAGTTGTGTGCAGGACTTGTGCTCAGCTAGAGTGGAAGATTCAAAAGTGAGACTTTCACAGATTAATGGGGACATAGTCACATGTAAAAGTAACTCAACATCAAGACACACTCTCAACGTGCTCTGCTGGAGAGTCAATGTAAATGACGAATAAGCACTTGAAAAATTATTCTATGTCACTAGTGATCAAAGAGAAGCAAATTTATACAATAATGGATATCATTATTTCCCAGTCAAATTGCCAGAGCTTTTTGTTTTAAATCATAACACCTAGTGTTGACTAGAGTTTCTGGGAAATGGGCTCTCAAACATTGGTGGTAGAAGATCCTGTCAGGTAGATATAGCAAAATTCTTAAAAAACCTTAAAAATGTACACATTTCACCTAGCAATTCTATTTCCCTAAGTAGACTTAATAAAGTCTGCTTCCAAAGATTTCGCTACAGAAGTATTCATTGAATCAATATTTTTACTTGTAATTGTGAAAAACTGGACACAATTTAAATAATGTTAAGCGCTAACATTGAACTGAGTATTTACTATGTCGTAGACACTCGTCTGAGCACTTTACATAGGTTGATTCATTCAGCCCTCCCAGACAACTCTGAGGGGAAGGTACTATTATTATTATCATGCCCATTTTACAGATGAAGGACTGAGGCACAGAGAGGTTAAGTCACCTGGTCACACACCCAGTAAATGGAAGAGCCAGGATTGAGCTCCAGCAGTTTAACTCTAGAGCTCATGCCCTTAACCAGCCCACTCCACCACTGCGCCAATCTAAACAGACAGTAATAGGAAAATGGTTAAAAACAGTAATGCTCAATGTGTGTGTGTGTGTGTGTGTGAGAGAGAGAGAGAGGGGGGTGGCGAGGGGAAGAAGGAGGAGGAGGAGAAGAATGGAAGGAAGGAGGGTTGGAGAGAATGAATGTGTGTGTCACATGCAGGAGAGCTGTGCCCTAAGAGCGTATCCAAATCACTTAGGGCCTCTTGTAGTGGCGGAACTGTTTCGTATTCCTTGGGAGTAAAGAGGAGGGAAAAATAAAAAAGAGACAGGACCACTAGGTTGCATGAATTATAGCACATTTGTACAAATAGGATGCACTCATTAAAATTTTGATGTATAACTTCGTTGAGTTCTAGAACAGTGTCTTTCAAATTCTTTTGACATGACTGATATTAAGAAATAAACACGTTTATCACACCATGCCCATCCATAACAGGTTGAGGGTCAGCTGTCTCCCACCAGTTCAATTGTACTAGTTACTTACAGTGGGTGTCTATTCCTGTGTCATGCCAGGTTGTAAATTTTTTTGAATATCATATACATTGTTTTATACACACACACATCTGAAATAAGTTTCATGAAACAATACTCAATCATAAGAAGTGTGATGCACTCATATATTCTGCTCTATTCTACGCTATACTATTCTGTTTTGTTCCTTTCTGTTCAGTTCCATTCTGTTCTGTTCCATTCCATTCCACTCTATTCCATTCTTAAAATTCTGGTTGTCAGCCTCTAGTTGATTTTATCATCCTAAATTAATGCACCCGTAATTTGAAAACAATTCTAGAAGAAAATTATGGTGACTGTAATACCTAAAGTTTCCACAACAGGGCACCACAACTCTAACCAGAGACATTTTATAGGAAAGGATAAAGCGCGGGCCGTGGGGCAGGGGCAGGACACAACCAAACAGACCACGAGTGGGCAGGCATCTGGCCCGAGGACAGCCAGTCTCTTGACCATTAACGTATCTGAAGTCCTGACACAAGAGTCCCACCCCTAAGGAGACGATCAGGATCTATCAGAATCTCAGTCTTGTGAACCTGAAATGGAAACTGCAGAGAGATTTAAGTGGTTGACAGAGTGAGGCTAAAGGTGAAACTCCACCAGATAAGGAGAGGCTAGAAGGGTAATAGTGGGTCACGAAAAAGCCAAAGGTTTTGATAGGTTGAAGTCACGGGAAAGAAGAAACTGAAGAAGCAGAAGCTATAAGGACCTGAAAAAGATACGTATGGCAGGGAAGCCTGTCAATATAAAGACGAGAGCGCCGCCCCAATACACATTGATGTGTAGTCACTTTAGGGGTGGAACCCTAGAAGGAGCTTCTCAAGCTCATGCTGCCAGTGTCCCTTCTAGGGTCTCATGGATCCTGTATCCCTTAGTGCCAGGCATACTTACAGTAAACTCTTCTTCCTTTTGCTGATCTAGCAGCTGTTGAATCTCTTCTGTTTATTCCTGCAAAGGAATCTAATTTAAAAAAAAACAAACAAAAAAGAAAGATGTTCCCAGTATATTAAGTTTTTAAAGGATATCATTTAGTAGCACTTCTTTATAACGTAATTTTGTTTTAAAATCTATAATAGAATATAAAGTCCAGAAGGATAGACATCAAGATATTAACAGTGGTTATAGATGAATATAGATGATATAGTGAGAATACTTTTTTCTTTTTTATTGCACAAGCTCTTTTTCTAAAATGAGCATATACTAATAGTTAAATGTTTTAAGTGCAATGCTCATTCAAAAGGAAAGAATTTTTTTTTTTATAATTTAAGATTATTGTATTTCCTTACAAGGGGAATGTTTTAACAAATTTTACAGGTGTCAATCAACCCTTGTTCAAACCCACCTCAAATCTAGCATTATGGGAGTTTTATTTGGAAGTGAACTTTTAACTATCAATACAAATGCCAAGATACTATACAAAACATCCACAGGAACTTTTTTCATCTTTTTTTGATTGTTCACAAACATTTCCTACATGATCCAACATACAACAGGGAAATGGTACATCTTTTTCTTTCAATTTGCATACAATGGAAAAACAAGAATATATATATATATTTCTTTTCACAAAGTTTAACTAATAGACACTACCAAGCTGACAGTTTAAGTCTATAGGAGAAAAATTATCTAATAAAAAATAATCAGAATTTAGCATCAGTCACTTCCATAACCAAGTATTATTCTGATTAATAAAACTTGCCACAGTGGTTAAGAATCCGCCTGCCAATGCAGGGAACACGGATTCGAGCCCTGGTCCAGGAAGATCCCACATGCCGCGGAGCAACTAAGCCCGTGCATCACAACTACTGAGCCTGCGCTCTAGAGCCCACGAGCCACAACTACTGAAGCCCACGTGCCACAACTACTGAAGCCCGCACGCCTAGAGCCCATGCTCCACAACAAGAGAAGCCACCGCAATGAGAAGCCCGTGCACCTCAATGATGGGTAGCCCCTGCTCGCTGCAACTAGAGAAAGCCCGCGTGCAGCAACGAAGACCCAATGCAGCCAAAAATAAAATAAATAAAAATAAATTAATTAAAAAACAAAACAAAACAAAACTTGCCGCCATTAATTAGGCTTCTGGTATATACTTATACCAACTACTCCATCTGTTGTATTGCTCCCCACCTTGGTTCTTCTTCACAATTACAAACAGAAAAGTGTTGCAAGGTAGGGGCAAGCATTTGCAAAAATAAACAAAAATCCCCAACTTATTATAAGCATGAATGTGTGGTAGAATTTCCTCCCAAGCAATGGACTTTGAAATCACTTAAGAAATCACCGGAACTGAATGTGTCAAGATATTTTGCCTAAGTCCAAGAAGAGATGCATTTATTTATATCCAACAGAGGACTGAAAATTGAACTTAGTGTTTAGTTTGGGGGCAGGTTGTGGGGAATTCAGTCATTTGAAAAATGACTGTCTTAAAAAAAAAATGACCACCAAAAATAGGTTCACTAAATTTATTTTAAAAATCATAAAACATTTCTTACAAAATAGCATTACATTGTGCACACTGCTCTAAATAGATGCCAGGGACATATGGACTGTTGTTACTTTTCCTCCCTGTCCACCCCCGCCCCCAAATGTTACAGTGACCACAAAGCAAAGAGTTCACAATAATTACATGGGGGGATTTTTTTTAAACCACCAACAGTGAACAAAAATGAAAAGTCACTCACTCTGCTGCTGTTTCAAAATTTCAAAGTTAGTTTTTGCACACCCCCCCTCACCCCCCAACCCTGTTAGTAAGGAACTAAAAGATTACATGTGGTGAACAGCAAAGATTTCACTACACCTCAAATGCAGAACACGTATGAAGCAGAGGAATGTTGCCTTTTTAAACAGAAGCAGATAAAAAGAAATGATGCAGGACTCCTTCAGTTCTTCACTAGTCTTAGAAAAACTTTCCAGAATACTGCTTCACACTGTTCTGCAGCAAATACTATGCATTCTGTATCTGGGCCTGTGTTCCTGTAATGGTAATGATCCGATCTTTGGACCCTTCTAAAGGCTCATCAATTTTGATCGAAGCTCCTGACTCATGAAGGATTTGTTTAATCCGCTGACCACCTTTGCCAATAATAGATCCAGCCAAATCTTTGGGAATAGTTACTTGTGTAGTAATAATAGGTCCACCAAGATCACCATATGAGCCATGACCCCCGGCATAGGAATAATGATATCTAGAGCCACCCTGTGGTTGATAAGCCATCTGCCACTCTGATGGGCTCCATGCATCTACTGCAGAGTTCCAGGTTTCATCAGCACTGAAACCAACCATGCCATCATAACGGTCTCCAGGTCTCCCTCTTCTGTCATAGGCCATTAGCTCTCCTCCTCTAGGTGGTGGTGGAGGAAGAGGAAGATTCCGAGCTCTGCCACCACCCCAGCCACCTCGTCCAGGAGGAGGTCCTCGACGAGGGCTCATATCATCATAATCTCTTCTGGATGGAGGCATGGGATGCCCAACCCGACCAGGAGGCATTCTGTCAAAACCACCTCTTCCCGGCATGGGAAATCCCACGGGACGTCCACGGCAGTCATCGAACATCATTTTAAACCACCACACTCATAGGTTTCATCGTAAAAATTGGGATCATAATGCTGAGCACGTCCTTTGATGGGAGACTCTGATATAAGATCAAGGATGATCTTTATGCACTCTACAACACTATCAGGTTTTCCTCCAATAAGAACGACTCTGTCAGTGGATTGAGGACAACATTCCTGGAAAAGCTTGATTGTTATCTGAGTGTTCTCTCGAAGTTCTTTGATTTTAGCACCTTTGACCCCAATAATTCCTCCAGCCAGACTCTGATGAATCAACAGTCTCAACTCGCAGTCAAAGTCGCTTCCTTTATAGTGTTGGTAATTTAAGCATTTCACAGCTTCAGATTCGAGCGGGAGCTGGCTGGTTGCGGTGGGTGATGGCAACTGCAGCCCCTCTTCCAAGGTAGGGATGATTTTCTTCAGAATTTCTCCAACTGTTTCAGTATCAGCACTGATACTCAGTATGCGCTCGGGGCCACTGCTGTCTGGGACTGAAACACGAGCATTGCAGTCTGTGGGGAGAGCCTTAATATTCTTGCCTCCTTTTCCAATCACTGCCCCAGCATTCTTGCTCTGAAGCAGAATATGCATAATTCAGCCATCTCATCAGTGTTTCTAGATCTTTTAAAAGCTTGTTCCTCTTCCATATCATCAGCAGGGCGTTTACCAAATTCGCCATTGGTTGTGGTGTTGGGGAAGGTTTCCTCTGGCTGTTCAGTTTCCATTTTCTTGTATTAAAGGGACACACCAATCAGTTATTAAATATATCCTTGCAGGGCAGAACTGAAGTGTTCTGGGCGGGACCAACTGACACCCTAGTGCTGCAGTAGCCTGGCAAAGCTGCCGTCCCTATGCCGCCGCGCCGCCTCAGCCGGTCACAGCTAGACCTTTTTTAAAAATAGATTTATTTATTTATTTATTTTTGGCTGCGTTGGGTCTTCGTTGCTGCGCGCGGGCTTTCTCTAGTTGCGCGAGCGGGGGCTACTCTTTGCTGCAGTGCGCGAGCTTCTCACTGCCGTGGCTTCTCTTGTTACGGAGCACGGGCTCTCGGCGCACGGGCTTCAGTAGTTGTGACTCGCGGGCTCTAGAGTGCAGGCACAGTAGTTGTGGCGCACGGGCTTAGTTGCTTCGTGTTATGTGGGATCTTCCTGGACCAGGGATCGAACCCGTGTCCCCTGCATTGGAAGGTCGATTCTTTTTTTTTTTATTAATTAAAAAACTTTTTGGCTGTGTTGGGTCTTTGTTGCGGTACGCGGGCTTCACATTGTCGTGGCTTCTCTTGTTGCGGAGCACAGGCTCTAGGCACGTAGGCTTCAGTAGTTGTGGCACGTGGGCTCTAGAGCACAGGCTCAGTAGCTGTGGCGCACGGGCTTATTTGCTCCGCGGCATGTGGGATCTTCCTGGACCAGGGCTCAAGCCTGTGTCTCTTGCATTGGCGTGCAGATGCTTAACCACTGCGCCACCAGGAAAGTACCAGGAAAGAATTTTTTAAACCAAGATATGTTTAAAGATAACAGTACAAGGTTGCTGAGTCTCTGCAGGAGGATCATGTGATGTGAGCTGCGCCTGAGGGCATTGCAAGGTACAGGTGTCTGGCAAACTTTCCTTAAAGGGACCACTCTGGTAAAGCCTGAGAGGCCAGTGCTTCCAGGGAATGCTGGGAAAGGTGGGGTTGGTGGGGGGAGGACTGGCCTTAGCTGAAGCAGAGAGTACCCTGAAATCATAAAAGACATATAAATTTGAATATATTTGGTGGAGATTATTTTATTTTTTCAACTTTTAAAAATTATGCACTATTTGATAGATATTTTAAAAGATGTAATTTATATGTAAGTTATAAAGCATAATAATAAAACAACAAAAATATATCCATTACCCAACTTAAAAAAAATAGAACATAACTAATACCTTTGAGACCCCCATATACCCATCTCTGAACCTATCAAGCTCTCTCCCTTCCAAAAATAACCATTGTTCTGAATATTGTGTTTAAAATTTCCCTTATGGTTTTATTGCGAATGCAATAGGAAGAGCTAACAGTCTTTGGGAGCTTGGTCTTTGTAAGGCACTATTCTAAATTCGTTACATGTTTTAACTCTAGTCCTCACAACAACCATAAAAGGTAGATATTGTTTCATCCTCAATCAGCAAATGGGGAAACTGAGGCACAAAGAGGTTAAGAGACTTGCTCAAAGTCACACAGCTAGTAAGTGGCAGACTCTGGTTTCAAACCCAGGCAGTCTGCTCTAGCTTCTGTACCCTTAACTACCTGCTGCACCTGTTCTTTTTTTTTTTTTTTAATAAATAAAATAAATAAATAACCGATTAATTCCATCATGACATGAAGGAATTTTATTCTAGAAAAACTTTTAATTCACTTCTCAAGTTTACAAAAGACTGATTTCTTTCCTCCTATATTTCAAGCAAAACAACCTATTTTCATAATACAAGTAGCAGCTTAAAAAAAAAAACCTGTGTAAGAAGCTGTTTACTTTGCAAGAAAATAAGACCTAAAAATCAGAATTTCCCCTGTAATTTGGAAACGTTTGGTAACAATCTCAGAATAGTCTTGGTTTTAAGAAGTTAGCTACTGAAGTTTTTGTTTTTATCCAGCAGAAAAGAGCTCACATTCAGCTTTGTTATGATTCCTTTCTTAACTAATCAAAATTAAAACATGTATCTAGGGCTTCCCTGGTGGCGCAGTGGTTGAGAGTCTGCCTGCCAATGCAGGGGACACGGGTTCGAGCCCTGGTCTGGGAAGATCCCACATGCCGCGGAGCAACTAGGCCCGTGAGCCACAATTACTGAGCCTGCGCGTCTGGAGCCTGTGCTCCCCAACAAGAGAGGCCGCGACAGTGAAAGGCCCGCGCACCGCGATGAAGAGTGGTCCCCACTTGCCGCAACTAGAGAAAGCCCTCGCACAGAAACGAAGACCTAACACAGCCATAAATAAAATAAATAAATAATTTAAAAAAAAAAAAAAGCAACAAGAGAAGGTCGGAAGTTGGAAGTCATCTTAAAAAAAAAAAAAAAACATGTATCTATTTCTAAATCATAAAGTAAAATATTTACATTTGGCTCCTTTAGTGAACTGCCCCTTTACATAAACTGATTCAGGTCAATACAGAAGACATATGAAGTCAGTACAGTAGGTCCTCCGGATGTGAAACCCACAGATACAGCGGGCTGACTGTACTACACCATTTTATATAAGGAACCCGAACATCCAGGGATTTTGGGATCCACTGGAGGTCTTGGAATCAACACCCCCCCCCAATCCCTCCTGCACTCTGGGATACCTAGGGACGACTGTATAAAGCCACTGTTCATCTCCTACCTTCTTCAACTACCATCCCATCTTTGCAGGCATACAGGTTAATGAAACATTCCAAAACTATCCCACTGTTTTTTCTTCTTTACTTTCATCTCCTAGGAAAAGCATGACCCACCACTAAGTCAGTATAAGTAGAAGCCTGTTAATCCTCCAAATCAAACACTGTTTAATGTGATTTTCAATTAACAGAATAAGATTATTTACATCAGGAATACTATATGGAAACCTTATGAATGAAAATTAATAAAGACATTTAGCTTAGAAACCACTAACTAGGTGTGTAGCCTCAGGCCCTCGTTACCATTCTGTGGCTTCAGTATCTTCCCCACAAAGGAGGAAATTCTATTAGTTCAGAGATTACAAAAATATGACACGTGTGGCCTGCTACTCCCCCTCTGAACAGCCACTACTAATTGGTCAGAGATCAAATAAGAAATGGCACCTAAGGTGAAACTTGCTAGACAAGTGATCTAAGCTTCCTGCCCCTTCTAACATTCTGTCTGTGACCTACTTGGAATCAAATACATTTGCAGTGAACAGCTCAGACACAGATAGAAACAATATACACAAGCTAACTTAAGGAGTTAGAGCCTCAAAATACAGAAATTCTTTATCATCTTTCAATGTACAGATTTTTTTTCTTTTAAAGAATAAGTCACTATTTATACATTTCTCTATTTCAGATGTAAAATTCTGGAAAATAATCAAGTCTAAGTGGAAAAACCTTAAAATACTATATCTTTCTCAATTTCCAAATTGTGTAAAATAGTGTTCTTTATCATGAACTACATTCTTGATACTCAGGCATGCTTGAACATGCCTGAAGAGCTCCCTATGGAAAGAATATTGAAAAGCTTCCTGAAAGTCAACTAGGAATGTTTGCCTTATTACTTATCTCAAGTAGGATGCATAGCCAGTTACAGATTTACACAGAACTCATAAAGGTGAACACCCTGACAGATGTTTAGACAATTACATAATTCTGTCAAAGGGTTATTTCTAGCACCTTCATGTGGCCTTCTGAATGTCTAAAGCCTCCTCCTATAAGGCCCTTCCCCCTATGTGCTCCACTACAAATTTCCAGTTCCTCCTTCTTGGTCCCTATCAAACTCTCATTCCCTCAGCCTAACTTCCAACTGTTAGAAAAATATTCTGACTCAAGTGAAAAAATAAATTTTTTTTTGCTTTTGTTTAGCAGAGAAAGTTGAAGCCAGGGAGGGGGAGGGAAATAACAATTGTCTGGTACCATCAAAAAGTGAAAATGTGTAGAGAAAGGGTGATTCATCAGTCAAAACAGAAAATAAGTGCTTACTACGGGCCAATTATAGTGCCAGGCATGGGAGATATGGTAATCAAGATAAGGCCCACTGCTGACAGTAAACTAGCCAGGAAAAATAAGTAACTAAAGTAGTATCAGTGAAACATAGGACCTGTGCCGTATGGTCATAACACAGTCTTAGAAACCAAGGAAGGCTTCCTATGAAAAGATTAGCCAATAGTACAGCAACATTTGAGAGATAACACGACATATTCGAGGAACTGCAAAAACTATAGTATACCTGACATACAGAGACAAGGAATGAGGCTCAGAGATAATGGAAGACCATGGAAGTCACTTTAAGGAACTGAACCTTATCTCAAAAAGTAAAAGTCTCTGAAGGAGACTTATTTGAGGAGCATAAGTATACCTTTACAGAAGTCTCTATCAGCCCACTTCACCCATTGTTGTAAAGGCGATCAAGAAGGGGAAGGTGTGAGGAAATAACAGAAAGCGAGAGACCGAACAGTGCTTCAGAGACTTCAGAGTATACTCAGACATCTTAGGTTAGAGCTACAATGCTTGGAACACAGGTGCTCAATCATATGCCTCAATATGTACTACATGCAAAAAGGAATTATGGAGATGAAGAAGAATCAAGAGCTCGAACACACTTACATTACTGTCTTAACTGAGAAGTCTTATCAAGAACTGTATTTTCATAAAATTAAAGATACAGCTCTTACTGTTTTTTGTCTACTATTTTTAAACAGTATTGGTTGGTAACTTTTGTTTTTAACTCAGTTCAATTTAAAAGACACTATTCACCTTGTTATACATCTATCTAAGCATGAAGTCCAGTAGAAATGATTTCCCTTTACGGAAAGCTCCTGCCACGGATACCACTACTATGTTAAGATCTCCTATGTGCTCCTGTAGCAATACCTGCTCCAAAGCTTCTTCATCAAGCTCAGAGTTACGGTCATCTTGATGTGCAAGAACAGTCTGTACTGGACATGGTTTCTTCATAACCTCATCAGAGTTTACTAGGTCATCATCTTCATAATTCTCACCGAGGAGGGTCGTGGACGAGACATGGTTAACTCCAGTGTTTGGGTCGCTGGTTCGCAGCCCCTCGTGTGACTGCTGTCCCCGCGCTGCCTCGTCCCCCTTCACCATCTTGTACCGATTTACAATTAACTCCCCCTGCTGCACCTGTTCTTAACAATATATTGTCATTCTACTTATTTTTGAATCACATACAAATAGAACCCTACTGTCTGAGTTTTGTTCGCCCAGAAGCACACTCTGAGACATGGATTCTAATACAAGTAGTTTAGTTGGGTGGCAAGCTACTGTATTAGTCAGGGTTATCCAGAAAAATAAAACTAATAGGATATATATAGATATATATAAGAGGTGATTTGTATTTATTATAGGAATTGGCTCACGTGGTTGTGGAGGCTTAGAAGTGCCACCATCTGCCGTCTGCAAGCTTGACAACCAGGAAAGCTGGTGGTGTAATTCAGTTCGAGTCTGAAAGCCTGAGACCCAGGGCCCAATAGTGTAAATCTTGTTCTGAGTCTGACAGCCCACGAACCAGGAGCGCCAGTGTCCAAGGGCAGGAGAAGATGGGTTTATCAGCTCAAGCAGAGAAAGCAAATTCGCCCTTTCTCTGCCTTTTTGTTCTGTTCAGGTCCTCATCGGATTTGGTGATGCCCAGCTGCATTGGTGAGGGCCACCTTCTTACTCAGTCTACCCATTCAAATGCTAATCTCTTCCCAAGGCATCCTCCCAAACACACCCAGAAAGTGTTTACCAGCTATCTGGGCATCCCTTAGCTCAGCTGACACATAAAATTAACCATCACAGCCACAGAAGGCCAGCAAGGGAGTGGGGAACTGAGGCAAGGAAGAGAAAGCAGTCAACAAAGAAGTTACTAGGCCTGTGGGCACCTATATCTTAATCACACTGAGGAGCCGGAGTAGAGTATACACTTTGGAATTAATCCTCCCAAGTATTTATACACAGGTCCTGTGGATCATTGGCTGAGGGCTGGCTCCTGGAGGGTGTTAATTCCCTGGCACTTCTGGCCTGCCACGTGTGCAAACAGAGTGGGCTTTGCAAACAAAGGAACCCCTCTGGCAAAGGGTTGAAATTACTGACAGTTAGGGGTTGGACTGTCCTGTGCTGAAATGATAAGGCCTAAGGGTTTATGAGCAGGGCGCTTCCAGTGTGTTACATACTCATGAGCATTCTGCAACTTACATTTTTTGGTTACTCTTCACCATTATGGTTGTGAGCTTCATCCATATTGGCATGTTGATACATGTATATAACTGCGGTTCACTCACTTTGAGTGCTATATTCCATTGTATAGATCTGGTCCACTGACTTATCCATTCTTTACTTAATGGACATTTGGGCTGTTTGCACTCTTTTGTTATCACAAATAATGTTACCTTGAAACTTACAAGTCTCTTGCTGCATTTGTGTAAGAGCTACTTCTACACACCTAGGTTTAGAATTATTGGGGTGAGAAGTATTGGCACTTGCATCTTTATGACCTAATGAGTATAGCAGTTTTTCCGGTAGAAGTGCCAGCAGCAGAGATGTAGATGTCCTAAAGTTTTATATCTTTGCTTAAAAATGATATTGTCGGAATTCCCCGGCGGTCCAGTGGTTAAGGCTCCGCGCTTCCACTGCAGGGGGTGCAGGTTCGATCCCTGGTTAGGGAACTTAAGATCCTGCCTGCTGTGTAGCATGGCCAAAAAAAAAAAAAAAGGTACTGTCACACTTTTAATTTTTGCCAGTCTGGTTGGTATAAAATTATAAATAGTGAAATTTCTTCATTTTTTGACGATCTATCTGTCTAATTTTTTAAGTTAAAAGTCGTGTGGATTCAAGTTCAGTATTCGTTCCTTTAATTGTAATTTAAATTGCCTAAGAAGAAAGATTGGATAATAACATTGGAATTGTGACTATAAATGAATGGTATTGTTTTGCTTGCATAACTTGTATGATGCTTTATTTTAACTGTCAACCTGACTGGGTCGTGGGGTGCCCACATATTTGGCTAAACATTATTTCTGGGTGTGTCTGTGAGGGTACTTCCGGATGAAATTAGTGTTTGAATCAGTGGAGTCAGTAAAGCAGATTGCCCTCTCCAGTGTGGGTGGGTATTATCCAACCTGTCGAGGGTCCAAATAGAACAAAAAGGTGGAGGAAGGAAGAACTTTGCCCTTCCTGCTGATTACTTGAGCTGGGACGTCCACCTTCGTCTGCCTTCAGCATGCCTGGTGCTCAAGCCTTCAGATCTGGACTAGAATCTACATTATCAGCTCTCCTCGTTGTCAAGTCTTTAGATCAGACCGAACCACACGACCAGCTTGCAGATGGCAGATTGTGGGATTTCTCAACCTCCAAAATTGCATGAGCCCATTCTTTATAATAAATCAATCTCTCCCTCTCTGTCTCTCTCCCCCCTATCCCCTTATATATATATATATATATATATATATATATATATATATATATATATATATATATAAAAATTACTGGCTCTGTTTCTCTAGAGAACGCTAATACAACTTCCCAACAGGTTCTAAAGCCAATTACAAAAGAAGACTTTCAAAAGTGTGAGTGAAGGTAGCAACTTGAATTAGGTGTAGCGTGTAAGGATAGCATTGTAGGAAGACACTAAAGTTCTGTGTGTCTATTAAAAATTCAGTGTCCTTATTTTACAGGAAAGTGTCATTCTCTACAGGCAATAGGTTTCCTTCTCTGTACTCCTACTTAATGGTTTTCTTAGGACCCTCTTCACTTTGGAACAAGTGGTTCTTCTAGGGCACTTACTACAGGAGAGAGCTTTGCCAACCTTATTAAATTCTTGCAACATCTCTAGTGAGCGAGGAAGCAGCTCCCAGTAGAAGTGCCCAGTATTAGTTTCGTAGCACTGCTGTAACAAATAACCACAAACCGGGCGGCTGACAACAGCACACGTTTATTCTCTCCCGGCTCTGGAGTCCAGAAGTCCAAAATCAGGGAGTCAGCAGGGTTGTTTCCTTCTGGAGGCTCTGAGGGAGAATCTGTTCCATGCCTCTCTCCTAGCTGCTGGTAGCTGCCAACATCCCTTGGCATCCATTGGCTGCATCACTCCAACCTTGGGCTTTCTTCACATAGCCTTCATCTCTTACAAGGGCGCTTGTCATCGGATGTAGGGCCACGTTAATCCAGGATAATCTCATCTCGAGGTTCTTACCTTGATTTTACCTGCGAAGATCCTGTTTCCAAATAAGGTCACCTTCACAGGTGTTTGGTAAACATATCTTTTGGGAATCCACAATGCAACCCACACTACAGGAGGGAACAGAAGACACTGTTGGCAAGAGAAGCTAATTATATCAGATATTCAGAGGTTCTGCTCAGATCGCTCTTTTAGGGGATGGGGTTGACTGAAAAATACCATGCTGCGTGTTATAGATGAGATTTCTTCCTTTGTGTATTCTGAGTGTTCATACCTTTTCCCTAAATAGAGGCTCAGTAACAGATGTCTGCTACAGTGTCAAGGAATCCAGCCAAGGGGAAGTGGTGCTAACATTTTCATGGGGGAGAATATAAATGACTCTCCAAGAAGGAAGAATGGGTGTGCTGTTGGATGGACACGTTGTACGAGAATTTCTTTACCTTGGTTGTTATTTATTTTTTTCTTTTGCATCTTAATGTGTTTCTTTAAAAAAACAAAAAACAAAACAAAACAAAAAACAAAAAACTTCCCCAAAGTTCTTCCCTGTAAAATAAACCTGTTCTGTAATGTTCTATTTATTTTATTTCACAAGTCAGAAGTAAGAATGACAAAAGGTTAACTTTTTCATTTTTTTAAACTTTTCTGTATTTTTGCAATTAAAGTTAATTTGATAAATTTCCCATTATTAACAGGAGACATCATAGATATTTTTTTAAGCGATACTGTTTACTTCTTCAGATGTTTTCCACTATGAACCTGGATTGCTAAGCAATGAGATAGTTGGATTCCTGTCTAGTCTCCCTTAAAAAAATTAAAATGACATTATTCTAAGAAAAGAAGTGTGATTACCCCGTTGTTAGGTCTATTTAGAGAACAATTTAAGCCACATGGGAAGGGCACCCTCAGAAAGGCTAGCAGGTTAGGGCTTGAGCGTGTGCGATGCTGTGCTTACGGCCCTAAAAATATCTAATTGTCACAGAGAAAATACCTTTGTGAAAAAGGATCTTAACTCTGACCCCCCCCCAAAAGATCAAAAATATCCAATGTCACTATATAAAAAGCTAATACAACTACACTGCATCTGTGAACTACATTTTATTTTTCTTTCTTTCTCCTCTTTAACTTCAGGACTTCCTCTCTTATGGCCAAAGAGTCACACGATGTTAGTGCCACAGATCTTTAAAAAGCGATCTGTCCCATCGTTCTCATTTATAATGAGGAAATGAAACCGGTAAGGTTAAATAAATAACTGAACGTGACACAAGTAGTGACAAAGCCAGGGCATAGTACACACTTCTCCTAAAGCTAAATGCCTGAATTTTAAATAATTTACTCAAAATCATTATCAGGAATATTCTAAATCTTGAATGAAATGGTAACAAAAAATAACTGCCTAATGTCATTCCCATCATTTTTTCTTGAGCTTTCTTAAGAAATGTATTTTAGTTCAAAACCTAAAAAATTCTTTACCTTGTCCATGAAACTGTGCTTTCAAATTTCTAAATCATGAATTTGATTAGTTAAAAACAACACGTACACACAATTTAAAACTCAGAAGTTACAATATTATAGGAACTTCAGTAAACTGTTCATCGGCTAAAAAAATCTATTTGCTCTTATTCAAGAGGACTGGCTTAAATTAGCATATTTGTTTCTTTGTTCTAATTTCTCTGTGCAAATTTTGCGCTTTCACATTGAGAACAGTGTTTCAGCTGTGGGCAATAGACCCTGTTTCAGATTTTATCCACTTCAGGAGCAGTGCTAAATCAATTATTAAAGCACCTAAAAATGTCTTTTTATCCTGTGTGACTCATTCCCATGAATAGCACTTCGGAGTATAAAAATCAATTTCACCTACCATATCTCATTTAATTTTCACATCCTCTGGGGAAATTTATTTTCCTTAGTTGTTTTTTTTTAAAATAAATTTATTTATTTATTTATTGTTGGCCGCATTGGGTCTTTGTTGCTGTGCGCGGGCTTTCTCTAGTTGCGGCGAGTGGGGTCTACTCTTCGGTGCGGTGCGTGGGCTTCTCAGTGCGGTGGCTTCTCTTGTTGTGCAGCACCGGCTCTAGGCGCGTGGGCTTCAGGAGTTGTGGCTCGCGGGCTCAGTAGTTGTGGCGCACGGCCTTACTTGCTCTGCGGCATGTGGGATCTTCCTGGACCAGGGCTCGAACCCGTGTCCCCTGCAATGGCAGGTGGATTTCTAACCACTGCGCCACCAGGGAAGTCCCTTCCTTAGTTTTTATTGTGTATAAAACTGAGCCTCTGACAAAGCCACAGTTCTGTACTACACAGCAGCCTTATTTAAAAATAGGAAACTCCAAGTAAAGTGTGTGATTTAGTTAATAGTATTATAGCAACGCTAATTTCTCAGGTTTGATAAATGTGCCGTAGTTGTGTAAGATGATAACATTGGGGAAAGCTGGGGGGAAGGGTATGTACTAGAACTCTCCGCGCTACCCTTAGAAGTTTTTTGTAAATCTATAAGCATTTCAAAATAGAAAAATATTTTAAAAATATATCCTCCAGTTATTCTCACAGTTTGTTAGCATTTTAGATCTGTCAGGGTAGAATATAATGTTTCCTTTTACAGTTGAGGAATCTAGTGCCCAAGCGGACTTTTTTAAGCTCAGACCAAGCAAGTGACTCCCGATCACTGAGCTGGCTCTTTCATGACACCTGCCTGATTTGCAGGGGGTGTGTGGAAATCTCATTCTTCTATTCAAAAAAATGTGAGCAATAAACCCACAGATCCTACCCACTCCTGGGAGCACATTCAGACTGCAAGGTGCAATCTGCTGCAATGCCTAAATTCTTTATATTTGTGAATCCATTTTCCTATCACATGACTGTTCAAACTATGTGTGCCTTGTTAAAATTCAGCCGAGTAAATTTAAAGCTCAAATTGGCTTTATTCAGTGATTCATGAATCGGGCATCCTCCCATGTAGCAACAGAAAGGACTGTCACCAAGTTGTAGAAGAGGAAAGGTTTTTCACGGTGGAGGAAAAAGGAAATTATTAGCAAGGAATGCGTTGTTTCAGGCAAGGTCGTCTTCCTAAGGGGAAGCCGAGGGCCTCTGGGGGGATTACCTCACCAGTGCTGACCAGGTTATTCCAGGTGGACTTGCTAAAGACTACACTCCTGGGGGCCGAAACTGCAATTAGGTTAAGTATCAAGTCTTGGTTTGTTACGTGGAGTTTAGTACAGGTGACTCCACTAGGGGCCTGTTGTCTCCTGTTTAACCTGAAAAGGCCCCCAGAAGTTATTTCCATCCGGTCCCCGGTGTTGTAGGAAGACACTTTCTCCCTCCTTCTTGTTCTTTTGTTGCTTTTCTTTGGTACTGCAGCCTTTATTCCGTCTTGATTTGTTTTACCTCCTTACCTTTTTTCTGGAGTCAGCTGAGTGAGGCTGTGACGGTCATACTCAGAGCAGAGTTTCGAAGATGTGTGCTTCTCCCACGCCCTGCCCTTAAAGGGACATCCAGTCCCACCAGACTCAGGCACGGATTCCCTGCCTCGCCCTCCTCTGGTCCCTGAGCCCTGGGAACAGGGAGAAACACATCTCTTCAAAATGCTGCTGGACGACCCTTCCTCCATCCGGCTCTTGAAATCATTCTATATACCATAAAGATGGCCTGGGGGTTATTACTTCATTCCTGCTGTAACCCACCTTGCTGACAGGTACTGGATTCTGATTTTTTCCTAGTTCTCACTTCCTGGATTGACTTTGGACGCTGCTTCTTGCCTCATCCTTTCCTGACCTCTATCTAGTTTCAGTTTCTGAAAACTGTTGCCCTTGGCTATGAAGGAGCATATGATGCCCGTTTCTACAGAGCATATATTAAGAGAAGAAAGGAAAACAAGAAAGAAGCACAACTGCATTATTTCCAGTGTTCCTGTCTTCTCCAAAAGCCTGGAACTTCATGACCATTCAGGAAACCAGAGAAAGATGAGTTTTAAAAAACTGTTTTTATGTTTTCCATGTTCCTTTCCAGTCTTGGTTCACATGCAAAGATATTTTACACAATTAGAGTTGACCCTTGAACAATTCGAGGGTTAGGGGTGCCACGCCTCTGTGCAGTGGAAAATCTGCGTATAAATTTACAGTTGGCCTTCCCTCTGTATCCCTGGTTCCACATCTGAGGATTCAACCAACCACAGATCGTATAATATGTGTTTATTGAAAAATATCCACAAATAAGTTGACCGGTGCAGTTGTTCAAGGGTCAACTGTATACTATAAAGATTCTATTTTATATTTAGTTTTTCCCTTTAACATTGTCATATTTTTTCCATTTTGCTTCATTATGTTCATTGTAGTAAATGTGTAATATGCATAATTTACAGAGTTTTAACTATGTGTCAGGTGTTTAAAATATTTTATTTAATTCTCACAGAACCCTACAGGGCAAGTATTGTTTTGCTGATTTCACGAAAGTCCAAACTGAGGCCCAGAGGGGTTAAGTAACTTGGCTCAAAATCATGCATCTATTCTACTTACTTAGAATCATTGGACCTGATGTTATGACTGCCAATGACCCCTCAAGTGAAGCTCTATCTCAAACCAGTTCACCAATTATGTAAGTGTCACTGGCAAAGTCCATTAACAGTTCCCAGGAAATAAAAATAGAATTGGTTAATAAAAAAAAAAAAATCATGCCAGGATTCAGACGAGGTCTGTCAACTCTACAGGGTGTACTATTGACTTGTCAGATAATATAATAAGGATCCACAGTGAAACCCAGGCCCAGATTCTGAGCCCAATACTCTGTTCTTAAACCGTGATTCTCTACTTAGCTGCACACCAGAATCATCTGGAGAGCTTTAAAAAATACTGCTGCTGAGTCTCATCTCCAGAGATTCTGATATAATTGGCCTGGGGTGTGGCCCCAAGCATCAGGGTATTTGAAAATCCTGAGTATTTTAATGTCCAGCCGGAATTGAGAGGCACTGCTCTTTAGGAGAGCTTTACTGTAGAGACAATGAAAGAGGAGAAACATGGTTAAATCATACCTGAAATGAATGAGTTATTTAACTTCAAAAGTGGCTTTCTTCATAAATTATCTGTCTCCTGACAAATTGCCGAAGTCCATTCGTATAGGTTTGTGTGTCATTAGCATAGAGATATAAATGGAAGCCATGGATATATGTGAACTGGCCCTTGCAAAACATGTAGTGAGAAGAGAAAAAGGCGAAGGACAGAGCCCTGGGGGCTAATATTTAAGAGCCATGCAGAGGAAGAGCAGAAGAGCTATAGTAAAGGCTGTTTCCAGAATTTTAAAATGCAAAGTGCTGCCGAGAGGCCAGATAGGAGGAGGCCTGAAAAGGGTCCAGTGGATTCAGCAATAAAGTCCCCATGGGAACCTTCATGAAAGAACACCGGGGAAGCAGGCTGCTAAACCAGATTTCAGTGATTGAGGCAAAGGTGGGAGGGAAGGAAGTGGATATAATCTCTATGGACCTTTCCACAGAAAGTTTGGCTTTAAAAATGTGCCAATATGCTTTCAGCTGTGAGCATGGGAATACCCAGATAAAAATGACTTAGACAATAGAGACACTCCCATTCAACACACAGACACACAGACACACACACACACACACACACACACCCCACATATAAGAAGCCCAGAGGTGGGCAGTTCACAGTTAAGATTCTAGTTGGTTTCTCTGGGATACTCTCGGCCGCCCTTCATGGTCATAAGACGGTAGAAGCATCTCTAAATACCACATCATCATATGACACTGTCTAGAGGGATAGCTCTCTTCACACGCCTCTCTCCTTTTATCAGGGAGGAAACCTTCCTAAAAGCCCCCAGTAGATTTGCCCTAATGACTCACTGGCCCTAAAACTCACATTCCCCTCCCCCAGCTACAAGTGAACATCTGGCGTTTTTTCCCTTTATAGTGGGAGGTAGGCTTTGCTGTCAAGGGAGAAGGGGGAGGGGTAAGACGGCTACCAAGGCAACCAAGAGTTCCAGGAGGGTGTGGAGAAGGAGTGTGGTAGCCAGAGGGAGACGCAGGCTTCATGCGAGGTTCTTGCTTGTTTGTTTTAACATGATTGAAACTGAGCATGTTTAAATGCTTTTCACAGAAAAAATATAATCATAACAGTGAGACCCCTATGACCGTGGAATGGAATGGGATGTAAAACACGAGAGAAAGACAGGCATCTCTTCCATTCTCACTGGACGGAAGGAGGAGTAGGAGAGGGTGGACAGAGGTGAATGTGTAGGTTTGCTGGGAAGTTGAGGGAATTCTCGTGGGATGGCTTTGGTTTCTTCCCTGTGAAGTAGGCAGCTGAGTCATCTGCTGAGGGTCAGGGAGAGTAGACAACACAAAAGAGAGTTGTCCAGGCAACACAGGATTTCCAGATGGTTCTAAGGGCACAGTTGAGGTTGACTGCCTTAAATCTAAAATTACTCTAATTAGGGGCATTTATGATTTTTTTCCCCTCCAGCTGTGCTAGACACCTGGCCACAGGTGTTGAGAAAGCAGAAGGATTAATATCTCAGGGGACTTTCTGCCCAGGTGTGGTAAAATAAATGGGACAAGGGAACTGAAGATATCAAAAGATCAATTGCAGCGATAGAACACAGAATTTAAGCTGGAAGAAAGTGAAAGTGGGAGAGTAGATCCACTGAGAAAAAGTCAAGAGACCAAAGGATCAGAGACACTAAAGTGACCAAAGGACTGATATATTGACCAGGAGTAAAAGATTTAAAAGGATTGGAGGAGAAGGCTTACTAAATGGTGTATCTGGGCTTATTTCAAACACGGGTGTTGCCAAAGTCCAGAATTTGCATTGGAATGAGTGGCTGAAGCACAATGAAGATCAAGAAATAAGAAGTGGTGGTTATTGGGAGGGTCATCTATGTGGCCTGTGGCCCAATTTGTAAAAATAGAGGCATATGCAAGAAGCGCTTTTCACGTTTCAATGTGTGTACGAATCCCCTGGGGATCTTATTAAAATGCAGATTGTGATTTAGTAGATCTGGGGTGGCTCTGCATTTCTAAGAAGTTACCAGGTGATGCCATGCTTGTGGTCCAGGGACCACACTGTGAGCAGCAAGACACTGGATAATCCTATCATTGACTTGATACATACGTACTCTCTTCCTTATTTAAACAATCTTCTATCCTACCCTCCTCAAGGGGGTGGTCCCTAGAAAATATGTTCTACTTGGTCCCACCTGTTGGCTGTTTGCGGTGGAAGACCTCATGCAACTTGAAATCAGTCCATCATCTGGACTCAGCCAGTTGAAATTTCTCATGAGAATCTGAACTCGAAGATAGAGACTGAGCCCACTGAGCACTGGTGGGCACTGGAGTGGTAAGATCCATTTTCCCCGAGTTTAGCACCAAAAACAAACTAAAGCCACTGGTATGTTATAGTGTGGGGTGAGTAGTAGTCACGAGGAAGCTGGTTTTTAGGAAAAGCAATGGAACAGAGGCACAGGAAATTGATGAGACAAGAGAATAAGCAGCTCTTGAGCAAAAGGGTCACCATTCCTGACTCAACCTTCCTCCTCAAATACACCCTACACGAATATATAGCCTCTCTGACCTGTCTTCTTGACTCTCCTCCTCACCTTGGCTAACAAATGCTTTTCTTTGGGGGTCTTGATTTAGAAGGCTCCTCCAGGAAGCTTTCCCTGCCACCCGAATCTGGTGGGTGCCCTCCCATGTATGTCCATGGTGCCCCTAGTGTCCAGATCACAGCACTCATCACCATTGATGACAACTACCATTTGGATACTTACTTGCCAGGTGTCTGAAATATTCTCTATTAGATTATCTAAAAAAAGCAAAACGGTTGAAGTTAGATATTCTGGTTCCATTTTTTATTATCTTCACTTTTTACATAGGAAGGAGCTCAAGAGAGTTTAGATGTTAGATAACTTTCCCAAGATCACATTGCTTGTAGATGGTGGCATCAGGGTTTGAGGGCAGATATGATCAACCTCAAAGCTTGTGCTATTAGTCACTCCACTGTACCTCCTCCTTTCTCTACACTGTAATCATGTGTCTCTATCTGCACTCCAGCCTCAACAATATGACCTTGACTATCTCTTGATTACTGTATTACCCTCTCTGGTGGTTGCCTGGTACAGAGCAGGTTCTCAGAAGTATTTGTTGAATGAATGTGGCAGCATGTGAGTGACCTGAAATTATTTATTGGGTCAAACTTCTAATAGAACTGGGTGCAAGATTGTGTAGCATTCCTCTCAGAACAAAAAGTCCTGAACAAAGAGAAGATCATTCATAAAATATATAACTGGTAGATCAGATAGGCACCATGCCCAATTCTACTCAGTGTTGCAAATTTCACATCTGTAGCTCTGTGGCTCTTAGTGCATCCCTTGTCCTAATCCTTTGTCCCAAACTCTAGAGGGACCACGTGGAATCTTTGCTTGGATTCTAAGTGTCACAGGGCTACAATGTTGCAACACGGGCTCTCCTTGCCAACAAATGTAGTCACAGCTTTCTTCAGTGTAGGAACCGTAGTGTCCAGGGTACCTAGCGTGGTTGCATTTGTTTCCTAATACTTATAAATGATCCCAAATGTAGAGTGACGCTATGTTGCCTAGGGGGCCTGTCCACCTCCGGTTCTCTGCGTTCTCAAACCCGAAGAGGCTGACATAACGACGGGTTGGTTCTCTGTGGCTGCATATATATGCTTAATCAGCATCATCATCAGCAGGATGAGTGGACAAGTCCAAGACATACCTAAGCACGTATTACCTCCCGACCGTCACTGTCCAGGACATAGGTTCCCTATCACAGGACAAACATACAAACAACCCCAAACCATATTTATCAACGACCCCCTTTCCGTGCTAGTGGTGCAAAGACTGGGGTGGTTAAAGCAGGCTGGTTGTTTTTAAAAAGTTTCAGCCCACTGCAAGGCTATCTTCCGAAATCTGCTCAGCCCAAGTGGGTCGCGCAGGCGCTAATTACTAAGAGGCTGAGAAACAAGGAGCGGAGGAGAACGGCCGCCCGGCGGGGAATAAACTGGCACCTCTAGAAATAAAGCTCCGCAGCCAATGCGGCGCCTCGGCACGCGGGATTGGCGGCCTCGGCCGTGACGTGGCCTGGGCGGGCCGAGTCGGTTTGCGACGGTGGCCGCGGGTCCCGGCCGGGGGAGCGGAGCGGGGACCCGCCGCGCACCGCCCGGCCCGCGTGCCGGCTCTCTGCCAGCAGGGAAGGTCCTTCGCTCCGCCACGCCCCGGAGGCTCTGCTCCGCCTTCCAGCGTCGGCGTGGACCAGGACGCGTGCTCCCTAGTGCGGCCGGGACTCCCCAGCGAACGGGCGGCTGGGGATGCCGAGGTTTGGCCTGCGGGCGCGGGGCGCTTCCGGGAGGGTGGCCGGGCCGGGGCGGGATCCCCTCCTCCTGCCCCGAGAGCTCCAGGGGAGCTGCGGGAGGCGCGCCGGCCCTCGGGTACAGGCAACACCTGAGCGGGGATCCGAGTCGCTCGGCGCCGCCGCGACCTGATCCCAGAGCGCTGCGGGAGGGGCGCGCGGAGCGCTCGGCTCTGCTCCGGCGGCTTCACTTCTCCGGCCGCTGGCCACTGGGGCGAGAGGGGTGGAGCGGTGCAGACGGCTGGTAATGCCTTCTCCCAGGAAAAACTACCCCCCCCCCCGATAGTGAAGGGATCACCAGAACATTTAGAAAGCACGAGAAGTTACCGTGTCACGGAGAGGAGTGGCGAGGGCGGGGAAGCGGGGAGCTCCGGGGAAGCCGATTTGCTCCGCGAGCTGCGGCGCGAGCCCGGCGGCCCGGGCGCTGAGATTTGGGGAAGCGGGAGCCGCCGGGCGGGGCGGCCACGCTGTGTTTGTTTCTTTTCACTTCCTGCGGCAGCTGCTCAAGATGAGGAGGGGAGCGGGGCTCGGGCGGAGCGGCCTCGTCCCGTGGGTCTGAGCGTCCACCCCCGCCGCCGGGACTTCGGCCCCCCTGGGCTTCGGCTATGAGCGCTCGGTGACCGGCGGCGCCGCGAGTCGTAGACCCGGGACTTCGGGAGGCAATGCTGGCTCGGCTTTGAGTGGCTTCGGGACAGTGAAGAAACCCCTAAAATGGAGGACTTTTCCAACAGGACCTACGGCACCAGTGGCCTCGACAACAGACCACTGTTCGGAGAGACGTCGGCCAAGGTGAGTGCGGTCCGGGACTCGGGGCCTGGGTGCTTGTGTTTGTGGGTCTGTCCGCACCCTCCCCTTCCCCGCCCCCTACCGACCCGGAGCCCTGCTGGGTCCTTCTGCGGCCCCTGAAGGCCCTTGGAGCAAGAAAGTGCCTTCAACCCCGCTTCATCCCTCTCAAGATAACTTGCGCTGCCCCTCGGCTTCCTCTTTGGTACAGGGTTGGCCAAGAGACTTGAAGGCTGGGGAGTGGAGAAAAGTTCAGAAAGTTCTGGGCTGCTGGGGGTCCTAAACGGGAGTGCGGAAGCCCTCTTCCCCAAGGCCAGGTGGTCATGGTGTTTGCACATCCGCTGGTCCAGCTGGAGTGCTGACCTTCAAGAGGCTTCAGGTGTGCACCTGAGGCTTCCGTAAGAGCCCAAGAGAGGTGCTTCTGATTCGTGTTTATCTAGAGCCCTTAAGAGTTTACTGCTGAGGCAGCCGAGCAGAGAAAAAGAGAGGCGTGAAATGAGGGTTTCTTTGATGGGACTCCATTCCAGGAAGTGATCAAAGTGTCTCAGGCCCAAAGAAGCTAGTAGTACATTATTTTAGGCTTTTAAAAAGTATAATGTCTTCTTACAAGCTTAATCATGTGATGTCCTGGGCCAGTAATTGAAGAGAGCTCTTTTCCTGTCCCCAACATTAACTTTCTGAGTCATTTGGGCAAGATTAGCTAGTTTTGTTTTTTTTTTCACCTAGAAAGTGGCATAGGTGATCTTTGACCCCTGACAAAGTACTTTCAGCCTCTCAAAAAGTAGGGCACATATGGAGTCCAGAGCTTCTTGGGTTTCTCAGCTTCGTCAGGGACCTCTTTAGCAGAAAGGATAGGGAACTTGTACACCCGACAGCCTGGGGCATGACCCTGAATTTGGAAGCTGCCAGCCTGCCAGGAGGCTACTACTTTATTTCTTTTTTTTTAACTCCATGTGGATTTTGCTTTCTCTTCTCAAAGGGACTTTATAAGAAAATGTTTTAAGCTTTATGTCTAGGAAGTTGCTCCTTGTTTATCCTGTGACTTTGCATAATCCCAGCCCACAGTACACCTGGTTTTGAGAAGCACGGCCCTGGTCCAGTAGATATTCCTGTTTCTGCTAACATTATTTTTTATTTACTTATTTTTTAAAATTTATTTTATTTTATTTATTTTTGGCTGCGTTGGGTCTTCGTTGCTGCACGCGGGCTTTCTCTAGTTGCGACGAGCGGGGGCTACTCTTCGTTCCGGTGCGCGGGCTTCTCCTTGCGGTGGCTTCTCTTGTTGCGGAGCTCGGGCTCTAGGTGCGCAGACTTCAGTAGTTGCAGCACGCGGGCTCGGTGGTTGTGGCTCATGGGCTCTAGAGCGCAGGCTCAGTAGTTGTGGCTCGCGGGCTCCGTTGCTCCGTGACATGTAGGATCTTCCTGGACCCGGGATCGAACCCGTGTCCCCTGCACTGGCAGGCGGATTCTTAACCACTGCACCACCAGGGAAGTCCCGAACATTTTATTATTTTTTTAAAATTTTATTTAATTTTTTTGGCCGCATGGCTTGTGGGATCTTAGTTCCCCACCAGGGATTGAACCCAGGCCCTCAGCAGGGAAAGTGCCAAGTCCTAACCACTGGACCTCCAGGGAATTCCAGTCTGCTAACATTATTGAGCATTATGTGATAGGCCCTGGGGTGTCCAAGGAACCCAGGTAGATGGGGGAAATATGTGAGCAAACGTGATGCGGTTGGATCTGTGCTCTGAGAGGGCATAGAGGGGACGTGTTGGGGTACAGGGGAGAGAGTGGTCACTTTGTTTGGGAAGCTTGGGGAAGATCTTAGAGGATGGATTCTACATTCAGAGTGTCCGGTAGCCTTCGGCTTTCAGATATGGATGCCCCTAAATTGGGGTTTGATTAGGAGAGGATTTGGGGCCTGGAGAATGGAGGCAGCTAGCTGCTTGAAGGGGTCGGACCCAGGGCATCTGGCTGCCCAGCTGTCCTGAGAGCCAAGAAGTTCAGTGTCTCCTCTACATACCTTGGTGCACAGGTTGGGGTTCTGGGTGATGCAGACCTCTGACCTCCTTTGACCCTTGAATACTGAGGTAGATGACTCCATAAGGGACTTGTTGATTTATAGAGACACTTAGAAATATTGATGTTTCTGACTCACTTGGGCCCAAATAGTCAATGACTGTAAGTTTCCCTGTTGCCTATGATCCATTTGAAACCCATCCAAGAAATTGACTATTCCAAATGTATCTCTGTTTATTGCAGATTTATTTAATCCAAGAGCATACACCCCTAGCATTACTTAGGCAATTTTAGGCGTCATAACAGTAGAATCAGCTACTCGGAGGAAAAAAAAATAAGAATAATATATATTTCCAGATCTCTCAGAATTGCTTCCTTGAGCTTCCTGTGTGGGGCTGACAGTATGATTGGACATACAGAAATTGTACAGAATGGAGAAAGGAGAGAGACTTCTGGTCTGAGGATGGGAAGAAGCATCATGTTTTGTATAAATTGAGATGCCGTATCTGAGGAGGGAGAGGCGTCTGTCTTTATTTTTTTTTTTAATTTATTTTAATTTATTTATTTTTGGCTGCGTTGGGTCTTCATTGTTGTACACGGGCTTTCTCTAGTTGCGGCGAGCGGGGGCTACCCTTTGTTGTGGTGCGCGGGCTTCTCGTTGCTGTGGCTTCTCTTGTTGGGGAGCACGGGCTCTAGGCACGCGGGCTTCAGTAGTTGTGGCTCGCGGGCTCTAGAGCGCAGGCTCAGTAGTTGTGGCGCACGGGCCTAGTTGCTCCGCGGCATGTGGGATCTTCCCGAACCAGGGCTCGAACCCGTGTCCCCTGCGTTGCCAGGCGGATTCTTAACCACTGTACCACCAGGGAAGCCCGAGGCGTGTGTCTTTAATGACAGCAAATGATTTTGAGGACCTGAGTGGGCAGCGCACAGGGATGGGGCCTCAATAGTGAAAGGATAGGACACGTTACAGTGGAGCCATTCCGCTGGAGGATGGTCACTGCCAGAGCCGGGAGGCTTCCCCGGGACCCTGGGAAACCCTTCACTGGCCCCTGCATGTGTGCGCTCCCAGCGTGCTTTCGCCTCTGAGGAAGGGAATCGAGAAAGGGGAAAGCCCACTTCCTGTCCTATTCTGACAGGTCTTCTGAGCTTTTAGTAATCTTATCTGCCTTTTAACAACTGACCAGAGATAGCCTCTTAATTTTAAGCCTAGAAAGGACCAGAGCTTTAGGTCCAGCCTCTCCCTCTGTGGCCGAGATGACTGAAGTGCACGGAGCAGAGTGTGGAGGGAAGTCGTGTTTCCTCAGTGCCAGGCAGCGTGCTCTGCATTCAGCGTTCCCTAGTTTTATCACCCAGTTCCTCTGTGAGATGGGTGTTGTTACTGCTATTTCACACGCAGGGAAGCTGAACTACGAAGCGGGCTACGTGTTTAGTCGCACAACTGGCTCTCCTCTGGCGATGTTTCACGAGTTGACTAGGATAGTAAATGGTGAGGTGACTTACACAGTCTGGGTCACATGCTCCAGAAGTCACTGTGGACGTTCACATACTTGGCTC
Source organism: Balaenoptera ricei (assembly GCF_028023285.1). Taxonomy (NCBI): domain Eukaryota; kingdom Metazoa; phylum Chordata; class Mammalia; order Artiodactyla; family Balaenopteridae; genus Balaenoptera; species Balaenoptera ricei. The sequence continues at coordinate 77,729,655 of NC_082647.1, forward strand.
TTCCACAGGAAGTAGGTGAAGTGGTTTGCCCAAAGTCATGGAGTGAGTGAAAGATACTAGCATCTGCTATAGAAATACACAACCCAGTGGGCCCCTAGCAGCACCCTCGTGGGCAGTCCCTGAAGGATACCAAACTCCAGATTCATTCAGTCTTTAGCGTGATGTTTAGGAATAACTTTACAGACACAGCCATGGAGCGAAAGGTAAAGCAAAACAGTTTTCTGTTGTTACTTAAACATCTAAGGGATAATAGACAAGAAAAGGAAACATATTCATTCCTTGATACCTTTGGAATTACATATTGCTAGGTGGGCTGTCGCATCAATCCTGGTCAGAATATCCAGATGCTTTTTTCGTCTGTTTTTATTCCATCCCCAGTTCTGGGATGTAATACATCTCTTTCAGGGGGAAAACAAATGTGGCACAAATGCCACGGTAGTACGATGTATCTGAGGTTTCTGAGCATGTGCTGTTGCTTAGCACTTTCTGAAGGAGCGCTACCCAGTAGAAATATAAGATGAGCCATGTATGTGATTTTAAATGTCCTAGTAGCCATATATTTACAAAGTATGTGCGCGGGCCTCTCACTATCGCAGCCTCTCTTGTTGCGGAGCACAGGCTCCAGACGCGCAGGCTCAGTAGTTGTGGCTCACGGGCCCAGTTGCTCTGCGGCATGTGGGATCTTCCCAGACCAGGGCTCGAACCCGTGTCCCCTGCATTGGCAGGCAGATTCTCAACCACTGCGCCACCAGGGAAGCCCGATGCAGTTAATTTTAATACTATGCTTTATTTAATTCCATACATCTAAAATACTATCATTTCCATATGTACTCAATATGAAAAGTGGAGATATTTTTCCATCCTTTTTTTCCGCACTAAGCCTTTGAAATGCAGCGTGGATTTTCACTTACAGCCCGTCTCAGTTTGGACTAGCTACTTCAGGTGCTCAGTGACCACATACAGCTGGTACTCCCGTGTCCGGTAGTGCAGTTCTAAAGCAAGTGAGTTATTAGTCACGGTGGTTGTATAGTCACGATCGTGAAACATTTTTCTTTGTTGCGGGACTTTTCAGAACCTTTAAAATGTGCTAATTTTCACTGAGACTGTGGTTGGAGCGGGAGGGCGAGTACTACTTCCTGTGCTGTTTCCGCGGCTGGCCTTTTGTTCACTGGCACAGTCAGTGCCTTAACTCCGTTCTTACCTTGCACGCCCCTCGCCCTCAGCAGGTCTGAGCTGAGTGTCCACAGAGCCCGCTTCGGGAAATGTCACTCTAGGAATCTATCCCCTGCTCCTCCCTTCCTAGTACGAACTATAACCTGGAGGTATTCCCCCCACCACTCTTGTCCACGGCTGCCTTTAAAATTTCCTTTGGGCTGTCTTTCTGTCTGGGTAATGGAAAGGCTTTAAGTTATCCTCAGGGCTTGTGAGTCGATCTTGATTTCTTGATTTGCTGGCTGGCTGCGGAATCATCCGAACTCAGTTTCAGCCAGTGGATTGGTGAACCTAGCGGGGAGAGGGAGGATGGTTCTCTCTGGGGAAGAGGGCAAAGCAGTATCCGACAGCTACTGCGAATGGGCGAGGGGGGAATACTTCATTCCTTGGAATGTAGTGTAAGCCGGTTCCTGGACCAGCCTCTTCTATTGATTTTCACTAATAATAAGTGATTCATCGTCTGAGAACGGTGGTGACCATTCTTGTCCCTTTATTCCTACTTGGATGTGATGTAAGAAAAGTGAGTGACATTGGAGGAAGGCGCATACACTGGAGTCAGATAATATAGGGGGACCTTCCGTGTAGGGAGCAAGTTAGTGGGTCCTGAGGCTCAGATCTTTGGTTCCAAAGGCGGAAGTTCCATGTTCTAAAGCACTTTCCTGATCCTTACCTCCCCTCCCTGCAAAAAAAAAAAGCAAATAAACAAAAACAGTGAAAAACAAGGTCTTTTGATGACCTGTAGTCGAATTCAGACCATTCAGAATTGGAGCATTTGGCTTCTGCAAATAGTAGTGTAAGATGAGAATGCTACTTCTTGCCTTTTTCGGGTTGGAGGTGAGGGTTGTTGCTTAATTAAGAACAAAGCTGGGGTTAGGATTGTTGTGTCTGCCTGCCGCCCTTACCCCTGCCCAGACCCCCAAAGGCTGTCCTCCGAGGGGTGCGGGCTTCCGGCCTCTTGACACAGCTTCTGGGTGATTTCTCTGAGCACAACACCTATCTCCCTCAAAGCAGAGCTAGTCGCCCAAGGGATCGGATCTGTTGTCCCCTTGCCTCTCATCCGGGCGGCCAAACCACTTTTAGTTGCCATTTCTTGTGCAGGAGAAACGGTTCAGGATGATAGACGCCAGGACTTCCTTCTTTCCTGCTCTAATCAGTCTTTTCCTCCCCCACCCCTAGACCAGAGGACTGGGGATCTCTGGGGGTTGCACTCAGGCATTTGTATTTTGAGAAGGCTCTTGAGAGGATGCTGGCGCATAGGGAGGCTGACATCCCTGGTCTTCACCGTTGCTCTGTGGATACCCAGTCCAGACTGGCACCTCTCCACGGATCCCTTTCCTTGAGCTCTTGGCAAATGCTCTTCTTCTTGCTGTGACACCCTCTCTTCCCCACATATCTGAATCCTGCCCAGTCTAATTTCCCACCTTCGAACCTCCCTCACAACCCAGCCTGCACCCATGCTTCCCTCCTACGAGCCTGGTGGTCAGAGACGTCTCCTGGTATTTACTCCTTGTGCTGTGAGGGATTTGTATAGATCTTGCCTCCCCGGCCAGCGTCTAAGCTCCTTGAGGGTAGGAGCCAGTTGCCTTATTTCTCCAGCCTTTCTAGCACTCGGCACAGTGCCTTACCTAGTTCTGGATTTTATATATATTAAGTTTTTTTTTTTTTAATTGAAGTATACTTGATGTGCAGTATTATGTAGGTTACAGGTGTACAATAAAGAGATTTACAGTTTTTAAAGGTTGCTGTCCATTTATAGTTATTATAAAATATTTGCTATATTCCCCATGTTGTACAATATTTCCTTCCTTGTAGCTTATTTTATACCTAAAAGTTTGTACCTCTTCATCCCCTGCCCTTATCTTGCCCCTCCCCGCTTCCCTCTCCCCACTGGTAACCACTAGTTTGTTCTCTGTATCTGTGAGTCTGCTTCTTTTTTGTTATATTTATTAAATCTCAAGTGAAATGAGCATCTGGCATCACTAAAAAGTAACCTGCTTTCTTGGGACATCCTAAACCATCAGGAGAAGGCAGGGGCTCGTGTTCAGAAACCTGGAGCACTGGGTACCAAAACAGGAAGGGGTGCTTCAGGCTCTCGTGCAGTTAAGGGCTTCACTCTCTCCTCTCCTTGCTGAGCTTCAGCAAAGAGGCCGTAAACATAACACAGTACCGTAGAAAAAACTTAAACTGAGGCCTGGTCTCTCAGAAGCTGGTGGTCTGCTGAGTTTTTCCCTCTGTAGACAAGGTTGTTGCAGTTCTGTGGTAATAGACTGGGTCTACTAAATTGAGTCATATTTTTTTCTTGGGGTCAGTCCATAGTTCATGTGTAGGTATAATGACCATATTTTCTGCACTGCCATAAGGACACGTGGGTTGACAAACTTGAGTGTCCCTATGGGGATGATGGAATGCGTTTGAAATTGGGCTGCCCTAGAAATGGGGGCCAGGGTCTGGGGCCCACTCAACTCCCACTCATCTCTGAGGACCTAAGCTTGTTGGTAAGATGCCCCAATAGATGAGGTAGAAATAATACTAACGTGAGCAGCCGTTTACTGACTCTACTAAATGGCAGTCTGTTCTAGGGCTTTACGTGTATCATCTCTGATTCCTAACAGCAACCCTGCGTGTTCGACCATTGTACAAATACGGATTTATTTGTACAAATATGGAAACTTCGGCTTCAGAGTTAAGTGGCTTACCCAAGGCCACAGGCAGGCATGTGGTGGGAGAATAAGTGTAAGTCAGGTCTGTCAGGCTCCTGACGTCCTAGGCCTTGCTGTAGGCCTCCCAGTTCTGAAGGTCGGAGCACATAAAGATCCGGCACTTCCTGTGGTACCAACTCTAGGGATCATTTTGGTCCTTAAACATGGGGAATGGACTTCCCCGGTGGTCCAGCGTCTAAGACTCCGCGCTCCCAATGCAGGGGGCCCAGGTTCGATTCCTGGTCAGGGAACTAGATCCCACATGCAGCACCTACGAGTTTGCATGCCAGCAACTAAAAGATCCCGCATGCGCAACTGAGAGATCCCACGTGCCGCAGGGAAGACCAGCACAGCCAAATAAATAAATAAATAAATATTTTAAAACAAAAACCAAAAAAAAAAAAACCATGGGGAATAGGTTTGTTTTGTATTTTTACTGTGATCTCATTTCCCTAAGTGATGCTTCAATGAAAATAATCTATTTCAAATATGCCTAACTGTGAATAATATATTTCAAGTATTCTCCTCCTGTGGGGAGGAGAATCTGGCAGGGTGGGTATGACAGAAATATTCACAACTGAAAGATGCTTCAGAACGTGAATCTGTGAAATAAGGGAAATGTTTCAAAGTGTCCATACATGTACCTTCTCTAGAGGGACCCGAGGGAGAGGTCGGTGTTCAGAGCTACAGGCAGCCGTGGAGACCCCGGTGCATTTGAGAGCTCAGAGCATGAGAGTGGGCGAGTATGGGTGTGTGTGAGTCTCATAAGCTTTCCTCACGTGCCGCTACTCCTAGGGTTCTCTGCGAAGCCTCAGGACAGCAGCCCCGTGATCCGGGCTCGCCATTTCGCAGAGTCAGCCAGGGAGGCCAGCTGTCTCCTCGCTTCACCCCGGGGACACTGTCGCCAGCGCTGCCTCCGGCCACGGCGTGGGGGGAAGCTCCTGCCTGTTCAGGGCCGCGCAGCTCTGGGGGAACCGAGGGGACCCACTGGCAAGGCCTGAGGTTTCTTGCTTCCGAGGGGCCCAGACCTCCTCCCATGTGTCACGTCCTCTCACCGTGTCTGTCCCAAGACAGCTGCCCCTTAGCCTGCTGACTGGGCCATTTCCAGAGCTTTCCTGACAAGACGTTTTCCACTGGGACTTGGAAGAAGAAAAGGAAAATCATTTCTTCTTCTTTTTCTTTTTTTTTAAATAAATTTCTTTCTTTCTTTCTCTTTTGGATGCGTTGGGTCTTCGTTGCCGCGTGCGGGCTTTCTCTAGTTGCGACGAGCGGGGGCTGCTCTTCGTTGCAGTGCACGGGCCTCTCACTGTGGTGGCTTCTCTTGTTGTGGAGCACGGGCTCTAGGCGTGCGGGCTTCAGTAGTTGTGGCATGTGGGCTCAGTAGTTGCGGCACGCGGACTCTAGAGCGCAGGCTCAGTAGTTGTGGTGCACGGGCTTAGTTGCTCCGCGGCATGTGGGATCTTCCCAGACCAGGGCTCGAACCCGTGTCCCCTGCATTGGCAGGCGGTTTCTTAACCACTGTGCCACCAGGGGAGTCCCCCCCTTGTATGTTTAATACATGCTGATTGGATTGCCTTTCTTCTCTTTCCCTCACAAGAGAAGATAATCACTGTCTTCAGGGACCTGAAGATCTTTTGCGCAAGGAAGATGAACATGGGGTCGAGCCCTTTAATGAAAGGAGGAGCAAAGTGCCAGGGAGCATGGAGGAAGGGGATAATTCTACTGGGGGCATCAGGTCAGACTGCTTTTGATTTTTAGACCCAGAAGCAGGAGTAAGATTTGACAGGAGGAGGTGACTGGGAATCCCAAGCAGGAGGTCCAACTGTGCTGAAGAGGTGGGAGCAGGAAAGTGCCGGGAAGGGGGAGGGAACTGTGAGTGTTCCATTGCAAGCAGACTCTAGAACTTGGGAGGGATGGTCAGAGGAAAGCCTGGGCCGGGGGAGGAGCCTTGAGTGCTGTGCTAAGTACAGTTGTCTTCTGGAGGCTGTCGGTTGTTGAGTGTGCATGTGTGTGTGCTTTGATTCAATGCTTAATTGTGTGTGTACTGCATCCTGGGGCATGTGCCGTGGGCTGGAGAGGGCATCTTTTCTCATGGAGCATATATGTATTACAAGGAGGATGGAAAGGCACTACACAAATCCTTGTTCTTCCCTTTCTTTTCCTTACTAAGCTTCAGTCATCCTAGCCTACTTTGTCTTCCAGTTTCCGAGCTCACTCCTGCCTCAGGGCCTTTGCACCTGGGGCACTGCCTTGTTTGCAGTACACTTCTCTTAGATCCTTGCATGTCTCGTTCCTTTTTCTTTAAAAGGTCCCCGCTCAAACAGGAGGATTCCTTGACCTCCTTTTTAAAAATAGCCCCCAGCTCCACTCTGGTCACTCTTCATTTACCCTGTTTCATTTCGTTCCTAACTTCCTCACACTAAGCATGTAAAAAGGGTGGAGAATGGATGCCAAACATCAAAGTGGGAAGCAGGATGGAGGGAAGGCTGTTCTGATGTTGGAGGGGTTGAGATTTTGGGGCCAGAGATGGACTCCATGAGGGAGAGATTCAGCATAGATATGAGGACAGAGATAACTAATAAGGCCAGGGAATGGGTGCAGGATTGGCAGAGGAACAGGCTGCCCTCCGGTCCTCTTCAGGCTGGAAGGAGTGGAAATGGTGGGGGGGAGTTCTTCTTTTTCTCAGCATCTTTTTTTTTTTTTTTTTGTAAAGATGTCTGCTGACGGACAGGCTTCAAGAGTGAGACTGGGAACCTGAGTGGAGGTGGAGCTTCAAACCACTTCCTGGAGAGCGACTGCGAAAGTCAACTCAAAATAAAAGGCCATGAAAATACAGTGAAGGCCCAGCTGAATACATGAATTTGTAGTAACACAGTTAGTTTGTTCTTTCAGCTGATATTTGAATATCTCATATATGCTGGGAATATTTAGAGGGTTGGCAGAAGGAAATGACCGGTTTCCCCCCACCCACTGGTACGGTGGCAGCTTTGTAGATTCAGAAGAAGAGTCTTTCCACTCTGGGTAGTGGCAGCTCCCACAGCCGCGTGGCTTGGCTTTGTCTGAGTGAGACAGAGGTGCTCCTGCCTCTGGGTGGACACAGGCCCTGTGGGGTACACAGCTTGGAGAGTGCAGCATTGGGCTGGGTTTCAGCCATGGGCAGTGGCCCAGAACCCAGCAGTGAACAAGGAGGACATGGCCCTTAGCCTCCCAGGCCTTACAGTGTGGAGGAGGAGACAGACAAGTAAACTGGCAGTTAACAGGTAGGATAGTTGAAAGGCTTCACAGCAAGGCTTAGCACCAGAGCCTGGAAGTGGCTGAGGGTTTGGGAGTGACTCGGGACTGGGTTTTCAAAGCATCAAGAGCAGATGAACACATCCACCAGAGAGGCTCTGGGCATTGCTGAAACTGCCGGCTCCATGGTCAGGTTAGGGCTTTGGTGTGACAGATTGGGAATGATCTAGTCAGTGGATGCCGGGGAAGACCAGGCTCAGGGGCAGTGGAGGAGAGGGTTGGAGGAGAGGGATTTGGCAAAACGGGTGCTGAAATAATTGAGCTTGCTGAGAAGAGGAAGGGAAGAAGTTGCCATGAGACTGCCAGGGACATACATCTTAAAAATAGAGGATGTTTTTGTCTGTCTAGGCTGCTGTCACAGAATACCACACAGACTGCGTGACTTACAACAAACATTTCTTTCTTTCAGTTCTAGAAGTCCCAGGTCAGAATGCCAGCATGGTTGGATGAGGGCCTTCTTCCGGGTTGTAGACTTCTGTTTGTGTCCTCACCTGGTGGAAGGGGTAGGGAGCTCTCTGGAGCCTCTCTTATAAGGGCACGAATCCCACTCGTGAGGGCTCCACCCTCATGACCTACGAACCTCCCAAAGGCCCCACCTCATACTGCTGTCAACATTAGCCATTAGGATTTCAACTACCAGTGTTGGAGGGACACAAACTTTCAGACCATAGCAGAGGATATTACTGAAATTGCCATCTCATTCCAGCCTGGGGAGCAGGAAATGCCTTGCCCACCCCCCCGCCCCCCCGACTCCTTCCTGGCCCGGTTACACCTGGGATGAGTATGTGGGTGGCACAGGCTCTGTTCGGGAGAAAGTTGAGAGGCAGAGGCAGCAGGGGAAGTCCAGGGCGCGGGAGAACTCTCTGTGTGGTCCAGGAAGTACTTTGCTCACACAGAACGGGTTTCAAGGGGTGGTGGGGTGGCTGATGGAGAACTCGAAGGTGCGGAGGGTGAAGATTGACCCGGAGTGCACTTGGGGAGGGATGGGGTCTGTAGGGCTGCCTGTGATGTTGTCTGAGGACTTTGATGGAGTCGCAGAGGAAGGTGGAAGTAACACAAAACTGGAATTCTCAGTCTTCCCCCGCCCCTCCCTCCAGGGCGTGTAAGGGAATGTTCTCGTGCTGTTGTCCATGCAGGGTTTTCCTTTCCCGAAAGGAGCTTTCTGTTTTGCATGGCTTCTCCCTGGGAGTGCTGAGCAGCACTGCGGAAGGACCAGCTCCTGGGCTGGAGTTGCTGTCGTGCCTCTGAAACCAGTGCTTGCTGCTGTGACAGGAAGTGAGTGGCTGGGCTTCTGTCCTCAGGTTCGGGAAACCCAGACCTGGAGGTGCCCATGGTTTACTCCTGGTATTACCGTGGGGTCATTGGCCCGGGAGGCACCGTGAGGGCTCGGGCCTCCGTGGCTGGTGAGAGCCTGACCTCTTGGGCTACGGGACCAGGCTGTGGCTTCTGCGGTGGTGTTGCATGTCTGTCCCGGACTAGTGAGGCCGGGCTGTCTTCTGACCAGAAGCTGAGATTTCTGACAAGTCAGGCCCCGGATGAGTGGTGAGTAGCCTCTCCTGGTGAGAGGCGCTCTAAGGAAAATGCCATCGGTCACCTCTATTTATGGTTCTGTTATTTAAGCATCATTCACAGAGCACCGGCCGGCAGTGTGCCAGGCTCCCGGCTGCCTTCCCCCCATGGTTAATTAACTGCCAGTCTTCATGGAGGAGACGGCCAGTGAATCCGTACGTGTAAAGTCTGGGCCATGTGACCCGGGAGCCCTGAGGCAGGGGCATCTCCCATCCTGAGAAGTGCCCAAGGAAGCCGTCCAGAAAGGGTTTACAGTGGAGGCGATGTTTGAGCTGCGCCCTGAAGGATGTGCAGTTAAATTGGGTGTGTGGCATTTCAGCCATCCTACTTCTCAGCCCTCATCTCACTCTTCTGGGGACATTATGCCTTCAGCTATTTTTACGTGTCAATATAAGAAGCAATTATGTATGAAGTAGCTGCACTTTCTGCCTCCCAGAATTTGCATAGACCCATGCGACAAACTCTTCTTAGATCCAGGAGAAGTTTGCCTGTTCTAATGATGCAGTGTGCTTACTGTCATTAGTGAGAGCTTTGAAACCCATTGTACTTCCTTCTTGGCTGCCAGGAATCTTAGTACTAACATTTGAACTTAGAGAAGTTTTCTTTACTCAGACTTTTCCTTGTAAATCCTTTTACTCCTTCTTTTTAGTCCCCAGATCCCTTTAGGAATTTTGCCATGCTCTTTTTACTGTTGCTTGAATGGGTTAGGGTTTTGCTGTGATAGCCCAAGCTTTAGATCCATTTTGGAAGCAGGCAAAACAAATTACTGTGGAAATGGAAGCGTGATTTTGCTTGTTAGGGTTCCAAGCTGTCCAGAGCCAGGATTTTTCCTGGTTGCTGAGGACAAATGCCAGCTTTTGGTTATTTGGGATGTTCCCAGAACCACGATTACCACCGGAGCATTTGAAATGAATTTGGAGCTTTGTCTTGTATCAGGATGCTGGTTAATGACTGACCAAGCAATCTGGGGGGGCTCCTGTGCTTTTTGATTGCTGGGGAATAGGTCTTCTACTCTGGCCCAGGTGCAGCCTGAAGCTGATGATCCAGAACCATAAATTGTTAAAACTGGAAAGGACCGGATATCAGCCCAGTCCTCTCATTTGATAGATCCAAATGGGTTAAGGGATCCTTTTGAAGTCACCTCGCTAGTCAGTGAGATGAGAACCTTGGTCCCTTAACTCTTATTTCAGGGCCCATATGTATTAGTCTAAGGATTCTTAGACCTTTTGAACTGCTCACTAGGCTCGCGTTTTGCAAAGAGCATTGAATAGGAGACTTTTGCCATTATCTGGCTGTATGACCTTGGGCAAATCGGTCTGACTGAACCTAGTTACTCATTGGTAAATGGAGATAACATATTCCTTACTGCTTCACAGAGTTAACCTTCTCTCATCCCAGGTACAGACACTTGGTAGGCACAACCATCTTTTTCTCCTTCCCCATTTCAAAGGAAGACGAAGACGTGCCTCTTTTGGGCTCAGGCTGCTCTCTCCACCTGTACATCGCATCCCAGCCCCTTCCCTCGCAGCTTTTTTTTGTTTGTTTTTTTTTGACATCTTTATTGGAGTGTAATTGCTTTACAATGGTGTGTTAGTTTCTGCTTTATAACAAAGTGAATCAGCCATACATTTACATATATCCCTATATCTCCTCCCTCTTGCGGCTCCCTCCCACCCTCCCTATCCCATCCCTCTAGGTGGACACAAAGCACCGAGCTGATCTCCCTGTGCTATGTGGCCGCTTCCCACTGGTAATCCTTGCAGCTTCTTGACGTTTTTTCTCCCCGGGGTCTTTGTGGAGTCCCTTCACTCTGAGCTCCCTTTTCTTTCCTCCTTGCCCACCTGGTAGTCCTCCCCCTCCAGGTTTGACTTTCTCTCATAGTCTCTCCCTGATTGCCCAAGATACCTCTCCTTTCTCCTTCGTGCCCACTTGCGCTCTGCGTTGTGCGAACTTCTGGAGAGTAGAGATGGTTTTATTTGCGGTTGTATTTGCATCTGGGATATAGTAGATAATTTTTTTTTTCAGCTTTATTGAGATAATGTTTAAGTGAATAAATAAATGCCTTAAGAGGTAATATATGCTGAGTCCCTCTTGAAACTATATATGTTTGTATATGTACGTTGTTATGTTCAAGTGCTCACATATATAAATTCATGTACATGAGGTAAGACTGTCTCTCAGCCTGTTGCTGAGTAGATGTCTGTGGGAAGACAACTAATTCCCTGTCCTGTCATCTCTGTGGGTAAAGATTAAGGCTGATTCTGATCCTGCTGAACTTCCTTGGGGAGTGAAAATAAGCAGCAGTACAAAGTGTAAAGCTCTGGTAGGGAGAATGGTTTTGTTAGATGGAAATAGGGCAATAATAAAACTGGGGAGGAGACAGCTAGTTTTTCTGAGACAGAGAAACTGAGTTAATAGAAACTAGCTTCTGATGTGGAGATAACTCTGGTTCTGACTTGGAGCTATTAGCTCTAACACTGCCCTTTGAAATGGTAATTAATGGGCGATTTAATTATTCTCTCTTATTCTATCTTTGGAGACTGGGAACAGGGCTCCCAGGGCTTCAGCTGCTAAAGCCCTGAAAAATCATCTCTGGGCCTAGAGAGGGGTCTCCACTCTGTGATATGAACTTAGCAATATTCAAAATGGTTTAGCTTAGACTCAAAACTTTAGAGCAGTGCTTCACACATTTAAACGTGCACACAGATCATGTGAAGCTCTTGTTAAAATGTGGATTCTGATTCAGTAGATCTGGGGCAAGGCCCAAGGTTCTGCATTTTTTACAGGCTCTCATGTGATGCCGGTGCTGCTGGGCCACAGACCACTCTGGGTAGCAAGAGTTTAGAAGGAAGTAGGAGGTCTTCCAGAGTTAACTCTGCTATTTCTTTGGTCTGGATTCCTGGTTACTTCAACAGCAGAAGGCCTAAAGCCAAGGCCTTGGCTTGGAGAAAGGAGACCCTGTGAGAAACAGTTCTGCCGTCTTCTGAATAGTTTGTCCCATCTTGGGAGTCCCAGAGAGACTGTATCCTAACAATAGAATACCTGATACTCATGAAGATGATTTGGGATTCTAGACAGTGGGCTGTCTAGAAGGCAAGCAGAGAAGTATTCATTAAAGATTAGATATATTTTCATGAATGATTGAAACCAGTTAGGCTTCCATGGATAAGTTCAACAATCTAAAACAACCACTTACGAGGAAGTCTTCATTCCTGAAAGGTAAACACTTTACTGTAGTACTTTGCTAATGGGGGTGCTCTTTGCAACTTGATCTCTTTGTCTAGACCAGCAGTTAGCATGCTAGGCTGCTGTTTCACTGAGAAGTATAAATGGAATCTGCTGTTGCATTGAATCCTGTTTCCATCACTTATTGGTATTGAGATTTTGGGCAAGCTATTTCCCCGAGCCTGTGTGGCCACCTGTAGAATTGTCATAATATCATTTCACCCCAGGATTTTTTTTAGGAGATATACAAAAGCTTTTGGCGTAGGCACCATCTGTTCACCATTATACCCCTCTCCCCTCCCCATTTCGATCCTGGTTGGCAAACTTGCTGTACCATTTGGAGAATAGTGATTCATGTTGGCTACCTCTCACCTGAACCTCTTCACTGGCCTCTTTCTATTGGTAAGAGCTCTTGTGAGGTATGCAGACCTTTACAGACTGTTGCAAATACCTGGAGCTCATAAGGAGATGGGAGCAAATACTCTTGGCTTCTTAGAATAGACCAGAAGAGTTGAGGTGAAACTTTTTCACAAGGCAGAAACAGTGGGGTTCTCATAAATGGATTGTCTGTTAACACATTTTCTGTTAAATACACATTTGTCTTGTGTGGGAATAAGTTAACAGTGATCAGTGATTGGTCCCTGGGTCTCTTGCATAACAGATGGTCCTAGTTTCCGACTCTTGTGTCTGCTGTGTTGTCTTATCTAGCTGACGTGGTGATTAAGACCTGTTCTGAGCCCTCAAGTTTAGTAAGGGTGTAGCTGGCGTAGTTCAGCTTCCTTTGTCCTGTATAACATTTGAACTGCAGTGGCCTTGGTCTGGAGTGTGGTTTATCCCTGGTGAGGTCAGAGACACCAGATATACTTGGCTTTGCTTCACTCTTCCCTCCCAGCTTTGCCTGCCTGGCTCTTCTTTGGATTCTTATCTTTAGAAGCAGACAACTTGGAAATGAGTGCTCAGTTGCTCTGTGCAGGTTCCTGTGCCCTTCCCGTCCTTGAGCTTTTGTTTTCTGGCTGCTCATATTCCATATCCTGCTGTTCTTTGCTCAGACGTTACCAACACAGTCTTTAAGGCTGATTCTTTAAAGACTTCAGCTTTGACTTTTCAGAACTAAGATTACTTGATATTCTCATTGGCCATAAGGTAGTATTTCCTAATCAGGTCTTAAACCCTTACCACCTTATTCTGTAAGCTCTGTAAATAAGTTCTGTCAATCTAATACATATTATACATATAATATTAGTATATACTACTACTATTTATATATTATTGATACTTTAACTTTTCAGTTCCTATAACTGAAACCATCTAACCAGTGACCCTGATTTAGATATCCTATTTCAAAGTTGCCTCTAACTTGCTGTATGATTTTAGGCAAATAATTTAACAGCACTCACTGGACCTAAATTTACCTTAACCTGTAAAATCAGGATTGGATTAGATCAGTTCTTCAAACCATTCTTTGGAGTTGGTTGGGGTAGGGATGGGAATAACAAGAAATCTCGATGGGTAGAACCTCAGGCTCCTCATTCAGATGATTCTACGTTGCATTTACTTTTAGATTACATTAAACAAGGACACTTAAGCTGAATCACAAATAGGTCCAAACTCATGATGGCACTTGACACCATCTAAGTCTGGTTTCTTGTTGTTTTCACCGAGGCTCTCGGCTGGCCAGCCCAGGGCTCCTGTCCCTTTGCTTCTGCTCATACTGTTCCCAGCAGCTTGTGGATTATTTGTAAGCCTCCCTTCCCCATCCAGGCCTTCCCAATCTTCAAAAGGCCCTAATGTAAAAATGTCCTGTCCCTTCAAGAAACCGTCTCCAGGGACTTCCCTAGTGGTCCATGGTTAAGACTCCGTGCTCCCAATGTAGGGGGCCCGGGTTCGATCTCTGGTCAGGGAACTAGTTCCACATGCTGCAACAAAGAGAGCCCGCGTGCCGCATTTAAAAGATCCCACATGCCGCAACTAAGAGACCTGGCGCAGCCAAATAAAAACCAAAAACCTTCTCCAGTTAGTTGTCCATCTTCCCCAAATACCTCTTCTACTCTGGTGGCTCAGTACACTCTGTCCTTCTGGCAGGTGTTTGTGTGAAGCTCAGAGGGGCAGGATCCTGGTTCCTCCATTCTAAAACACCATAATGCCTTGCATTGTATCTTTCTAAAGTGCCATGGGTTTATCATATGGCTCAAAAATTCTTTTCTCTTTCAGGATAGAATCATCAATTTAGTTGTTGGCAGCTTAACATCCTTGTTGATTCTAGTAAGTATCTTTATTTGTGTCTCACCCGGGCTCTTAGCCAAAGTTTTGAAAACCTTAATATTGTGGTTCAATCAACTCTCCAAAAAAAAAAAAAAAAAAAAAAAAAGTTAAAAGGGGCCAGTACATGAGCATGTGAAATATTCCAATCATAGTTAAAGTAATGCTTTCAATTTTGTTGACACTTAAACAAAACTGCACTTGGTAAGTGGAGTAGCTAATTGATTTCCACTCTCACCCCCTGGTTGAAGGTGAAATAGCACAAGTCAAATAACTTGGTTTTCTGGGTTTGCCTAGTAAATCTGTACTATGTCAGTGGCTACCAGTAACTCTCTTCTGTACATAACCCACAACTTCCCCATTTCTGCTAATGCCTTTACTTTTATTTTGTTCTTGAAGCATGTTCATTATCCTTTGGTTTTAAGAGATTTTAGTTTTTCATCCTGTATACTACAGCTTGGTGCTATCACAATAAAATAAAACAAAGCTACATTTCCCAGTCTGAGAATGACATTTCTTTGGCACATTTTCATTAAATGTAAGAGAATTTTAGTGAAGTTTGTTTCTATGACTTCTTAATAAAAAGAATGGGTATGGGCTTCCCTGGTGGCGCAGTGGTCAAGAATCTGCTTGCCAATGCAGGGGACACGGGTTCGAGCCCTGGTCTGGGAAGATCCCACATGCCGCGGAGCAACTAGGCCCGTGAGCCACAACTACTGAGCCTGCGCGTCTGGAGCCTGTGCTCCACAACAAAAGAGGCCGCGACAGTGAGAGGCCCGCGCACCGCGATGAAGAGTGGCCCCCCTCACCGCAACTAGAGAAAGCCCTCGCACAGAAATGAAGACATAACACAGCCAAAAATAAATAAATAAAAATTAAAAAAAAAAAAAAGAATGGGTAAAATGTTATATCTAAGGTAGAAAGAGAACTATAGGATATTAGAAACCTAATTTTTAGAATTTTTCATGTTAAGCAAAAACAGTTTTGGTTTTTTTTTTGCTGGAGTATTCAAAATAACAAAAAGTTTAGAACTTTTCAGTATAGTCGTTAATCCTGGGGATGAGGTTTAAATGCTATCTAATCTTTGATAAAGAGGTTATTTTGAGGTTAGCCAGTTTTACTGTCCTGTGGTGGTTTGTCTCCTCTCATAAAGGAGGAAAAGGTTAGGAAGATTAAGTAGAAATACTGAAAAAAATAACACAATTGAAGGTATTTTAATATTTTATTAAATATTAACATTCCAGAAGGCAAACCTGGTGGTAGATATCGTTTTACAATGTGGAGCATTTTATACTATTACATTGCCTAAATGCCAGTCTAACCAAGTCTTAGAATTATTCCTGAGGCCTGACATAATTTCTCTTCATACAGGTAACGCTGATCAGTGCTTTTGTTTTCCCTCAACTACCTCCAAAACCGCTGAATATATTTTTTGCTGTCTGCATCTCTTTGAGTAGTATTACTGCCTGCATACTTGTGAGTACTATTTAGAATTTAAATTCAGTATCCTTGAGGGCTGAAGGTGCCTAGGGCAGAATTCCCAGCTCTGGTAGACAATCTGTATAAAAGGGTGTCTCTAATTATATGCCATCCCTCTCCCCCAAAGCCTGTCACAGTTCTCAATGTTAAATTGCAGGGGTTTTTTTGAATCTGAGTTTACTTTTCTCCTAAATCCCAAAGTTGTAATCTTGTAACCCTAAAAGGAAACCCTGCTCCCTTGATAGCAAAAAAAAAAAAAAAAAAAAAGACTTAGGTCGCCAAAGATTTGATGTCATGTATTTAATTCATCTTCCTTCAAGAACTACATACAGAGCCCAACAGGCTTTGGGAAATGCCATTACTCCTCTGTTTCTAATAATTTCAAAACTAGTCTGTTTTAATCTTTGAGCTTTATCTCCCCAAATAAAAGTAATTAACACCAAAATCTCTTTGCAAACCTAAAGCTACAGTTGTACCCTTTTCACAAGAATGTTCAATTTTACTACAGAGAAGCCTTTCTTTTAGGTAAAGAAATAAAGATGGTGGTGGACTCCCAGTTAGGTATTTGCCAAGTGTTCGGTCATTTCATTAGTTGGCTGTTGTATTCATTTCCCTTGAGGAGAGGCAGAATCAAAACAGTAAACTTTTTTTTTTTTTTTCCTTCAAAACAGTAAACTCTTAAACATAATTGTTCTGACTCACATAAGGCTTTGTGCTTATCTGAGTTAAAATTAAACCAGAGGACATTTCCCAGATTCAAACTCAATGATTCTGCTATATTCCTATGACCTGAGGGAAGAATTGGCCCATCCCACTTTGAGAGCCTTGGGAAAAAAGCTACCAGAGATGCTCTCCTCCCACTCCCAGCCAGAAGTGACTGACAGTGATCTAGTTTAAACCAAATACATGCACGTGTGAAGCCCTAGTTTTGTTGGCAGTTTGAATCAGTTAAAGGAATTAAAAAGTTGTCCTCCCTTCCAGTACCTAAAAGAGCTGTACGTTTTACTCAAATATATTTAAAATATCTGTTCTTGGATGACCTGCCAAATGACTGTGGACTCTTGGTTTAAACATTGAACAGAGTTAACTGAGAATGCAGGAATAAAGTATGGTCTTGGATATAGAAACTCAGTTGGTACCACTTGAATTATAAAGAATAAGAATAAAATTCTGGCTGCATTAGTCTCAAAATTTAGGGGGAAAAAGTATATATGGATGAAATTGGTCACAGTGGAAAAGAATTAGTTGTATTTAAAATTTTTAATATTCAGCCCAGTGCTATTACTTAAACTTTAATTCTTCTTCTTTTAGATCTACTGGTATCGACAAGGAGACTTAGAACCGAAATTTAGAAACCTAATTTACTATATCTTATTTTCTATCATCATGTTATGTATATGTGCAAATTTGTACTTCCATGATGTGGGAAAGTGAGTCTGCCAAGGAGAAATACTTACCAGGTCTCTTCATCAAAGCTATATATTTGGACTTGAATAAGAACTGGATAAGGTATGCTGAACAATCTCCTGCATAAGTCTGATACATGATTTTCATGTTAATTGTAAATCTAAATTCCCTCTTGCAGGGGAGACATATCCTAGATCACTTTGCTTTTTCTTTAAGGAGCTGATGTTGCACTTAAACATTCCCCCTTAAAGCTCAAACAGCACAAGTCATTTTCACTTTTGAAATTAAAATTTTTTATAATGGAATTGCATGGCGAAAGGCTATGTAACAAACAATCTTGCATTTTAAGACAAATACTCTTTTATTTCTGTTAAACTGAATATACAATTATTGTTCCCTAGGCAACCAACTTTTGCTTATAACTACAATTTCACGTTAACAAAAAACACAGACGGTGAAAAGACAACTTTGATTGTGTAGATCTAATCACAATAATAAATAAAATAATTTATACAAGTTTTTTTTGACTTTTCTATAGGGGTCATATTCATTAAAGCCCTAGAGGCTAATTTTGGCTTAACCTTCTCTGGTATAGGAATGACTCTTGATTTGTTTCCTTTCATTACAGAAGCAAATTTTGTTTTTTTAAATTGCCTGAGAGGGAGAAGTTATATCAAACCCCCATCAGTTAATGCACTAAGTGAACGGAAAACTCTGATCCTCTCCTCAACTATTTCCTGGGTAACTTATATAGCAAGACATGTCATAAAAGGTCATGGCATAGGACAGGCAACTTTACTTCCTTTCCCATTTAGTTTTACTTCAAAGTGCTAACTTTGTAAACTGATGACAGTGGGTTCTGAGGGGGTGAAAACTCTTAGCTTCTCGTGAATTTTGTCTTCCTACTCTCATCCATGTTAAGACAAACAAGCCTGTAGTGAATTTTCTTAACTCTCTTAATGCTTTCCTCTTTGCCCAGCCTAAATCAGCTCCCACTGCCAGCAATGGGTAAACCAAAAGTAACCACCACACCCCAAGTCTCAAACTACTTAGAAGATAATCTTTGTGGAGAAGGTCACTGGTAAGCTCTAGACCATGTTGATGTAACTTCTCTGAAATATAAACAGGCCTATTTGAGACTGGATAGAGTGCCATGTCTGATCTTTAGAGATGAATATTACTGCTTTTAAAACAGCAGTTAAGCTTTGGTGATTTTAAACTTCTCTCAGCTAAAGTGAATGAAATTCCCTGCTGACAAGTAACACTAATCACTAGGATC
The DNA here is from genome assembly GCF_028023285.1 of Balaenoptera ricei. NCBI lineage: Eukaryota > Metazoa > Chordata > Mammalia > Artiodactyla > Balaenopteridae > Balaenoptera > Balaenoptera ricei. The sequence continues at coordinate 77,748,075 of NC_082647.1, forward strand.
TCTACAGTTAAGAAAGACCCCAGTGCTCCACTCAACTACACTCTGTCATAAGACTAGACCTCACATGATATATTTAAAGGAGGTAAAAAGTCATAGCAGCAACACTGTATGTGGCTTGAGCACTGTAGCTATTTAAAAGCCAGAGGAATGGTAAATTAAGCCTCTTGGGGGTTGCTCCTATTTCTTTGGAGATGTTGTAATTAACAGTGTGGCTTCTCTGCCTGAACTACCTGTTCCTAAGAATTACCTAATGACAGTTTACCAAATCCTCAACATCTTTTGAGTCTTCTGAAACAGGACTGCCCAGAGATGATCCAGTGATGTTTGATTCTTCTCGATGATGTTGGAATATGGGATCTGTAATGAGATAAGTTTCAAGTTAATCTTAAATGTATATATCCTCTAATCCATGTCAAGAATTTAGAGTAAGTGTTCTTCTACCAAAGTGAAAATTTAACAAGAAGATTTCCACCTTAAGATTTATCAGGCACTCGAGGGAGTTACAGTACCTGTTAGTGTTGTCAAAGGCAAGACAGATTCAGTATCTATAACATCAGATGTCTGGATAAAGCCATGTGGTGAAGGAACGATAAGTATCGTTTCATCATCAATTGTTGTTTGATCAACTTGTTCTTCTATGGTAGGAGACCCTAAATCCTAAGTAATAATAATTAAAAAAATGAGATTCTGTCTCATATTCCTTATTAGTTTTCCTTAAGTCCCCAAACACATTTAGGCTTGAAGGGACTTAACTTTCAAATATTATCCCACTTTAAAGTTAAAATTAAAAGAAATCAAAGTTAAGGTCTTAAAATGGACAAAAGTGATAACCTCATACTCCAATGTATTACATACTAGCAAAAAATAATTTAAAAGAACCAGTTCAGTTATAGGTCCTGAATACAGAAGAAACAATGCTGTAGCACTGTGGGATGAGGTTCCTACACTGAACCACAAAGACCTGTTACAGACCACCCTCAGGAAAATGCTTCCACGGGTTCCAACAAACATTTCTCGGTCTATAGGGGATGGAGAAGGAAAGGTTTTAGTGAGGAACTGTGGTAAAAGCAACACTGCTGGTTGAATGATACTTCAGGTCACGTAGGGGTCTGTGCTTTATTTTGTGTGTCTAAAGAAAATAGGAGGTACTGAGGACATCTTTCCATAATTAATTTCTAGGCTTTTCCCAAACTGCAGGTTTGAGGCTTAAGGCTATTTCCTTAAGTGCAACTTACCTCAGTAACATAAGCCCGGGCTAAAGGGGAGGGTGCGTCCTCTTGTTTAAGGTGGGTGTCAGAGATTTCCTCTTCTGTTCTGACCATAACACTGTTCATCAGTTCTGTGCTATTTTGGTCACTGAATCTGGATATATGAGCATCGTTAAATGACGGCTCTACAGTAATCTTAGGCTGATGAATTTCATCTGGGAAAGTGTCTGCTTCTAGGGCATCTGGAGGCTCAGGAAAATCAGATGAGTGAATATCACCATCCACTGTCAGTTCTGCTTGGGATATGGAAGAGGTGATGTCTTCTGTGGCAACTGTCTGAATGATGACTCTTGGTGTGTGACACTGCACTGTGACGTTGTCACTTGTGTTCAACAAATGTTCTGGCTATAAAATGTTAAAGAAAACGATCAGTGGCAAAATGAAAAAGTACCCACCAGACTAAAGTTATAGACAACAAATGATATTTATAAGTGGTACCCTATTGTCCCCTCCATGCCTCTCTCTCACCTCTGGAACTTCAGTGTTCTTATCACTGTTTTTCTAGAACCCCTATTCTTTACACACTGGGGCCTCCGCTCTCATCCCTTTTCCCCTAACGGAAGTCCATGTCATGTAAGGAGACCCAGGGAAGGAGGGATGTACCCCAGTGAAGGTGTAAAACATTGCTCCTGGAACAACAGTGGTAGGAAGAATTGTTTAAATAAATGGACTACATTAGTATTGGCTCTTATATTTTGTATCAACTAATCCTGGTCCCTAACAGGTATCGATACTAAAGTGTTTGAACGGAGCTCAAAATTTATTTCCCCCTCCCCCACGATACTGTAATTGAAGGCACATGAGCCCCTCTCGGGTGGTACTTATCAGTTAGCGAGTCTTTTCTACAGAAACTAGAAAACTCAAGAAGGAGTTTAAGTGAGGTGACCTACAGATAAAGCATGAACAATGATCTGTTCAGGAGAGGCGGGAGCAGCAGCCGCCAGGGTTACTGTGGGGCCAGCAGTCAGAGTTAGGGGAAGACCTTGGCTCGAGCTTGTCTGAAGTAGGTAGGTGCCTGGAGTGCCAGTAGGCTGTAAATGGAAAGACTGAAGGAAAAAGAAAAACAAGATCAACACAGGTGCGCCAAACCACTGAGTACCCATTAAGTCTAGCTTGACATCCAAAACGGGGACTTTAATTTACTAGCCACAAATGTACTTACCAATGATGAAGGGGCAAATAATAAAATGAAGGGTATAATATTCTGGACTATTCATCTGTTGTAAGTCATTTCTCGGCCTGCAGGTTTAACAAAGGAAAGGCTTGATCCTACTCTTCACTCCCTGTATGTCTATGGTCTGGTCTCAGCTATCTGTTTCAGGTCCAAGACATGGTCTCATAAGCCATTGTTTCTAGCACAGTAATTCAGCATGCCTCGTCTTCCCTCTTTATCCCTTCTCTGTAGCACATAAAAACTAGCAGTCTCCCAGTTAAAAAAGCTTCACATTTTCCAAAAGGCACTATGGCAGTGTTTACTTACTTGAATAGATTTTTTTCATAGTATAATTTTAGGAAATTTTTTTATGTTCAGAGAAAATGTATAGAAATAGCAATTAGTGTTCGTTGAGAGAAAAAGCTCCTAACTGAAAAGCCGGTTCACTGACAGTACGTTTATCTTTTGAGATCTTTTATGAAAGTGTAACAAAACTATTGAACAACAACACATGTTTCACAACCATAAGCTTCTATGTGATAATCTGAGTTTGGTCTATCCTAACACTATGAAGGAAAAGTTTTTGCACTTAGAATAGAGCTGGAAGTTAAAGTCATATAGCCTGGGTTCTTTAGTCTGATGTGGTCTTGTGGACTTAGGCCACAACAGCGCTCCTGGCTACTGACTCACTGAATCTAGGTTTCTTTGATGCTAAAGCAGAGATAGTAACTACTTCTCATGGAAAGGATTGTTGAGGATTAGAAATGATTGTGACTGTGCCTGGCACACACTGGGGACTCAACTCACTTTTTTCCCTCCCGCTCTATAAAAGTTTTCCTAAAGGTTGTATTTATTAATCACATATGATCAGGCAGTATAATAAATACTTTACATGTACATGTATGTCATATACATGTATTTTATTTAATATGCTTAAATACATTTAACGTTCATAAGTTTTTGAAGCTGAGGCACTATTATCATGTTTTATTTATAAATAAGAGTCTCTAAATATTTGATTGTGACCCTGTAAGTTAAAACCTGAACACATACCCTAAATATATGTGTATATATTGTTTATTTGGCCGGGGGAAAGGGAGGGTGAGGTGGCAAAAAATGTAAAGCGAAGTTCTGTTTTCTACCTGTGGCAAATGGTCTTCTTACACATCCCTATTTTGGAGACCAATGGATTAGGAAACCGAGGCTTAACTTAAGCAAGTGGCCTAGTAGGAGTTCCAAAAGAGAACCTTTTGCTAGGTGGGCCATTCCTATGAGATTTGGCTTTGGATAGGATAAATAAACTCTTGCACTAATACCCCTTATGTTCTTCACAGCAAATAAATCTTGACATAATTTAAATAAAATATACTTTATATTTTCTTCATGAAAAATGAGCTAATAATTCTGGGTTTACCTATTTTAGAAAGCAGGGAAAGAATTGGGGCATTTTTCTTTTCAATTTTCATCACCACCCCTCCAAGGAATTACATTTAAATTAGCAGTCATGCCCCATCTCTCCCCAAAACATCTTAGCATAGTTAACCCCTAATCTATTTTCTGTCTCTACAGATTTGCCTATTTTTGACGTTTCAGATAAATGGGAGTCGTACACTATATATTTTGTGTCTAATTTCTTTCACTTAGCATAATGTTTTCAAGGTTCATCCTCGTGGTAGCATATTTTTTACTGCCAAATAATCATTTGTATGGCTGCAGCACATTTTATTTACCCATTTATCAGCGGATGGACATATGAGTTGTTTCTGCTTTTTAGTTGTTATGAACATTCATGTACAAGTTTTTATGTGGACATACATTTTCACTTCTCTTAGGTATACCTGGGATTAGAATTGGTAGGTCATATGGTTACTATATGTTTAACCTTTTTAGGGATTGCAAGATTCTTTGCCTAAGTGGCTATATCATTTATGACTAGGACTTTTAAATCCTCTATCCCCCATTGGGCTAGTACAGTGTTTACTGACTGTCATTAAATAATTCATTCCATAAACTTTTCCTCAAATAACCAATATGAACTTTTTGAGTATATATTTGTTTATGACTCAATAAAAATACATAGCATGTACCCTACTTGTTAGCACTGTCATTTTCATCTATAAAAAGAACATATTATTGGTTTATATACAGATGAAAAAAAAAGACTAATTATAAAAGTGGAAGTCTGATTTATGTTGTCTTGTAACCATCTTGGCTGTCAAAGCCATGGATATAGTTACACTTAATGACAATCAGGTTAACTTTTACATTTCATTTGCCTATATAACATTTCTAAAACTGATACCAACTGATCTTTCTTATGCATAAAATGGCCAATATCTGCTTTTTAAAGTAGTTACTCACTGGAAGAATCTCAAATGTCTGTAGTGTTCCACTGTTTAGTGTTATTGTTTCCGAGTCAACAGTAGCAGCAGGGGAGTCTGCTGAAGCTGTGGTAAGAACAAGGACAATAAATAAACACTTTGTAAATATAAATTTTCTTAGTGTACTCAATTAATTATGAGGGCAATCTCATATTGAATAATTTGCCTAGAAACCCGAAGTCATTTAAATTTCTTATAAGAGATAAGAAATCTAATGGACTTGTCTGGGATGGCATAGATATAAGGGTCAGCCAACCATGACCCACAGCCAAATCCAGCCCACTATCAGTTTTTATAAATCAAGTGTTATAGGAACACAGTCATTCCTGTTCGTTTATGTATTTTCTACGGTTGCTTTTGCACTACGAGGGCAGTTGAGTAGCTATGACAGAGACAATATTTGCTAACCCCTGCTATAGATCATAAAATACTTCTAATGTTAGGAAGTAAGAGGAATACACTAAGGCTAACCTGCAAAGAGACAGGAACTTGATAAAAAAGTAAGTTTTACTGGACCTTCTGGTAAGAAGTATAAATGTCTGGAATATATAGGTGTCCTATAACACTAGGCTTTAGTTGTAGTGACATCACTTCTGGCAATGTAAACCGGGGCAAATAACTTACTTTAACCCAAACTAATGTTCAGAGACTTTATCTGCCCTGTCTACCTCATATAGTTGTTGTGAGGATCAGAAACATGAAATATATATAGTTTCAGATGACCGTACTAGGGAGACTAAATAGCACTTCAGAGATCAGACAGTATAATCTCTTTACAGATATGTCAGCTGAGGCTCAGACTTGATCAGTGTCTGCTCAAGGTTATACAGAACTAGGGCTAATGAGAAGAAATGTGATCTCTTTTGGTGTTTTCAGTCCCACCTGTAGGTAAATCTATGTGAAAAATGATCTGAAATTGACTTTTAATGTATAATGTTTGTTAGTTTATTATACTCTGACTGTAATGCTTCTCAGTTTAAAAGAAATGCACTGAATTCATGTTAGTTCTCTTACTATTTGATGGATTCTTAAGATCATACCTAGAATAATTTGAAGTGATTTCAGATAAATAACCTAAATGAAAGGTAAGCAAATTATGGCTGGAGACAAATGTGGCTCAAGGCTAAGAATGGTTTTTACATTTTTAAAGGATTGTTTAAAAACAAAAAGAAAATTCCATAGAGATCTATGTGGCCTGCAAAGCCTAATATATTCATATTTACTGTTCTGGCCCTAAAGTTTGCTAATCCCTGACCTCTAACCTAAAGGAAGAAACAATTGTGAGATTTTAGCCCGAATGCCAAGAATAATGGGTATGTTGTTAAACTCTTAATATACTCACATTTCTTGCTGGAAGAAATAAAATTATTCTAGTACTTAAAAAAAAAAAAAAAAGCCATGCTGTGAACGATATTAAGGTACCATTTATAAAATGTTTGCTATTTTCCCAATAAGTATTGTCAACCCAATAGCCAAGGAAAATTGTAACATTCTCCATGCACAAAAAATTTTTAGCCAACAGGAGCTCTCACATTTATGGTGGACTAGTAATTTCAGTTGCTTTGCAATGCTCAAGACTACAAAACAAAACAAGCAGGGCTAAAGAAAATAAATTCTTCATGCTTTACTGCACTGGTAGAAAGCTAAAGCAAATAACCAAATTTAAATTAGAACTTTAAGAATAAGACAAGCATAATTAATTTAAACATCAGAAATATAGGTTTGTTGTTGTTGTTGTTTTTTTTTGGTCTGTTTGTTTTTTGCTGTGCTGCGCAGTTTCTGGGATTTTAGTTCCCTGACCAGGGATTGAACCCACTCCCTGGGCAGTGAGAGCACGGAGTCCTCACCGCTGGACTGCCATGGAATTCCCAGAAATACAGTGTTAATAATGCCAATAAGTGGCCCAGTGATTCTCAGATGGGATCATAGAGTATCTATGAAAATCTGCAGGGTATTTGTATTTGTCATACTGACTGGAAAGCACGGTTGGCATTTTGTGGGTGAGGTCAGGGGACCCTAAACATCCCGCAATGTGCAGGAGGACATCCCTGCCAAGAAAGAACTGTCCCACCTAAAATGCCAATAATCCCCTGATTGAGAATAACACCAAGTGATTGATAAACTCTTGGCAATGGCCTTTCCATAGGCAAATAACATTATGTAGGGGAAAAAAAGTGAGGTAAAAGTGAAAAATAATATGGTTCAGAGAATTTTATCCTCATTCCTTTCCTGTCCCTCTGTAATGGAAAGGGAGAAAGATCAACTTGGCTTAGATCTTAGGAAATAAATTTCCTTTCCCTATAACTATCACTGGGCTCTCATCTCATTAAGCACAAAAAAAATGTCACAGGCTAAGGAGAAGAGAGGGGTAAACAGAACAGTTCCCGTAGGACACTGGTTCTTTACTCTCTGAAGAAAATGTTTTTCAACCTCACCAAAACCCACGTCTTCTACATTTCACTTCAAATCCATTCTTCATTTGTGTGTCTTCTGGTGAATTACTACAAATGATGTGCCATCCTAGGGACTCTATGTCTTTGCTTAGTTGACTGTATTTTAGGTAGTTTTCTATTAACCATTAATTCTTTATAACACCTAGAAAGTAAGATGATTTAAAATGGTTTATAATGGCTGGGCAGTGGGTTATCAGTCTTTCCTGTCACACATTCATCCTTTGTGCAAATATTAATCAAGCTAATAAACATAAAATGCCTTAGATCTCCTTTAATTTCTCAACTTGGATAAATTTCTGTCAACATTCTAGAAGACTGAAAGGTGTCAGAGCCATTAACGAAATCATATAGTTCAAACAGCATGGAGTCTGGATGTTACTTACAGACATGGGTGATCTGGACTGGAATCTGCAGGGCCGTCACGGGGCTTGGAGACATGGCTGTATTGTCTTCCAGGCGGGCAACTCTGATCTGAACATGCTGTACGCTGGAATTGGAATTACTGTTTGGAACTCCAGATCCTGATTTATTCTCCAAAAGCGTTGGGTTGTTTTTTTGATTCTCATGTAACTGTTTAAGACCTTTTATCAAGACTGAAGGGAGATGGGTAGACAAAAAGAACATTGATTCTCCGACAGACCACCATCTAAGCAGCAAGGGAGGTGGGGGGTAAGGAGGGAAAGTATTTGGAATAAATAATTGTATACTGGATATGTGATCTTACCAAAATAACAATAAAAATATTTAAAAACTACAACCTGTCTGGAAATTTTTGGAAACATCCGTCAAAAGAGATTAAAAAAATTCATAACATGATACTGTTTTTGCCATCAAAGATGAATTAATAGCCATTGTAAGGAACATGGAAATAAGACATTTTCTATGCCCTAGGACTTCTTGATAAAATTCTTACTATTTAGGGAGAATATTGGTAATGCTAATTAACTTATTTTCATTCAGCAATGAATAGTCTACTACTCTCCCTCCCCCAACCCTGGGCACTTTTTAGCCACTGCAAGAACATAATCAGTTGGCTGTGAGTCTAACTTACAACTCCAGAGTAGCAGCTGAACTTTTCCAAACGGTATGCAACCGCCTTGAGTTCTTGTACAGGAAAGCCAACTCCTCTACTAATCATGATAAACTACATCAATCCTCTCAGGTAATGCTGCAATCTGGCTGGGTTCATGTTACATTAGTATTCATTCACTCTCCTGGTTATACCAGAATTTATAATTTTTAAAATGTAAAATAAATTTATAACTGGGTATTTAAAGAAAAAAAATCACATTTTCATCAAGCCAAATTCCTCAGCATTTAATTTTCCTTTGCAAAAATGGAAGTTGGAGCACTATACCAATGGGAGGGAATCTGATTACCTAAATCACACAGACTCTACAATTTAGTTCCGTGTCTAAGAACAAAGCAGACAGTGAAGTGGAAAGTATGCTATATCTCACTTAAGCAAACCTAAGATATCTAGATTTACATAACAAATGAAATTAGAAATTTGCAAGCTTTTGTTCTACAAAATACATCACCACAGAATTTCTCTAACTCAGTTAAGATATCTGAAATTATTCAATTCGTAAAAGTTGATTTAAATGTAAGTTCTTACATCTTTGTATACAGTGAAAATATACATGTAAAATTTATTTCCTCTTCATAGTTTATGTGAGAGGATAAGAATGTGTGTAGATGTGTATAGTTTATCTTTGGTGCTTTGAGAATTATAAATCATATCAACTCTTCTCAGGGGAAGACAGTTACCCAAAGAAATAGGGCAGAGGTTGAAGTAAAAACCTACTATGATTCATATCTCTTCAGCTGAGGCAAAGAACTTCTAACCTCTAATTCCTTGAGGACTAAATAGAGTAAGACAAAAGGAAGGACTTAAGAAGCAAATAATACATTACCAGGGAATGAAACATCCTTATGGTTTGCAATTTGCCTTTTGATGGTCCACCATTTACTTCGAAGCCATTGTGGTGAACGGACACTGCTCCATCCCTCTGCTAACAGATCCCAGTTTATGTCATTTTCATCAGCTACATCAAGCTCTGCTATCCTACAAGTTACAAAATAAGCATCTGTTAGATGTCTGTTTCTCCATAAGAACCCTCCTCTAACTACAGGTGACGGCACTGGCAATAAAGGGAATGGCAGGTTGTGTCACTGAGATGCTACCGTTCAGGTACACAGGAAAGGATGGATTGCAGGAGTGCAGACCTGCTTCCAGAGCTAAGAGCTATGACATCACAGTAGCAGCCTTGTTAATGGTACCACCAATGGGCTGTACCATAAATGGTCAGAACCAGAGGAAGCACAGTGAAGGAAAGGGAATAGCTAAAGGTTAGAATAAGATAAGGACAGGTTTAGTTGTATAGTGTTCTACAATGTTTTATAGTGTGTTACAATAAGTTATTTCCTAGATCTGAGCTTTTCCATTTGTAAAATAAACAAAATTATTTAGAAAGGAACTATTTATAAAGATGACTAGCTGGAAAAAACTATATTAAAAACGAAACTCAAAACGAAGTGATAAAAAGATAAAAACAATACTCAGGCTGCAACCCAAAAAACCACAATCAATACAAAATAGTACAACTAAATTTGGGGTTTTAATGTCTATTTGTTTTCTAGTTTTAACTGTCAGGATCTTGATTTTCAGTAGGGTGTAGCCACAAAAGCAGCTTCTACTACTTAAGTGTCTCAGATATTTTCTTGCTGGTATTTTTGCTCATTTGAGTTTCTGAGTCTTAATGGTTAAACTAACTAATGTAAAAAATAAACTTGGGATTATCTTAAAGCTATTTTTGGATATGTATGAAATGGAAGTGTCTAATTTGGTCCAATTTGAAGGTGTGGGGTAACTGTGGACTGGGCAATCTTAGCATAGTAGCCAAAGATTGAAGGGCATGGAGACTGATAGCCCTCTTACCCTCAACATGGTCCCTCTTGGCTAGGACTGAGGCACATTGGTGGGACAGTGGAAAAGCTGCACTGCCGCTGCCTGTGCCATACCTGTTCTGCGGATATAGAGAGGACTTCAGTCTCCACGCCTTCAATCTGGTACTTTACACGAGCACTAAATCCACTAAAAAAGGAACAAACACAAAACAAAACAAAAAAGAGCTCAATATGAAATATTTAGGATTTTAAACAGTGGCTCTCTATGGAAAGGATGCTTTTCAGACATTAGGCATCTATGGAAACCAAAAGAGGAAAGCCAATCTAGATAGCCACAGCAATTAAGCAGCTTTTGTTATTAAAAGATTTAGGACACAAACCTGAGGATGAGATTGATTTCATCTTCCTTGGTCCACTCAGTACCTCCACTCTGTTTCCAGTTCAGGTAGTTGAGCCATTTAGAACGACACTGCTTTTCTGAGCGAGTACCCACTCGTTCTGCCACAGCTGCCCAAGACACACCCTGTGTGACTATGTCACCTGGCTCAGTGCTTGTCAATTCATGAACCACCTCTGCAAGTCTCTTTTCTTCTTCTTCTGTCCACTTCCCTGAAAGAAGGAAATCATCCAGACTACCACTGCTACCTTCTCCTTGTTTTGCAAATCAGATTCAGCCCTGTATTTCAAAAGACTGATGGGAAGTATGCAGTAGTATTAGAATTATTTCTGAAAGACACATGGAAAACCTGCATATACCTGCTAAGACAGTTACTAACCCAGTAAGGTTCTTAGTACTACAAAAGAAAATACAGACTCCTAATAGAAAGCACTGACTGACTCTTTAAGGAAAGAAAAACTACTCAAAACATAGCTAGAAAAAATTATATTTTCTCAAGTTATACTAAGTCCTAACTGGGAAGTGTTCCATTGATGGCTTGATGGACACAAAAATTCATACTTTTTTCTTAGTCCCACCTAAGATTCCCTGCTCTGCAGAAGTGAAGTAATAAGCTCAATAGAGACCATTATTTACAGGAATGAAAGAGGAGGGACAAGTAGAGTAACACCTATGGCTTCCCACCCATTTCAGTAAAAATAAAAACTAGGTTTATACCATCTCCTTTCCCAACTCCAAGCTACTGTGATAAAATATAAGTCTGAGACTGGTAACCAAACATATTTCTATTTCAGTTTTTTTGAACCCATAAACCCACTAATAATATCACATGTTCCTATTAGCCTTTTTCTTAAAAAAGCTTAAGCAGAAAAACAGGAAAAAAAAAAGAAAACCTCTTAAAAATGTCTTCCACTCTGTTTCCATTTTGTTACTAGTAGCTGAAAACTTCTGGAAAATTTCAAAAAGGCTATGTGCTTGCCTTTCAGGTATTCATTCATTCAACAAATATATACTGAATATCTATGTGCTAGGCACCGTTCTGGATATCATGGATTCAAGACAAAGTCCTGCTCTCCTATTTTAGCATGGCAAAAAAGGAAGGGGAAACTCAGACTGCCATCTCATGGCGTGGTCCAAAGAGAAAACTCCTGATCCAAAAGGATACATAGCAACAAGGCAAGTTAACAGGCAGAGCATTCCCTGAGGCTGGCAATCAGGGAATGGCATAGTGTTTTTCCATTATGCTCACAAAAGGGGTTCTATACTCAGTGTCTTACATGAACCTCTGGGGTCCCATCGTAGATCTAAAGCTCCCATTCCTGCTTCATTCATTAAGCTGTCATTCACTACAGAATTAGAGTTGGTGGAATTTATGTTTTCATTGCCTTATAGGTAATAGTGCTGGTGGAGTGGTTAAGGAGGAAACGTTCCTGACTCCACTTCAGCAGGGTAGGGGGTGAGGACAAAAATTATATTCCCTGGAAGCTCAAGCCTAGCTTGAGAACTATTTTTCTAATTGAAAGACTGAGCACAGATTATGGATCCTTCAGAAAAAATTAGAGCTAAAAAGGGAACTATGAAATCATCTATTCTAACTTCTTCATTTTATAGAGGAAACTGAGGCTCAGAAAGGTAAGTGAGAGTTGGTGGTGGAGCCTGAATACTGTTGTTGGTCATAAAGGTTAGGTTTAACAGTATCTATCATCAATTAGTACATCTGTATACATTACGAATTGACTGGGCATCTGTGGTCTGAAACACCAATCACGAGTTTTTTCTACGGAAAAATGTACTTTGAATTTGAAATAAGCAAAATACATACAAACCTCTGGAACACAGCTTCTTCCTAAGTTGGGACCTGCCTGGAACTACAGTTTTTCATAAATATGAGCTGATAAGCTGTTACCAACATAAGTTCAATAGTTAGATGGGCTTAAATTAAAATTACTTCCTACATATATGCCTTAGAAGTACCTATTAGACTTAAAAATAATTACTTCCCCAACTGGAGCAGTTCTGAATTGCTACAAAATGGAAACATGCTAGACCTAAATAAAACCTTTGAAACTGAGGAGATGTGTCCCTGTGAAAAATATCACCTTACTACACAGAGCACAAAAATAAAGGATTAGTTGGGTCTATCTAAAGAAAAAGGACACTAGAAAATAAAACCTCAACTACAATGAATGGCAAATCTCTTTCCAGAACAGAAGAGAAAGCAGTATCTGAAGGGGCAGGGGGCTCAAATGGTGACAAAAAACACCAGTGGCACTCACAGTACCTGTGTTGCAAGTGTCCTTCATCAGTCGGCACCGATCTTTGACAGAAGAGGCACTCCTTCCTAGCGCCGCCCCTATTGTTGCCCAGTCATTGCCATGCTTTATCCGGAGCCTAAAACAAGAGTCTGCCAATCAGCATTTGGTTCAACTGTTTTCTCCCTTTTAATTTCATCATTTATTCTTCATTCTTCTTCTTCCCATTTGACTGGTTTGGAAGTTGTGGGCAGCAATACTTTGAGAGCCAAAGTTTGAAAGTGTGGCCTTTTTTTGGGGTCCACAGTTGTCTGTGGGTGAAAAAAAAACAGGCAGCAATTGCCTTTTTCCTGGGTCAGAGAAGAAATAAGTAACTTGGATATGTGTTCAAAAAAGACCAAATTTCCCCTCAGGTTATTGACACAATCTCCCAGGCAATCCCCAGATTTTTCCCTTTTGAGCACTCCTAACAAGCTCTTCTCAGACACCTGAAACAGTTTCACAAGTCCTTATTATCATAAACAGGATCAGCCTTCGGGTTTTTTTTTTCATGATCCATACAATCCATTAACCCATACTTTATGGTCCCAAAATTATGTTTCCTGCAAAATAAGACTGTATAAGGTAGAGTCAGCCCAGATAGCCAGTGAAACATTTGCCAACTCGCCATTCTAAACTAAGCCATTAGCACAACCCTGGTTTTGATCCTGGTATGTAAGTTCCCCAGACTTAGTCTTCAGGTCACCAAGAATGGTGATCTAATCTCTTCTGTAACCCCTATTAGTGGTCTAAGGACACATTTCATTTGGTTACTAACAACAAGAGAAGACAACGTATGGACATGGCTACTCTGTGCAGATATAGATTTGATAAGTTCTTTACACGGTCAACTATGCTTAACAGCAGGATTAAATTATACCAGTCTACCAAAAATCTCTTGACATTTTCAAAGTAAAACTTTAGAAAACACAAAATATTTTTAAAAATTAAAACACAACTATCAGAACTAATGAAAAAAAGAAAGTTAAACTTACTCCTTGAGCTTTTCAATTTCTTCAGGTGTGTATCTAGAAATTTAAAGAAATTTTTAAAAGATCAATTAAAACAAAGAATGCTAACAAACTTAATAAAAATCAGAATTTCACTTAGGGAGCCAAATGTTAAGTCACTTAGCATATTGATAACATTTTTAAAGTAACCAATTTCAAAGTAGATTAATAAAAATCAAAATTAATGCCTCTATTAAAAAAACCCACAACAAATATTTTAAGCTATAATAAAAGTGAGCACTGTAACAATTTTCTCTAGGAAAATTCAACATTTAAAACATATTTTCTCTTATGCTGCCTAACTCTTGCATTATTTCAAGTTAGGTTTAGGTACTCTAATATCATAGTTATTCTGAAAGACTTATGGATGACATGGTAAACTGGAGCTAAAAAGAAAATCTATGGTCAATTCTCACAAGTCACTGAAAAATTTTAAGTTCTCTTTATTTTCTCTACCCATGCATGGACAACTGACATATTCTTGCTCCATGTAAAGGCTTTCTTTTTAGTGGGTAAGTACTCAATATAGCCAATGCAATGTTCTTTTTAAAAGCAGTATCTAGTAAGCCACACTACTACCACCTAAAACTCCCAAAGAGAAATTTAAAATATGTCAACAACACCATATTATCATTGCATTGAAGATATGATGGCTTCCCACAGATATTACCAATAACAGAAATCCACGCATTATATCCAGAAATTTAGCTATTTTCTACTCTGGTTTTATTAAAAAAAAAAAAAAAAAAGTCACTGACCTAGGAAATGTTATACTATAGAAATGAACAGGAAAAATGTTACCAATGAATTTAGAGTTCTTTTTATACTTCCTAAATCTTTAACCACTACTATACTTTTTATAATGTTACTTTACTACAAAGCAGACTTTGATGTATTAAGTCAGCTAGGTCTTAAACCTATATAAAGTAATTTAGATTCTAATTTCTAAAAGAGGCCTTATTGTAATGAGGTTTCACCGTATTTACAACATGGACCTGGACAATAAAAATACTAACATCACTCAACAGTAATTCATAACTATCTTCAATTAAGGCTTTGATCATAATTTTATTTAAAAAAATAGTTCCTTAAATATTACCCCTAAATTACATGAAAACATGCAGCATTACAAGTTTTCATACTTTCCCACATGGTTTCTGTCATCATACATGCGAAGCACTCTTCTATAAACTGCAAACAAAGGCCGGTTCAGACCCCATGCTATAGTCCTGTAGAAATCTTTTCTTTCGTCTTTTGACATCTCAAAGATGATTTCTGTAGCATCTTTTATTCCGCGTGCCTAAATGGGTTACATTTCTTTGATTTAGGGATTTCTGATAAAATGCATATGGATATACTATGCTTTTTAAAAGTTTTTTTATGTTAAAATCATCAATGGCATTTAGAAAAATAACATATTGATAATTCATTAATAAGTCAAATATAGACTTTAAAATGCTGCAAGAGATAATACAATGATACTTAAATGTTCCAAAAATAAGTTGTATATAATTCAATAAAGTCCTGCCAACCCCTTTTAAAATTACAAAAAATTAAATCTAAAGAAAGTAGAAAAGGAAGAAATCATAAGAACAAAATTAATATAATCAAATCAAGAATAGAAAGGATGAGCAATGCTAAAAATTGGTTCTTTGAAAAGATCCATGAGACTAAATAAAAACAAAAAGATAAACTTATGGCAAAACTTAAAAAAAAAAAAAAAAAAGGACAAAACTATATTAGAGATGAAAAATGGCACCTAAGGAGAGATGCTACAGAGATTAGATAGTTGAACATTGTGAAAATTTTATGGCAATAAATTTGAAAACTTATATAAATGTATGAATTCCTAGAAAAAGTCAACTTACCAACTGACTCAGGAAGAGAAAGAAAATCTAATAAACACAGACCATGAAGAAAATTTAATCAGTTATTAATAATTTTCCCACAATGAAAACACCAGGCCAAGATGATTTTACAGGTAAATCCTACCAAACAATTAAGAGAAACATAATTCTGATTTTAAACTATCCTAAAGATAAAAAGGGGGTGGGACTTCCCTGGTGGCACAGTGGTTGGGAGTCCACCTGCCAAAGCAAGGACATGGGTTTGAGCCCTGGTCTGGGAAGATCCCACATGCCGCAGAGCAACTAAGCCCGTGCGCCACAACTACTGAGCCAGCGTTCTAGAGCCTGTGAGCCACAACTACTGAGCCCACGTGCCACAACTACTGAAGCCTGCGCACCTAGAGCCCGTGCTCGGCAACAAGAGAAGCCAACGCAATGAGCACCACAACGAAGAGTAGCCCCCGCTCGCTGCAACTAGAGAAAGCCCACGCACAGCAACGAAGACCCAATGCAGCCAAAAATAAAAATAGATAAATTTATTTAAAAAAAAAAAAAAAGATAAAAAGCGGGGACAATTCCCCACTCATTTGATTAGGCTAGCATAATCTCAATAGCAAAACCAGACAAGGGGAGTTTCAGAAAAGATCTTCCGGGCCAAGCTCATTCATTAAAATCGATCCCCCAAATCCTCAAAATATTTTAGCACACTGAACTCAGTAATGTATAAAAAGGTTAATAATCAATGCAAAAAGTAAGCTTACTCCAGGAATATGAGTTTGTATTAATTTCAGAAAAATTAGCAATTAATCACATGAGATTTATGGAAAAAAAAGTAAAATCTCAATAGGTATGGAAAGAGCAATCATAAAATCCAACATTCAAAAAGCATAAAGACTGTAATAATTATAAACAGAGTATAACCTTTAAATATTGTAAATCACTATGTACACCTGAAACTTATATAATATTGTACATCAATTATACCCCAATTTTAAAAAAGCATAAAGATTAGAAAAGAATCATTTACAGATGTTATATATGTAGAAACCCAAACATCTATAATCAAAAATTATTTAAGAGTACTTAGCAAGAATGCTGGTTACAAAATCAATGAAGTCATTTGTATTTCTAGACAAAGCTCATAAAAAATCTTTAAAACTTCCCACTAATAATAGCATCAAAATTAAAAAAGCATTAAGACTAAATCTTAGGCAAGTTATGCAATTCCTTTAAGGAGGAAACATAAAACTATCAACTGACATTAAAGAGGAACTAATTAAAACGGAGAGCTATAAAATGTTCTTCAAGAGGAAGTCAGAATATTACAAAGATGTTAATTCCCTTCAAATTGATTCAGATTCAATGTAGTCCCAATAAAAATTCCAACAGTTTTTCATTCTTTGCAGGTTGATTCTAAATTTATAATGGAAGAGCAAAGGGCCAAGAACAGCCAAGACACTCATGAAGAGACCTGCCCCGTCAGGTATTGGGACTTCTGAAGACAGAGCTGTACTGGTGCAGGTATGAAACTGAACCTAAGAACAAATTAGAAAACCTAGAAACATCTGTGGAAGTTTGAGTAGGACAGAATGGATACTGTAGACTGGGAAAAGACTGACATTCCCTAATGATGCTGGGACAATTATCATCCATACAAAACAAAACAAAAACAACCACAACCCACAATAACATTGAAACCCTATCTCATACCCACAGGAAAAAAATTAGTGTGAAAGGCAAAACTATATATGTGAGAATATCTTTATGCCCTTGAGGCAGGGGAAGATTTCTTAAACAAGCATGCAAAAACACAGAAGTAAAAAGATGATAATTTTTTTTTTTTTTTTTTTTTTATAAAAGATGATAATTTTGACACTGGAATTAAGAATCTTCTTTCATCAAATGATACCTAGAGAGAAGGAAAAGACAGGCCACTAAATGGGGCAAGATATCTGTAACACAACCAAAAAACCATTAGTATCCAGCATACATTAAGAACGTCACAGAAATTAAAAACATAAACCACCCCACAGAAAAAACTGATAAAAGACACAAACAGGAATTTCAAAGAGGAAACACAAATGGCCAACAAGCATATAAAAATATGTAATCAGAGAAATAAAAATCAAACCCATAATAAAATACCATTTACACAAATTAATAGCAAAAAACTAAAAAGAACCCAAATGACCATTAACTGTGGAACGTGTAACTTATGGTATATATATTTGCATGATGAAACCTAAAAAAAAAAAATCAACAGGGGATGGGTCTCCAAATCACAATATTGAACAAAAGAAGCCAGTTACAGAATACCCAGAGAATCAATCAACTTACGTAAATTTCAAAACAGGTAAAATTACATTGATATGCATTTTAAACACTCTTCTGAATGTATTAAATTTCACAGTAAAAACTTTAAAAATTTAGAATCTTTTCTAAAGTTGTTTTACGCATTTTCAATTCTGCAAACAATTAAACCTAAATATTTACAAGTACCTACATGCAAGGCACTGTGTTGTGGGATGATATTATAGTGAGATGAAAAGATTTTTCTGCCCTTTTTTTTCTTGTTGCTTGTGACAATACCTTATCCTTTTACCCAAAATATGGAATATATGATACCTAATTAATTGGTTTAAAAATAGCTCCACAATGTTCCTGTAAGAGCACCACATAATGAAAATCACAGTCAAAAATCAAAATCAAACAAATTAGCTTTTCCCAAGATCAGTATATCTTTATGGACATTTCCTATTTCTGACAATTCTATCATCATTCTCCCAAACATCTTCAATTTTTAAAAAACCCTTAATTATTCCCACTCCTCATTTTCCTTCTTCACCAATATTCAGTCACCAGGCTTCCTTAGAGACTACTTGCTTATCTGCCTTTCCCTGCCAATTCTATTTCAACTATCGTAAAGTCCTTACTACTCTCACCTGGTCACCTGAAATGGGTATCTAAAAGTCTTAATCATAAAGCTGAAAGAGTCCTTGGAAATCATCTACTCCAATCTCCTACACAAGAAACCAGCTTCTTAATTCCCCAAATTCAGTGTTTTTACCAATTCGTTGCTACCTTATCCATACCTGTAGCATTTTTCAAATTTTAACTTAAGTGTTTGTGATCAGTGGACAACTTTTAATACACTTCTAGATACATTTCAATGGTCACTATATTTCTGTTTCTCTTAAAACAATTAGCTTGGTGGGAAGGATCTTTCTTCACTAATAAAGAATTAAAGTTTTTTACTCTTTATAATTTATAAAGTGTAGTTTAGGGAGGAGTGCAGCTTAAAATTAAGCTTAAGAACATGGACATTCTAGGCTGCAGTGTATTTAAAATAGTAAAAAATTGTACATAAACTAAGTATCAAACAAGAGGAGAATAGTTAAATAAACTCTGTACACTTCCCATTCCCAAACAATGGTAATGGTCTCCATTTCAAACATGCACTATTTGAACATAACTCCATTACTAGGATGGTCAGCAAGTCTCTGGAAAGATTTCCTTGAGAAGAGCACAGATCTACCCGACCGAACTCTCCCTAAACTGAGTTACCAGTTCTTCTCATTTCTTATAGGATAGAATTCTAATTCTTTGGTCTGGACTTCAAAGCCCAAGTTCTAGAAGCTAGTTATCTTGGTTCGGGTTAAAGCGGTTAATTTAACATACTCTGGGTTTGAACTCTGAATCCCCGACGCTCATCATTTACTTATGCTGTTCCCTCCAGCCCTATTCTACCCCTAACTCCCACCCCTTTCTTTAAAACTTAGCTCAAATCCTGCTCTTCCAAATATTTTCCATAACTGTCCTAACCCTGAGAATAAACTCTTCCTTCTTTGTTCTCATGAAGAATTAACAACATGTTATCACTCACAGGGTACAGAGCCTTATATCATTCTTCACCTGTTTTCAGAATTTCCACATGGACTGTTGGCAGGCATTTGAAGGCCAACACTATTTGTTAAAGCAATTCACATTTCTAGTGCTTCAAAAATTCTGTTCTCATCAGACATTTAATGAAGAGGATGACTAAGGTAACAGGATATAAGCTTGAATATGAAAATGAACTAAATTTTTTTTTTAAAGGGGAAAGACTAGTGTGATGTCATAAACTCATTCAAAGAAGATGCATATCTTAGACTTTATACAACATAAATTTAAACCTTAATTTATAGGTTGCTTGAAAAGATGGGGCTTTAAGATTCTGAGAGGCTATTAAAATTTTGTCTAAACTTCAGGGTATTAACTAAAGCAATAAAGCTATTTTAAACTGAGAATTCAAAATGTGCTTAAAAATATACTGTAATCATACAACTGAGAATTATTAATCTACAACATATTAGCCAGTCATCCATTACTTAATTACTGAAAAGCTCCTAAGTACTATATACAATACGCTGCTTTGATATTTTTTGCAATTGGCGATGAAAAAATTAGTGAAACAAAAAAATATGCCATAAGATACCTTCAAATAGCGTTCAATATTGTTCATCAAAATATCAATTTCTTCCTTGGACCACATCCCCTGCTTCCATTTATGTCCTTTAAAAGAAAACAAGTAATGCTATAGAAAATATTATTCCTTGAGAGGAATAAAATGTAGCTAATTTAATGTCTCACTCATCTGAAATCTGAAAAATCCCCAGGTAAAGTTGCTTTTGTGACCTCTGGTTTTTAAGAAAGAATACATTTGACCCTACTAAGTAGAGATAATGATAAGTAAAAGATTCATAAAAAATATCACTTCCTCTTAGTTACATCTCTTATCCTTTCAGCAGTATAGGACTTACAAGTACAAAAGCCAAATCACCCTCAAAACTTTCTGAAAAATTTCCCCAGTGAAAAATAAATTTTATGGGCAAAAAACATGTATAAAAGATTCTAGGACAAGGTAAACATAATATATTGGATACCAAGTGAATAATTTATTCTTAATGAGTACTTACTGTACAGTGGGTGAAGTGAATAATTTATTCTTAATGAGTACTTACTGTACAGTGGTTGAAAACAATCAATTTACATACTTTTTGTTTCCTTTCCTTACTTCAGAGTGGCATATATACAACCTCCACTTTGTTGCAGTAACTTCCTTAGCAATCCTTACGAGCACAGCAGCACTATAAACACCATTACTTTAAACCTCTAAGCCACTTATGAGACCAAAGTTAGTAGCAGAACTTTGAAAAAAGGCTTGACTTCCCAGTCCCATATGCAATAACTGAATTGTCTTTTAAATGACACCACTGTGCATCTGTTTATAACCTACTTCATATCAGAGAACTAATGATCAATTATTGAAAAATGAATATTGGTTTCATGGTCCCATTCAGAGCCAAATTTAATTAGAAAAGGCTCAATTACTGTAACTACTCAACCATAATTATGAAGGCCCAACTCAGAATCCTTATGACTACAAGCTCTTCTTAACGTCAATTTTTTCCGCTGGACACTAAAATTCACAGTATCTCTTACCTTTGTTAGTTAGAGAATCCTTATCTTCTTTAGTTGTAAACCATGCTTGGCTAACTGCTGAAACCTCCTCATTACCCAAGGGAGATATGTCATCTAGTTGCTCATTCTGTAGAATCTTGAAAAGGTAAAAGAGAAAAAAAAAGTAGCAGCCTGATTTAATACCCAACCTGATTCATCTTTGTTTGTAATGCTAAGCACTATAAAACTCTAATAATGTGAAATCCATGTGTTTTAGATATAATAAAATTATATTGAATTTATAAAGACAAATATTTTCTTGCTCTTTTAATAAGACAAGTATGAAAACAAAATTATCTGCATTAACAAAATATGACCTTCATTTAAGCAAGTAAGTCAGTACTAGCAGCTTGAATTTTAGAGAATATTGGCTAAGATTCCATTAAGCATTTAAATTAATACAGTACAGGATACTCAAAGCCATTTGTATGTTTATATATGTAAAACAAACTCACATATAAAATAAAATGAAAATGCTGGGGTTGATGTCATGATTATTCATATCCTCACAGGTAGTTTGCTACCTAAATATATAGTCATCTGTAATGTAATCTGTTGCTAAATCTAAAGGATTAACAGGCTAACTCAAAAGATGTTACTGCAAAATCATGATCTGCTTATTGTTTACTGACAACTTTGTTTTAGCCAACCTCTAGAGCTGATTCCTACCCTCCTTAATGTACCTTCTTTCAAAGAACTATATGGTACTACTTTCTATTATTATTGTAGTAAAACAGTCTGCATGAGAAATGTGTAGTTAAAAAATAAGCTTTATTGAGATACAATTCACACATCATAAAATTCACCCTGTAAAGTATACAATTCAGTGGCTTTCAGTATATTTATGAAGCTATCACCAGGTACATTTTCTTTTGTTTTTTAAAAAATTTATGTATTTTATTTATTTTTCGCTGTGCTGGGTCTTCGTTGCTGTGCACGGGCTTTTTCTAGTTGTGGCAAGCAGGGGCTACTCATTGTTGTTGTGCGTGGACTTCTCATTGCGGTGGCTTCTCTTGTTGCAAAGCATGGGCTCTAGGCGCACAGGCTTCAGTAGTTGTGGCATGTGGGCTCTAGAGCCCAGGCTCAGTAGTTATGGCGCACAGGCTTAGTTGCTCCGCGGCATGTGGGATCTTCCCGGACCAGGGCTCGAACCCGTCCCCTGCATTGGCAGGCGGATTCTCAACCACTGCGCCACCAGGGAAGCTCACCAGGTACATTTTCTTTTTTTTTAATTTTATAGCTACTTTATTTATTTATTTATTTATTTTTGGCTGTGTTGGGTCTTCGGTTCGTGCGAGGGCTTTCTCTAGTTGCAGCAAGTGGGGGCCACTCTTCATCGCGGTGCGGGGACCGCTCTTCATCGCGGTGCGCGGGCCTTTCACTATCGCGGCCCCTCCCGTTGCGGGGCACAGGCTCCAGACGCGCAGGCTCAGTAGTTGTGGCTCACGGGCCCAGCTGCTCCGTGGCATGTGGGATCTTCCCAGACCAGGGCTCAAACCCGTGTCCCCTGCATTAGCAGGCAGTTCTCAACCACTGCGTCACCAGGGAAGCCCACCAGGTACATTTTCAATTAAGGACATACCTAATCCAGCAAATTCTGCAGGAACAAAGCTGTTTTTAAGAGACTTGGCCTTGGGCTAAAGAGAGCTATAGTGTAAGTGAAGAAGATTTAGCAACAGTGCTACCATATCAGGTATGAACCTATTACAGGCAGACCAGGATAAGGGGAGAGTCACATGCCTAGTGACCACTCAACCCAGTTTTGTCTCTGGATTGGATCAACTACTAACCTATGTCACTCTCTGGAGGTAAGTCCTAACAAAGTTTGAACTGTTTTTTGAGTAGGCAGAAACTGGATCTCTACTTTCAAGAAGATATGAAACCCATCTCACTTCGAAAACAGAGAAATTGTCCATGAACAATCAAAGCACAATGAGGAGAAAAGCCATGCCTCTACTGTCACCTACTTTATTTTTATATTTGGTGGTAATGAATATTTTGTATTTATGAAAATGTTGTTTTTTAAAACCATAGGCAAAAGCTAGACATCACTGGAACAAACATGAAAAGTTTTATAACCCTGTATTTATGCATCATACATTTTAGATCTTTTTCTTTTAAAGATTAAGAGGACTTTATAAAGCTGAGAATTGAGACAGACTAGAAAGATGATATCCAAGGCCTCTTATATTATGAAGATCACAATTCTGTAAGATTTGACACAGGAGTTATTCATCAAGGGCAATACAGAGACCTATCAAAAGACCTTGATACATATAATACCTACTTTTAAGAAATGTAATGTAGAAAATATCCTGAGATGATCTCTTATATTAATTAGTTCGTTAAAAGAATAAAATCACCATTTTCCAAAGTGAGTCTAAATATACAGCAAAGCCCACTCTATGAATCTCACAAAGAAATCTGTCATGCCAATTAATCACTGTCTTTGGGCAAACACTTTATGCTTTATGGCTCAAATTTTTCTGAAGAAGACTTACAATTATTACTTAAACCATATAACGTTAAACATGAAAAGCCAGGAAATGAAGTAAATAATTATTAAATTTTAGCAGTAATATTCAGCACTGTCAATAAAAGTGAGTATAGAAGGAGACTTAGGTACCTGAAAGGCTATCTATCTATACTTAGTAATAAGTTTAGTAATAAGTATTTTAGTATAGTAAATAGTAATAAATTTTATAGTATTTTACCCCCATTTTTCGCTACTTTATACATAAATCTTTTAAAGTTACTCAGGCTTTATTAGCATGCTGTTGCTTTCTAAATGAAGCTTTTTTGAGTTGGTTGTAGGGTTTCCTATCTGTAATATATACAGGCTTAGAAATCTAAAAATAAGTATTTCATTCACTAAATACCTCTTGCAACCACAAAGTACTACATACATTGGGAATGTTTTTAGTTTCTAATTGTTTTTCAAGCTCATCCCACCAGTGGAATGAGGGAAGGGGCATTAGCTACTAAACTACGTGAAATAACTACACCTAGATTGACACAAAAGGGCACAGCAAAAAGCACACTATTTCTGAACATCTAACTGTGCTGACTTTCACTCCCAACCTAATATTAATCTTATTAAAAAAATTCAGAAATTATTAATTATTTTGTTCATTAAAATGGTAATAACAAACCAAGAGGTTAATATTAAATTGTAATTCATTAAGTCTTCAGAAATAATCCAAACAAAACCATATAACTTGTCTAACTAGCACTGCTACTGCTTAACCTTATAATAGCTAGGTTGTAAACCAAATCACACATATGTATATAGTTATTTTCAATGTGCTAAAAATGGAATGGAAGTGAGACTACATAGTCTTTGAATCTGAAATGAATTTGACAAGACCCATTTTGAAGAAAGAATGTGCCCTATTATTTCTGAGGGTTTAGAAAAAAATTTCTGTCCAAATTCCCACTGAAACCCAAGGGTAGATTATGAGATCTCCAGCCTGGCTCAAAGCTGTTTGAAGCATTTTGGAGACTTGCTTCTCTGGAAATCCTGTCATTCTGGAACCACTCTGAAGCTCCCCACTGCAAACCATTCACAGTACACCTACCTGAGATGTCCTTAGTCCCTGATGTTACATATCAACTTGTAACTACTTTACTTCTTAACTGAAGGGTCACTGTGATGCTTCACATACAAAAAATAATGGTACAATGTCTACTGTCTACTTAGAAGTATTTTATTAAATGAAGAGATGAAGCAAAAGGACAGCTATAGTAAAAAGAAAGGACAATCAGCCAGAAATAAACTTACAAGTAAAATATATTTAAGCTGTTGGTTACTGAAGACAGCAAAGAATTCTGATTACTTTTGGCAGAAATAAGTCATGAGACAAATAAAGAAGTTCATGTAGGAAAAAGGGCTAATTATTACTTAACCTCTTAACATGCGGTAAAATGTATCTAGTCCTACAGGCACAAAAGGAACTACCTTACCTACAACTGTTATAATTAAAATCTATTTGAAATAACCAGCTTTCATTCACATGAGGGCAGAGAATACACGGAGCCGTTCTAAATCTGTCACTACAGATAACTGCTGGGTAAAACTTATCTGAAAAAGTTTTATATCCCAATCAATAGCATATATAACTGGTAGATAAAATTTAAAGTTATTTAACAGCTCAAATGAGATCACTCCAAGTGGATAAAGATTGCCCATGCATCATCTGCTTCAACAGATGTGAACCACTCTACAGGGAATAAATTTTAAAATTCTATCATTGCTTACAATTCTGAGACTCACATATGTGGGGACTGGAAACCTGAATGAATAAGTCCAACCTCTGTTCTGTGGTTGCTCTTTTGTCAGACAGAATGTATTCTCATCATTTTATCACCTAAGGTATGTGTAAAGGATACTCTTCTTGTATCCAGTAAAAAGACTTACTATACCTGGATCTGTGTCACAGTTCCCTCAGTAATCTCATCATCTGCCACCTCTGTGGTTGCAGTCATGGTCACCTCAAAGCTCTGATCATTTTCTGAAACTTCAAGAAAAAGAACAGTTCAACTCCAGCATAATAATGGCAGGTTCTAATTATTTAAAAATATACCCAAGGAACAAGTATGTGATCATCTAATTTCTTAACATATTCCTTGCCAATATATCCACACATATATATGTGTGTGTGTGTGTGTGTGTATACATTCATATACATATATTTGCTTAACAAATAGCTACTGTGCACCTAATACATGCCAGGCATTGCTCTCGGCAACAATAAACAAAAAAACAAAAATTCTGCCTTCACAGCACTTATAGCCTAGGGGGGAAGATACAAAATGAACAGGATATTATGCTGGAGAAGTATTAAAGAGAAAAAATAAAGCATGAAAGGAAATGTGTTGGGAGTTGGGGAGAGTGTTTGAATTTTAGATAGCAGGGCAGGAAAAGTCACCAACACTTGGACTTTATCCATAAAGTCCATATATCATATATCATGCAGGTATACTGAGGAAAAGCACTTCAGGCAGATGGAAAGCCAAGTGCAAAAAGGCTCTGAGATGAGGGCCTGCCTAGATTGTTCATAGGAACAGCAAGGAGGACAGTGTAGCTGGCCAGAGCAGACCAAACAAGATACTATGTGGGGACTCACAGACCACTGTAAAGACTTTGGCTTTAACTCTCTTCCAATGGGTTGACCATTGGAAGATTTAGAGTAGAGGAGTGATATAAACTGAGTTTTATTTTAACAGGATCACTCTGGCTGCTAAGGGGAAAATAGCCTGAAGGGCAGCACAGGCTGGAAGGAAATCAGTGAAGAAGCTAATTCAATAATCTAGATAAGAGAGGTCAGTGGCTTGGACTAGAGTGAAGGCAAGTGAGGGTGATAAGAAGTAGTTCAAATTGTGGATACATTTTGATGGTAGAGCCAATAGGATGTGCGGATAAACCAAATATGAAAGTGAAAAGTCAACGATGGAATTAAAGTTTTTTATCTGAGCTACTGGAAGAATGTACCTGCCATTAATGAGATGGGGAAGATTGCAGAAGAAGCAAGTTTAAAAATGTAGGACGTTTCAGGAGCTCAGATTTAAACATATTCGTTTGAGATAGCCACTAAACCTCTAGAGTCAAGAGAAGTCTGGACTGGAATAAATCTGGGAGTCATTACCAGAGACAGGACTTAAAACCATGAATTCTAGGGAGTGAGTAAAAATGGAAAAGAGAAGCAATCTAAGAACTGAGTCCTGGGGCACTCCACATTCAGAGGTTGGGGAGATGTGGACAAGTCAGCGTAAGAGACTAAGAAGGAATGGACAGAGAGAAAACTAGAGAAATGTCTTCCCTGGAAGCCAAGTGACAAAATGTTTCAGGGAGAAGGGAGTGACAAAATTGTTGAAAATTGTCGGCAGATCAAGTAAGACAAAGACTAAAAAAATCACCATTGGATTTAGCAACAAGAAAGTCTCTGGAAAAAACTAAAAAGAAGAAAAGGAGAAGAAAAAAAAGAAAGTGTCTGGAGACATGGGGAGAACAGTTCTGGTGTAGTGATAGAGGTGAAAGACTGACTGGAGTGGGCTTACAGAACAAGGGAAGAAGAAACGGAGGCAAGGATAGGCAATGCTTCCAAGGAACTCTGCTCTGAAGGGAAGGAGAGAAATTGGATGGGAGCCCAAAGTGGGCTAACAGGACGTTTTGAAGAAGAAATTATAGTATGTTTATAAACGTTGATGAGATTAATCCAATAGAGAATGAAAAATTGATGATTCAGAGGAGAAAGGAAAGAATTGCTACAACTATGTCTTTGAGTAGACAAAAGGGGTGGGATCTAGTACACTGAAGGGTTGGCCTTAGCTGGGTGAAATGACAGAATATATGGACATAGATACAAGTCAGTGTGTATCTATGGTAGTGGAAACTTACAGAAATTATTTTCTGGCCACTTAAATTTTCTAAGTAGGAAGCAAGGCTATCAGTTGAGAGTGAAAAAGGTGGAAGAAGTATTGGAGATTTCAGAATGTATTAAACAGTCATCTTAGAGTGGGAGAAAGAACACTAGATAAGTATGGTATGACTGGCAGGCAACATTAAGAGTCCATTTCAAGTTAATGATCATAAATTTAAAGTGAGACTGGTCAGCTTACTTGTGCTGTCTTTCTCCAATCTCTT
The DNA here is from genome assembly GCF_028023285.1 of Balaenoptera ricei. Lineage (NCBI taxonomy): Eukaryota > Metazoa > Chordata > Mammalia > Artiodactyla > Balaenopteridae > Balaenoptera > Balaenoptera ricei. Next base: position 77,775,927 of record NC_082647.1, read on the forward strand.
TCAGTTAGCTGTACCAGTATAGACATAAATAGGCAGACAAATTGAAACAGGGTTGTGGTTTCATCAAAGAATGATGAAGTGAGGGGAGGAAAAAAGGATCTGAGGGTAAATGCAAGACAATGATTATAATGATTAACCATGAAAACTGAAACTAGGTAAGGAGGAAACAAGGATACGAGTGAAGAAGGAATCATTTAAAAGTGGTAAGGTCAATGGGTCCCAGTGGGGCAAAGGATCGCAAAAGTATGAGAGGAAGTAATTTGGAAGATAGGAATTAGTGGTAGGAAAACAAAATCTGAAGTAGATTACAAATAGACTCCAATTAATATGCAATAGCAAGAGTGGTATGGGAATGACAAATGAGGCCGTGTGAAGAACAAAAGGAATCAGCGGCTTAGTAACTCCAACAATCCTCTAAACGAATAATCACCAAGAGTTTTAACAATGAATAGGTAATGGAATAAATGTGTAGATGATTGCAAAAAGAAGTGGTAAGTTATCTACACTGATTAACATGAGAGTTAAGAGAACTTTTAAGGCTCAGACAGATAACTTTTTATCAGTTTTATAAAGCATGTAAAGAAAACCTGAATATTAAAATTAAATCATTAAAACTAATATTCATCTCCATGAAGTCCAGCATAAATTACTCGTGCATTTAATCAGTCCCAGATGATGGTGATGGATACAGGACTTCATGCTTTTGTGTGACTTTTTTTAAATGCAGAAACTTTCCTAAGTTGATTTTATCAACATACTTTTTACAAATCCAGGGAACTTCAAGTCACTCTTCATAAATTCAGTCTTATTGTAAATTAGGCTTCAGAATGTCCTCTTTGGTGATGCTATGACCCAACATCAAACAGCTCATGTGCTTTTATGTCAACACACCATAAAATAGAACAAAATATCGTGTAGTTCAAACCTACAATAAAATCCTATAAAAGGATTTCATCTTCAAGAAATTCATGGAAAAGACTCTGACAAGTACAGGTTTCTGGTAACTGACTGTACTGCTGAACTGAATGAATAAGCATTTTCAGAACTCTAATGAAAAACTGATGAACTCATAAAAGTGCTAACAAAAGATCAAGATGAAAAAAAAAATTAATTACATGGGACTGAGTGAACTGATGAGGATGAGTATAATTTGTGTGACTTTCTGTCTGAATTTAAAAAAAAAAAAAAATCCCACAAGGACTCAGAGGCAAAGAATATACAAATCAATTTTCACTGCAAAGTAAAGGAGCTGTTACAGTGAAGGATTACTGGACTGAATGTCAATATTATGACATAGTATGAGTGTGTTTCATGTTTGGTAATTGCAATCATTGTTGCTTTTGTTGTGGTCATCCATGTACAATGCTTGGTGTCAGTCTATTTATCTCTTGTAAAAATAAAATACAGTGTGTGTGTGTGAAAAAAAAAAAAAAAAGAAAGATATACCCTGTTAGCAAATTGGAAGACTCAGTATTGTTAAGCTGTCAATTCTCCATAAATTGATTCAATATGATCCCAAATAAAATCTAAGCAGATTATTTTTTAGCAATTGTCATGCTAAACCTAAAATTGATATGGAATTGCAAAGAACCTATATTAGCGAAAATAAAAAAAAAAAAAAAAAAAACCTACAATAATGTTCAAGGCACTCTAACCAAATCAATTAACCAGTCAAAATTTACATTAAAGTAATCAAAAATTCTGGCTTAATTAAATATTTTTACTTTATTCTATAACCTGTGAATGTACTGTTCAGCATGGTGACTACAGTTAATAATACTGTACCGTATATTTGAAAGTTGTTACGACAGTAGATCTTAAAAGTTCTTATCACAGGAAAAACAACTGTATTGATAACTGTGTGGTGAAGGACATTACTAGACTTATTGTGCTGAACATTTTGCATATACATATGCATAATGATTTGGTATACATATACCAAATCATTATGTACACCTGAAACTAATATAATGTTAATGTCAGTTATATCTGAATTAAAAAAATTCTAGCTTAGAAAATGTCTATATAGGATTGTATTTGTACAGATAGGCTAATCATGTTCTAAAATTGAGTCATAACATAATAATAGTCAAATTAGGAGAGAGTTTTAAAAATCATATGAATCATCATTAGAAGGAAAGATCATTTAATTAGAAATACATTATGCTTGTATATTCCACAAGTGGAAGCAATATTAGCAATATTAACATTAACACCATTTTTCAACAAAGTCTCATAGTAAACTTATATAATATGGTTTCTTTTCTGCTCAATTCAATAAGCAATTAACTCCAAATACAGAGTACATATCTGCTTATGAAGACATGATTTTCCACAATGAAAACCTAGTCTTAGTTTTCTTCCACTAGATGATGATGTGATCTTGCTTGATGCTGAGTGCAAAATAAAAGTTCGTGGATATGCCAAGACCCTCCTTTGTGCAGAGAGTGCCCCCAACAGCCCTGTGCCCCAACCCCATCGCCAAGGACTAAGATATCTACTCCAGCTTTGGAGGGCCACCACAGTTCAACAAGATTCCATATTCTTTGCTAAACAAACCAGAAATATAATTTAACATTACAGTTGGTGGGTTGTAGTCTTTCACCAACAGTATTCCACCCAAAATACTACATCTTCTTAGAAACCAGTCTACTCTAAATGATCTTGGAATATAAACATTTTAAGGACTTTCTTTGTTTTGGGTTTTTTTTTTTCTGGTCGCACTGTGCGGCATGTGGGATCTTAGTTCCCCGACCAGGGATCGAACCCGTGCCCCCAGCAGTGGAAACACAGAGTCTTAACCACGGGGTCGCCAGGGAAGTCCCTTAAGAACTTTCTTAATGAGAATAAACTTATTAGGCTTCGGTCTAACTTCCATCTAGCCATATACCACATGAAAAGAACATAAACTACAAGAACCGGAATGCCTGGGTACGACCTTAGACAAGTTACTACACCTCTCTATACCTTAGTTTTCTCATTTATAACACAGGGAACACTCTAGAGAGTGCTTTCTCAATGAGGGTGAATATGCTTCTTGGGAGGAGGTGAAAAGATCTTATTCTCTTTATTAAGAAAGCAAGGACACATATATATATAGTACATTAAAAACAACAACAGTATATTTGTGGTATTACAATTTCATGGGGGAGAGCATGATCATGAAAAAAATGTCTAAAAAGGCTCTCAGGAGTGGGGGGCAATTAAAAAAAAAGGTTGAGAGATTAAACTAGGCAATATATGTAAAAGTATTCAGAGCCATGCCTGGCACATAAATAAGCACTCATTAAGTGCTGGTTAAAAGGAGGTTTTTTGGACTAAGAGGAGAAAAATAATGGGTCCAAGTCTACCTTGAAATGCCAATTTAATCTCTTGGAATCTAAATTTTGATTCAGAAGGAAACTATGTTAATACTCAGTGACTTACGTGGAAGTGCAACAACTGATATGCAAGGAGTGGAATCATCAATACTTTGATCATCCTCAGAAGACAGACAAAGCCTTTTATGTGGAGGTTCAGTACTATCTTCTGAGTCTATTTCATCAGCTTCTAATGAAACAAAACAAAAACAAAAATCTCAAAATCTTCAAACCAACAAGGAGAAAACAAAATCTTCAACAAGTAATGACTGTAAAATAATCTTCTTACTGATTCGCTATGTCAACTAAAGCCAGTCGTGCAAGTGAGACGCACTGCCCTCTCTACGCCTACTGCAGCACCTCAGCTCTTATTCTTATGACAAGGAACTATGAACAAAGGTGCCACTTTTTAAAACATCACACTTTTGTGCTGTTGACTACCTGGCTTTCCAAATATTTCACATGTAAAGACAAGGGTCGGTTATTTAATTCACTCACAACATTCACTGAATGCCTACCATTGGCTAAGTTTGAGAAACAGAACAATAAGAGATACCCTGACTGTCAAGGAGCTCATAGTACAGTGTAGGAGATGACTAAACTAACAATTTCAAGATGGTGTAATAAGAACTATGAAGGTGGAATGAAGAGGCTGTTATATGAGCACACAGGCATTTAATTTAGACTGGAGGTGAAGGGAGGTTTCTAGAAAAGGTGTCTTAAACTTCAAAAAGAAACAGAAGCCAGGGGAAAATGATTATTACTGGCAGTAGGAGTAATACATGCATTCCTACTGAGGTCCGAGAAGCTTAAAGTATGTTAGGAATATACAAATAGCTGTGAACTGCTGGAATACCGATACATGAAATGTGGCAGGAAATGAGGCTGCAAGGAAAGCTGAGATGATGGGAGGCCTGTGTGCCAAATTAAAGAACCTGAACTATATTCTAAAAACCATGGGAAGCTTATTAAAAAAAAAACAACTTCCTATACTGTGAGTGAATTAAAAAAAACTTCCAAAAAGTTCGTTCATTTGGGTTTCTCCGTAACATCTTAACGGAAAAACTCGAACGAACTTTTTGGCCAACCCAATACAATTATGTCAGCAGGTTCTCCTACCATTCTGAGGGCAGTGAAGAATGAGGTTCCCGTCTGCGTCCCGAGTCAAAGTCACAGAGTTCACAGTTTCTACTGTTACTGTGTCAGAATCCTCTTCAACTGTGCTCATACTCAAATCTGTATAAGAACAGGTTTCAGATTAGGGTTTAAAAAGTTATTTCCAAGTATGAACATAAAGTAGCCCACAGAACCCCGCCCCCCCAATTTGTATCTGCCTATAGTATTCTTTATGTGAAACTGCAATGATGCTTCAGGTTTCAAAACTTTTTTTCAAAAGTTTATACCAATTATTTAGAATTAGCTGTAATAATCTGCAAGAATCTAAATGTGATGATTAATTAAAAACCTACAGCATTTACTTTTTTAAGAGTTGTTTTTACCACATCCAATGAAAGACAACCTGTTCCAAGTTGTCTGTCATATCAGCAAAAACTCACACCACTTTTTAGTTATTTTTTATTGACAGCTTTGATATATTCAAATAGGTGTTTAACTTCTGATTCTTTACCAGAAGATCCATCACAACTTTTCTCTTAATCTAAGAATTACTTCTCTAAAACACTATTTACAAGTATTTAAGCTCTATTATTATCTGAAAAACAGGAACACTAAATAATTCTTCCTGCTGTTTTTTTCATAATATTTAACAAGTACATATATCTGTCATTGACCAAACTGTTTCCCTAATAGATATGGATCTAGGTTTTCTTTTGAAATAGAGAACTGGATTTTGCTTAAAGTGCCTTTACCTGCTATTTTACACATATATAATTTTCCTTTTGTTCAGACAGACTGAATAAGCAGCACTTTGAATACAGTATCTCATGGCTGACAGGGGGAAATGCCCTGAATTGTAATCAATGGCCTGCTTGAAGTCTTCGGGCTTACCTTGTAATGTTCAATGAAGTTCTTGCCTCAATACTCAATTTTGGTCTTGTCCACATACTTTTTTACCAACTAAATAATACAGAGGACATAAGCCTTGATGTGTATTAATCATTCAATATTTATTTGGTTGCTATATACAAGATATTAGTCTGTACATATATTTGCCATTTACACAAATGCATTTTCCCTTAGCAGAAAAACTTAAGAACTATTAACATTTACATGGTGAAGATCTACTGATTCACTCAAGTTCTACTGTACAAATTACTATTTTAAAAGGACATCATTCATTTTACAATGGTAAAGATGCCATTCCCCAATTAAAGATAAGTGGGGGTCATGATTTAGTTATGACTAAAATTTGCAAATCATGAGGTAAGGTCCCTGGAACAAAGGAATGCTTACCTAGAAAACAGATGGATCAGCTATAGCCCTTCCCACAGAATCGAGTTGCCTTCCCTTAGCCACCAGCATCACTTTCATGTTATCCAGATTGTTTCTCCTCCATGTTCCTACCTCTGCAACACTGAAAAAGTAACAGCATTATACAATAAGGCTTACTGAGAACAAACAACTGTGTGCTAGCAGTATGCTGATGACAATCTAGCCTCAAGCCTCTGTGACGTCTCAACTAGAAGAGGAAGGACAAAACCAGAATTCTTCCGTAAGTAGACCTTTTGGAAATCAGCCTCTAAAAGAATTCTCCAGTGAAGGGCAGAAATGATGGGATCCTATGCCTACTAAGTCAGTTTAGAGGCAGTTTCTCAGTCCAAGTTGCCCCTCATCCGGCAGTCAAACTTTCTCGGAAAAAATAGGTTGAATTACACCAGTGGTTCTATGAACTGTAGACCTGGGTACATGTAACGTGACCTAGGGTGTATACCAACCAACAATACCACAAATATTACCAGTAACTATATTTTTCTTTATAACAATTAACATCTCTCTTTAAATGTAGTACCATATTTCATCTTAAAGCATTAGAAACTATAAAATATCTGTTAACAGCTCTGCCCAGGGATCTGTGGGGAAAAAAGGAATCCTAAACAATCAGGCCAGAAAACATAAATTACAAGAAAGCTTTTGAATGTATTGTAAAACTTACAAAATCTGAAATGATTTGATTTTTAAAGGTTTCTTTCAATAAACTTCTCATCTTCATCCCAAAGGATCAACCGAAAATTAAAAAGCACAGTAAGATTTAAGGTTCAAGGGGATGTTTCAGCAAAAACCAATGATTAAAATTCTAATTTTTGCAGTATTCTAATTAGAACTCCTCTCTAGGATGGGTATCTTTGAGAACTGCTGTATATAAATAAGTCTGCAGTGCAACAGGTACAGACCCTGCTAGAGAAACATCCAGTCATTTAATAAGATTTCATGTTGTTCTCACTTCAGAATCCATTAAAAAGCTTAAAAGCTGGTTTGTAAGGTAATACCTACTGCAGAAGATGGAGAAATGAAATGTTAAAAAAAGAAAAAAGAAGTTAAAACCACCCATAAACTTGCCAAAATCATACTTCACTCTTGTTGATGTGTGTGTGTTTGTGTATGAGACTATACTGGAGAAGCAATTTTATATCCTGCATTTCAGAGTTCATTCACATTGAAACATGTGAAGGAAACCAAGCTAGGTATTTAACTGAAGTTTTCTGTATTGTTTAAAACTTCCACTGCATAAAAAACATGACATTATCCAACAAATAGCCTATAACTGGACATTTACATTCTTCCCAATTTTTCATTTCCGTAAAACACTGAAACATTCATACACTATTTCCTTAAACAATATTAATTACTGAAAATTATTAGATCAAAGAATACAACAAAATAATCTCTTAAATCATGCTGCAGTCTGTTTTCCAGAAAGGATGTACAAATTTATATTCCAACCACTGAGGTGTAAACTCTACTCCTGGTAGTAAATAAAAATACCCTGCCACTAGTATTTTTGTTTAAAAAGAAACAACAAAGCCAAAAAAAAAAAAAAAAAAAAAAAAAAAACCAGCACAACTCCTCATTTGATAGGTACAAAACGTTACTGGTTTAGCAATTTAATGACTGTCATCTTAGGACCCAAATTAATCTAAAACTTCGGGAAAAAGAGAAAATAAAGGTGGATTTGAGAAAATATGGTAAGATACAAGGAAAGGTATCTTAAGGTAAGATACAAGGAAAAAGGAGTCTGAAATAGCTAGATGAGAGTATTTCATTCTTGATAATCTGTACTGGGGTTAGAGGTTGATCCCATGCAGTGTACTAGCTTTAAATCAGGAATCTAGGTTCATTTTAAAAAGTCTGATAATTCATGTTAGAGATGAGTAAATGCTTCTACACTGCTTTGCAAATTAACTAGCATATCTGTTCAATCAACAAATATATATCACACGCGCAATGTGCCAGGGACTCTCTAGGCACTGGGATATAGTGGCTACTTTATTTTTAACCCCCAAAGATAAGCTCTTGACTTACCTTCCTGGGGTTTTTCCCCTCTTGTACTTAGAGCTACACAGTCTGGATTTATTAATATTTAAGAAACTCACCTAATTTTATTTTTAATTTACTTTTTAAGGTAACACATTTACATGGTTCAAAATTCAAAAGGTAAAGCCTACTTTCCACTCTAGTTCCCTAGACCCCCTGCCTGGAGGTAAACAATGCTGTCAATTTCTCATGCCTCCTTGCAGTTATTTTACTCATATATGTCAATATATTCCTCCCTGCTACATACACTTTTTAACAGAAATAGCATCATACTACAAATAGGGAAGCTTACCCTAATGGCTACTTTATATTGCTTCAACAGCAAGTACTGTAAGCCAGCCAACAGATTAATAGCAAAGTCCCCAAGGTGGGACCTGATTTGGCCTGGCAGGAGGGGATTAAAAAAGAAAGCCACTATGGCAGAGGCTTCTGAGCAAGAGGGAGAGTAGCTGAATTTAAGGCTGGAGAAAAAGACAGGGGCACATCTCACAAGGGCTTATAAATCCTTGGACTGTTTTAAATTGGGAAATATAATTTACATTTTGAAAAGACCATTCAGACTGCAATACGGAGAATGGATAAGGGATTAAGTCATGAAACAAGCAGCTGTCCAAGAGATGATAGTCATTTGGAATAGGTGGCAGAAATCAAAGGAAAGAGCCTGGACAGAGGATTTATTTTGGAGGTAGTGTTGACAGGATTTGCTGAAAGTAGATTAAGAGATGAGGAGCTATTTCAAGATGATTCCTAGACTTTTGGCTTGAATAACTGACTGAGTCTTGGGGCACTAGAAGATATTTATTAAATATTTTTATTACAGTTAATATCAACAAGTTAAGATATACGGCACCCAAATGAAGATGTCAAGTTGCCAGTTGGAAGCTGGAATTCAAAAGGCAGGGATTAGACCCGTAAATTTGAGTTAGTGGCATGCAAATTGTTTTTAAAGATAAGATCACCTAGAGAAGTTAGAGAAGACAGCCTAGAGTTCTGAAGCAGAAGTCAAGCAATGCACAAACAAGGAAAGGAGACTGAGAAGGACCAGCCAGGGATACAGGAGGAAAACTAAGAGATGTTACTTAAAAGGCTTGAGAGTGTTTTTCAAGGAGCATTAAGTAGCTGACTTAAATACTGCTGAGAGGATAAGATGGAGAAGTGACTACTTGATTTGGCAATAAGTGGAACACTGCTGACCTGCTGGAATACAGAGAATTGGAAGTACGGAAGGTAATACAAAACAGGTCTTTTACAAGGTTTAGCTCTCAAAGTAAGCAGAGTGAGAAGATCTACGGTAGCGTCAAGACAGCTGTTATTTATAGGAAGAGTACGTCTGTATTTTAATATGATTATTAGAGTAACTGAAAAATGTTGGTAAATAAATCAACTTACAATAGTAAGGTACAAAGTTGAGTAATTTAGGGCCTTGTACTGTAATTCATTATACATGAAACTATGCTTAACTTCAAAACCCATTCCGCATTTGGTTTAATAGGGAAATATATTAAGAAGATCTCCAATTCTAACATCAATATTTTGGTTCCCTTTGGGGCAAATAAATACACACCATCAGCCTGTTTTTTTTTTAAACATTTTTTAAAGACAGTCTACATATTTATTTATTTAGGCCACACCACGAGGCATGTGGGATCTTAGTTCCCCTACCAGGGATCAACCCGCGGCTCCTGCACTGGAAGAGCAGAATCTTAACGACTGGACCACCAGGGAAGTCCACCATCAGCCAAGTCCACCATCAGCCTATTTAGATCTTCCTTTCTTTCTCTCAAATGGGTTATACCATATGCACTATTTTTTTTTTAACCAACTAGAAGTGAGAACATGAAAGGAAAAATTTTTAACAGCCATTTTAATTGGTGAAATGGCATTCTGGCACGTTTCCATCATCTGGTGGATATCTTAATAATACCTTAGTGAAATCAAGAAAAGAATACCTGAAATGTGGTACAGGACAGTTATAATACAGTACTTATATATACTCACATTTAAATGAGAAATGTATTTGTTTACATTTATAGCTCCCAATGAACAAGATGACCCTACTCAATGTAGAACCAAAAAACCTACTACTCTTGGATCTGTTACTTAACATAGACTTTAAAGACATGAATCCTTTATTCTACTTCATTCCAGTATTGATGTAAAGTTTTTATTCATTAGATTATCTTAAACTGGTATTTCCATCAATTGAGTCTACATAATCGTCCTGGTTTACCAGGCAACTAAGTGTCATAATCTTCTAAAAACTAGATCGAACCAAGAAAAGTGGCATTTCTTCCTGGTTTTGGGACTAGTTTCTGTAGATAGATGTTTACTGGTTCCCAAGCACAGGACTAGTACAAATGGGGAAGGGCAGATTCTATTATTAGAGATCATGAGAAGCACAGAGCACTTGCTGACCCTTGATGCTTGAAGATGTGATTCTTCATTGCAAGGTGGGATGAGACTACATGGTGTGAAAAACATTCAGTATTATAAAATAGTTTTATAAGGGGAAATCAAGCAAGCTACAGAACATAAAGCACCAGAATTTTATTGGATGAGGCAAAGACTGAGAAACACTAGCTGACGCAAAGTTTTTGGCATAATTCAACTAATAAGACAGTAAGGAAACATTTAGTTTTCAGACGTCTTTTTTCCTGCCCCAATATAATAAGAAAATTACTCATTTTCCTTTTTTTTTTGGTGATAATCTTCCAAACCTTTCAGCCATATAGCAACATACCTATCTATTTTTAATTGTTTTTACGATACTGCGATCATACTGTCACATCCTTTATAACTTTTTTTTTGCACTTAACTTTATGGGGAGCATTTTCCGATATTACTAGTTATTCTTCCATAGCACTTTAAATGGGTACACGGTACCTAAACTTATCTAACCATTAACCTATTACTGAACATTTTTGTTTTCAAGGTCTTGCTATTATAGACTCCATATTGGCCACTACCATACCTTAAGTGGTACGTAACTAACGCCTTAGGAAATGCTTATAAGGGGATTTGCTTAGTAACATACAATAAAAAATCTGAAAGATATGTTTTGAAATATTTTTATTTTGAAAGAATGAAAACTCTGCTAAATAGAAAGTCTTAGTGGAAGAGAATAGGTAACAAATTCCTGGACTTCCCTGTTGGTGCAGTGGTTAAGAATCGCCTGCCAATGTAGGGGACACGGGTTCAATTCCCGGTCTGGGAAGATCCCACATGCCATGGAGCAACTAAGCCCGTGTACCACAACTACTGAAGCCCGCGTGCCTAGAGGCCGTGCTCCGCAACAAGAGAAGCCACCGCAGTGAGAAGCCCGCGCACCGCAACGAAGAGTAGCCCCTGCTCACCACAACTAGAGAAAGCCCATGTGCAGCAACGAAGACCCAACGCAGCCAAAAATAAATAAATAAATATTTTTTTAAAGTAAAAATAATGAAAGTTAATAATAAGAAAAAAAAATCCTATATCCTGAACACGGGGACATAGAGGGATATCAGGAAACAGACAAAGCCACAGACATCTTAAATATTGATTTTATTAAATATAGGAATGGGGTCACTTCACAGTTGAGGTTGAATGCTTTGGACTATGGTCCCAGGCCCCCGGTGATTTGTTCTTCTGTATACTTTGTGGAAAAGTTTGAGAAAGAGAACTATAAATGAACATACAAGCATACTGAATTAAGGTACCTAACTAATGTTCATTATGGCTTGGTTTTAAGATTATATGACTATATACCATAAAACGTCAATAAAGATATTAACAGGGTTTATTATAATAGGCTTTAATTGTTTAAGATGTTGATTTCAATTACCAACTACTGAAAACAATGACATTATTAGAGTAAAAAAAATTACTTGGTAGTATGATTCATTTCAAGGTACAGCATTTCATACCTGGTTTGGCAATACAACCATACTGCTTATTAAAAAACAAAAATGTTGTCTTTTACCCAGTGCACGATTTAAGAGCTATATAATGTGTATCTGGCTACATTTTAAGATTTCAGCCATTGAAAACTGAGCCCTTTAAGCAAGGCATCATCAGAAGCTCTCTAAAGGAAATACATTAAATTATCACTATGGTTCTGATATACACTGAAGCCGATTTTTAAACCACACTTCTGCAACAGATACTAAAATACACACAGACAGTAAATAAACCTAAAGAGCATTTTTTTGCTGCCTAACACCTGATGGTCAAAAAAGATTAGCTTTGACAACCAGTTACTTGGAAGGGCTTGACAACAGTGCACACAACTAAAATGACAGCTAAAAAAATGGCATAAGGTTAACACAAACACACACACACACACACCCCACCAAACAAAAAGACAATTAAATTGTTCATAAAGAGCTCTCCAGTGTGCTTTTTCGTGACAACTTCTTTCTGGTATTCATTCGTGGAATGGGATCTTTCTATAAACTTGAAAAAGGAGACATGATAGACAGGTTTCTTCTTTTATTTAAGTTTATCATTTACCTTTATGGAATCAAAACAAAAACAAAGCCTACTTGTGATTTCTATTACAAGCATCCTCTTCACAAAAGGAAAAAAAGTGAAGGGGAGAAATAATATGAGAGCAAATACCACATACATTTGATAACTCTCTGTATTTTATATTTAATGCCCTTGGCAATAGGTTTATCACTTTCTCAGGTCACTGCTACCATTTAAGGACAGAAAAGGCTTTGGAGCTGAATTTGCAAAGCATTTAGAAGCATACCAATTCCTAAGGAATCCTCTTATATGAGGGGGAAAAAACGGTGCTAAAAATGATGGTGGTAAGAGAAAACGATTAAAAAAGAAAACTCCATTTTGACAAGGCAGGTTAACAACTCAGTGTTAAATAGATAGCCTCTATATATGATATTAAAAAACTGGAACTCTTCCTAATCTTTTCAAAGTTTTGATGTCTTTACAACAAAACACAGCTCCCACGCCCCCTCAATATTTTAACATCTATGTGCCAGGCTGTAAATTCCTAGGGACACTTGTTTCACATTATCTTACTCATCCTCACAAGTGTTAAGTCAATGTTCTTAATGGAGCATGAAAACAACAACTGTTTAAAATAATGAGATGTTATTTTCAGGACATACAAGTTTATTACAACATTAATAAAAATTAGGGTCTGTAGTTGTTGGAGAGATAAATAAGTGAGCAGAAAGATAAATATTATGTGGGAAAAGTAAGGACTAGTTTTGTTTTTATTTCAATATTAAACTAGTAACATCTAGCTAACTTTACAAATACACTTATCTCTCCCGCTGCCTTGGGGTGAAATGAGGTAACTTTTCTACATCTTAAAAAAAGCCTGTAAAAAGAAGAGAACTTGGGAAAAAGAAAAAAAAAAAAAAAAGACTAAAGAAGACAACTACCTTCTTTTGGGGTATAATTCTCTACCAGTAACCATTTCCCATGACTGTTTCCCCTCAAAATACTTCTAAAACCTGAACACCCAGAGAAAAATGTTTATATAGCATATATTTATTCATATAACTGCTCAAAGTGTGGACTTAAAAGTTCTATATAAGTATGCAATGCCCAGTACTTACTGATTAACTGTTGATGAAGACAGGGCAATAGCATTTTGGCTCCACCATCTAGCTCAACTGCAATCAATTAAAGAGATTCACGGAGAATATGCAGGTTCTAGATCAGTCCCAAAAAGCATATTTTGGGGTGAGCCTATCAACTAAAATAGTAAAAAAAAAAAAAAAAAAAAATTAGGTTGTTTGGTGGCACATAAAGTACTTAGTATATGGGAGTTAAAATAATAAGATTATCACAAAACATGAAATATTTTTTCTTCATAACTAACACGTAATTTTTTCCCCAGAAATGATCAGGCTAGTTTTTGTCCCTTGTGAATGAAGGGAAAAAAACTTTATTCTCACACCAAATTTTAGTCAAACGGACTGACAATTTTTGTAACGGTAAGGAACATAAACTTAATTTCTTCCTGAACCTTAACTAACTCTCTAAATCTTAACCTAATAAATGTATCTTACCACCACTACAGCATCACAGTAAAAAGGTAAGTTTTTGATGTATTATCAGCACGGTCTTTAAACGTTTAAATGCTGGTAAATTATTCAAATTAATAAATAAATAGAAAAAAAATGCAGCGACACTCAAAGTTATTTGAAACACAAGTTTAAGAGCAGCTCAAAGAAAAAAAACTGAAGTAATGGAAAAATATGAAAATCCTTCCCTGAAAAATAGTTTTTCTGTCTGTAAAACTTTCAACACAATGCAAGAATGTCTTACTTGAACTGGAGCTTAAAAGCTAAAAATGGTTGTCTTCGGGAAATCAAAATAAAGGTAAAATCCGTAAAAGATAAAATACTTCCCAACGATATTACTGTTACGTTTAAAATACTGAACATTAGGAAGTACTCCTACGGAATACGCTTTTTGTCAAATGTCCCAACAAGCAGCCTCACCTACGGTCAGAAAGAAGGTGCACAACGATGAATCAAGTTACAAGAAAATAACCATTGAATGCGAATTTCCAAATTCAATCAGGGAAAGGGAGCCCTGACTTTTGCATTTCACAGATTTATCACCTCTCCTTATCTACACCGAATTATTTTTATTCTAAAAACACATGCTGTACCATTCAACTGCAGAGAATTGGCCACTTCTACCCTCAAACCTATGCCGCAGACTGCCTGAAGATTCTCAAAGTCTACTTTAAAGGACGAAAAAAATTAAAAATTTTAAAAACTTCCTCAGAACTCGTCAAAATACGACAATCCCTATTTTGCACGCTCATTTTCCTGTTCTCTGCCGGGTTAGGTCTGTCTCCCCGCACTCCAGCTCCTCTCTTTCCCTTTTAAAAGAGACTCAGGCTGACAGAGATGGTTCGGCGAGCAACCCCGATCCCTTCCGCTTGGGCTATGAACAGCTGAGCGAGAGTGAACCCCAAAAGGTGGGAGAAGAGTCGAAGAGGCGAAAAGGTAAGAGGAAAAACAGGGGGTGCGGTGGGGTGGCGCGAGACAAGCCCCAACTCTCGATCCCATCCAACCTCCCCTCTCCTTCACCGTACCAAATAAAACCGAAAAGGTAACAAAAACGTAAAAAAGGAACTCTACGAAAAAGCAAGGCGGGCTTCCTTACTCTCGGGGTTCCCGGGCCCGATTCTCTCGCCAAGCTCCCGGCCCACCCCACCCCCAGGGGTCCCGGCGCCATTTAGCTCCTCCGAAGCCGCCGCCATTTTCCGCCCCCGCCGGATCGCTAGCTGTGCCTCCGCGGTCGCTCGCTACCCTGCTCTGCAGCCCACGCCACCGCCGCAGGCCCGGCCCCGAGAGGGAGGCCCTGGCGTGAGCGTGAGGGGACTGCAGCTTCAGCGTCACGAAGGCCCAGCTCCCACCCCGCCCGCGGTGCCCGAGCGCCGGCAGCTGGCGCCGGCCGGCGAGAGCAGGCGGGCAGCAAGGGGGCCGGACAGGCTCCACTGGGCGGAGCGGCCCTAGCGGCGCTTGGGACCTGAGGCTTCCATCGCACTTACTTCCTGTTTTGGGTCCGGGCACTTTGGAAGAACCAGGATGGAGGCTCCAAAAAATACCAGGATGGAGGAAGCAGCCACGGGCAAGAGTGGCTGCAGCTGGAGTGAGCGAGCGCGACAAGCCACCGGAAACGGAGCTACGGCCGCGCCCCGCCCCCAGCCCCCGCGCGCTCCCCCGCCCGGCCTCCTCTCCCTGGGGGCGGCCCTGCGCGCCGGCCGTGGCGTCACTTCCGGCCAAGTCGGAGCGCGAAAAAAGGTCCCTGGTTATTTGAGCTTCGAGCCCCGTCTGAGTGGGAGTTGTTCGTTGTCTGCTCTTTTCTCCTCCTCCTACAAGGAAATAGGTACTGACTGATGCCATGAAGGAGGACCTTCTTTCTTTGGCGCAACTGTGGTTTTCCTGGCTCGGCGACAGTTGGGCCTCGCCAGCCGACTTTCGTAATTATTCTGGGCCTCGGAGCGGAGGGAGCCTCGCGTGTGGAACTGTTAGAAAGCCGGGTCTGGGTGCAGACGATAACCGGGAATTGTTTGTCTGGCTCTTCTGACTTGGTCTGCCTTGCCGTAGGCGCGTAGGGGTGTTACCCGTTGGGCGTATGATGCACTTCTTGGTGAAATGTATCCTGTGTGAATGTAGGAATATGCTGTTCTGTAGTGCACAGTACGCCTTATAAAGCACGGCTTTTCTAAAGTGGATGCTCTTCAGTTAGCCTGGGGAGCTTTCAGGGAAGACCAATACTCGGCCCCGCCCCCAGAGAGTCTTTAAGCTTCCAGAGACTCCTGCAGAGATTTTTCTTTTGAAAGAGTCCTGAAAATTTTTTTAATTAATTTTTTTTTTACTGGAGTATAGTTGATTTACAATGTTGTGTTAGTTTCTGCTGTACAGCGAGTCAGTTATACTTGTACATATATCCACTCTTTTTTAGAGTCTGTTCCCATATAGGTCATTACAGAGTTGGGAATAGAGTTCCCTGGGCTATACAGTAGCTTCTTGTTAGGTAGCTGTTTTATATAAAGTAGTGTGTATGTGTCAAACCCAGTCTCCCAAAGAGTTCCGAAGATTTAGTGGTCAGAACCCTGTTACGACTCTTCTTAGGATTCATTTCACTTGTTTATAAAATTGATTTATTGTACGCTGCTTTTCTTTTGCTTGTGGGATGAGAGGAGTTTAGAAATTAGATTTGACAAATATTCTTGCATCCAGCAACTATGTGTAGACTTACACTACATTGTCACAATGGGAGTGTAGTGAGCATCGGTTGTAAAGGTCAAATGAAGGCCGTCAAGAGTGTGTATACGTACGTCTTGAATTGGTCTTAACTAATGAAGTTGATAATGCTTAGTGATTTCTTTTCCTCTCTTTTGGCATAAAAAAATTTTTTTTGTAACCCCGGTTTCTTTTGAATACAAAATGTAGTTGGAAGACTTAGTGGAAGTGACACTAATTCATTGAAGAAAGGGGAAAAAGTACACACTGAAATGGGTTTACATAGATAAATATTTGTTTCGATTTTAAGCCAAATGTACACAGTTTTCACCAGTAGTCCACATTATCTATTCTTTGGGGTAACTGTCTTACTCATAAATGTTGCATTTCATAAAAAAGAGTGTAAAACGAAATACCATCACACACCAATCAGAAGTGCTAAAATCCCAAACGCTGACAACACCAAGGGCTGATAAGGCCTTGGAGCAATAGGAACTCTCATTCATTGATAGAGGGAATGCTGAATGGTACAGCCACTTTGGGAGACAGTTTGGTGGTTTCTTAGAGAACTAAGCATATTCTTACCATGTGATCCATTAATTGCTCCTTGATATTTACCCCAAATAGTTGAAGCCTTACCTCCACATAAAAAGCTGCACAGAGATATTTATACCAACTTCATTGGAATTGCCAAAACTTAGAAGCAACCAAGATGTGCTTCAATAGGCAAATGGATAAACTGTGGTACATCCATACAATGGAGTATTATTCAGTGCTAAAAAGAATTGAGCTGTCGAGCCATGAAAAGACATGGAGGAATCTTAAGTGCATGCCACTAAGTGAAAGAAGTCTGTCTGAAAAGGCTACCTACTGAATGATTCCAACTATCTGACTTTCTGGAAAGGGCAAAACTATGGAGATAGTAAAAAGGTCAGTAGTTGCCAGGGTTTGAGGCCAGAGAAAGAGAAATAGGTGGAGCACAGAGGATTTTTTAAGGCAGCGAAATGATTTTGTATAATGCTGTAATGGTAGATACATGGCATTATATATTTATCAAAACCCATACAATGTACAACACAGATAGTGAACCCTAATGTAACCCACGGACTTTGGTTGTTAATGATATGTCAATGTTGGTTCATCATTTGCAAATAAATGTACCACTCCGGTGGGGTATGTTGATAATGTTCATGTGTAGGGCAGGGAGGATGTGGGAAGTCTCTGTATCTTCCCCTCAATTTTGCTGTGAATCTTAAACTGTCCCCCCAAATAAGGTCTATTTAAAAAAAAGAAAATATGAAAGGGCCTGGATTTGGACAAGGTTAGCTAACATTTTTTGAGTGCTTATGTGTCATTTAAATGCTTTACGTATATTAAACACATGTAATGTTCACAATTGCCAAAGCTTCAGTATAGTTATTACAAATGATTCCCACTTTAGACAAGAACCAAAAAAGTGAAGGAATGTGTCCAAGGAAACACAGCAAATAAATGGTAGAGTCAGAATGAAAGCCTCAGCTCCAGAGCCTATGCTCTGAACTACCCTTCTGCAGCTCAAAAAGTGCACTTTGGCAACAGTCTTTTTATAATGAAAAATTATTACAGCCAGTTTCCAGAGTCTTTACTGAACTGGAAGAAGGATACATTTGACTAGTTTTCAAAAATAACTGTCAAGAGCAGCATGTTATTGCATCTAACTTTATTATCAGTTTGTGGTAATCTCTGCATCCCACTGTGGTTATGGCATATATCGTTCAATTTTTAAATGAGTACATAAATAATAGGTAACCAACACCATGAGGCAGGAGAGTGTTGTGGTATAGATGTTGAAGTCAGACCTGAGTGTGAATCTTGACTTTATTGCTTAGCGGTGGGTATGGTACTTCGCATCTCTAAGCTTCGTTTGCTTTTGAAAAGTGGGGATACTAAAATCTATCTCCCAGAATAATCTAGGCAACATGCTTTGCACAGAGCCTGTCATATGTAATAAGCACTTAAATATGGAAACTAATAAACCCGTGAACCAGAAAAACAAATTACTCAAAGTGGAGTTCTAATGAGATAATAGTTACATATGTAAAATTGTTAACATTACCATTTATGAGGAGTTGGTTCTTAATTAGCTACATTTTCCACAAAGTATTACGGTGTAGGATTCTTCTTCACTGAGGCATAAGAGAGTGTTATCTAAATTATAGTTGCTACCCATTCTCTTCTGAAAAATCTTAGGTTAGTCTGCACTTCGCTGTTAATTCCCTAAAAAAAGTCAAGTGCATCCTCATAATTAATTCTTCCTTTCTGGGTGAGTTTCTTTCATAATTACCTTTTCCCAAGGTCAATTGGTGTTTTCTTGGGGAAAACAAGTGTATTTTAGTATTAGTTTAATACATAATTTTAAAAGTGAACCTATAATAGTAACACCTCTATATCTTTAACTTGCATTATCAACGTAAGACTATCCAAACATAAGTTTAAACCTAGAGCAACTTTCTGCAATTATAATTCTCGGTGTTTCCTACCTCACTACTTAGTCAATATGTACCTAGGGAATGCATGAGATTTTTAATATTATCGTAGGATTTTCCTAATTAGTAATTAAATATTTTGTAGAAAAATGGTGAAGAATAGTTTTTTCATAAATAGAAGGTATTATAAAAGTATAGCACAGTTATGGTATTTACTGCATTTGCTAGTTATGATTAACTCTGTTGGACTTCAGATTTTTTATAACACTTTCATGAAGCTCATCAGCAATAGAGTATTGATGAAATGACCTTCCTTTTTTGAAAGGTTGATATGTTAATATAAAAGTGTTTCAAATACTGAGAGGCATGTTTTATTGTTTAATAATTGTCTCATGTCCTGGATGTCATGATTCAGAATAAAGAGATGTTTGCAAGGACTTCTGTTCAAAGTAAATGAAAAATATAATTATTGAGTAGCCCATTTTCTTTCTACACAGTCTCTGAGTCCTATTAATACAACTGATGTGTATACGCTGGAAGCCCTGCCAGAATTTCCGGCAAGCTGATGGGGATTCCTGTGCTAAGAGAGGAATGAGCAAACTCCCTAGTTAGGCCAACACATCAGGCTCTTCCAAGTCCTCTTCTGTCTGAGATTCCTCCTCCAGGCTTTTGTCTGGGACTTATGGCACTCCATCTCATAACCCCTTTCCTGCTCTCCATTTCATGTCAGTGTCTCATCTTCTACATCTCTTTTAATCTTTCAGCCTGGTTACCTCTTCACTTCATTTTCTTTTGCAATAGATCTTTACTGAGGCCTATTCATGGAACATTAGCAAAAATTGGTTCCTCTTCCAGTTAGGAGAATGGAGAACTAAGACTTCAGATCTTCCCAGCAAGTGAGGATGGAAGTTTTCATTCTGTCCTTGAAAATTTTGTGGGCAAAATGAAACAGAAACAGTTGTTACTTTACTAAAATTGGGAGAATGTTTGAACCCAGATTCAAATATCTGTTCCTTTATAGTCTGGCCTAGAAGGGAGAGGGACCATATATTGGTAAATCAATTGGTAATTGCCAATTTGGTAAGTTCTAAACTCTGAAGGTGAACTTTATGTAGGGAGTTCAGAGCTGGGTTTTCTGAGAAGACACTTGAGCAGGGACTGGAAAGGTGACAGATTACCAGAGTAGGGGGCGGGAGGTGGGAAGGCATTTGTTCAGCTAGTGTGGGAAAGAGTGTGTTTGTAGAAAGCAGCTGGTCTATAATGTTTATAAAATGGTGAGAGCACAGTGCTGGTAAGTAGTAGGCTCAGTCTCTTGCTGATGTTAACTGAGTTTAATACCCCATTCCTCAAAGGCTGGACCATCTGCTGCCTCTGCCTTGTCTTATAGCTTCAGTTTGCCAGCATCTGGTACAGTACCTTAACTTAGCAGACACTTAGATGTTTGTTGAGTTCAAAGATAATTGTGTCTTAAACCAGGAGATCAGAAACCTAGCCATTTTTATTTTTTGGCAGGAGAGCTCAGTCTTTTTTCAGATGGTGTCACTACTCGGGCAACTCTGGAATGAAACAAACAAATGTTACCTTTATTATTACTCTAGTAGAAGGAGGTTATTTTAACAAGATGCCACATGTTCGGCCTTATTCTAAACTTTATTACCCAAATCTTGTCCATCTAGATGCAGTATTTTAAGGATAGAAGTGTTGCATTTTAACCAGCAGATGTCCTTATTGTTCAGCAAGATTTTTTTTTTTTTCCCCCAGACCAGTAGCTACAACAGTAGATGGGAATTCTGTGCCTTGAATTTGTTAGTGTTAAGCTGTGGTAGACAAATGACAAGCCTCAACAATAGTAAAACCAAAGGGATTATGCTTTGAAATTCAAATGTGAAAGGCCCTCTAGCATTTAATGACTTGTCATTGATTAATTCCCTTCTCTTTTATTCGATGTATATCTGATTCTCTTGCCCAGAATGCAGTGACAGAGAAAGAAACAAGGAACCTGTGTAACCTTTATAGCTTCCAGAAGTTTGCACATTTGTGATACACCCATTCCTTCCTTTCATTCAGCAGACCTTCCGTGAGCATGTCCTTTGTATTGAGCGCTATCCTAGGCATAAGGAATATGGAAGTGGTCAAGAGAGACAAGGGATGGAGGAGCTTACATTATAGTAGTTTTTTTCCAACGTGTCTTTGTACAAAACTCTTGGTTAACTCTTGTAATTTACTAAATTATTGCAACTGCCCATGAAACTTGCTCATAATTAACTTAATGAGGGATTAAGACAAAATATGAATCAAATCACTTAGTATCATCAGATTGATCTAAATTGCAAATATTAGGAAAGATGGACCAATCTCTTGGTCTTGCTTAGTCAAAGCACTTTGAAACATATCTGGCAAATAGTAGGTGCTCAAAAATGTCAGCTATTATTATTTGTCTTTATCCATCATAACAACAAATAATGAAAAGCAGGAAAAGAGAATTGCCTTATTTGTTGAGTAGGATTTCTTAGGGCCACAATTTTATTTCAGTGAAGAGGATTGGTATATAAAAAATTCTTTAATATATTAAGATTTGTATTGAAATCATAATAGCTAGCAAGTAGTCTTTCTAGATATCTTTTAAACTTATTTTAAACTGTGTTTCATAGTGGCAGTCTATTGCTGAAAGGTATGGAAAGGGATATTATAAGTTCCATTGTTTTACATTTTTTGTTTCTCTGAAACTGTTTCTTGGAAATTGGCCTGTTTTCATGTTTCTGGGCAAAGTGTTTTAAGCACTAGAGAAAGTGATATGGCCTCTTACTTAAGGATGCATTGGATACCCTTAATATACATGCAACAGATACATACAGACACATGCAAGGTAAAGGTTTTTCTTGACCTGAAATTGTTAGAGGTAAAATCTAAACTCAGTAGGAAACACTGTTTTTCAAGCAAGCTATTCCTCCCCCCAAATTACCTGAAATATCAACCTAGTCTTATAATACCTACCTAATTTAAGAATATCTACATTATATATATATATTTAAAAAATTTATTTAATTGAAGTATAGTTGATTTACAATGTTGTGTTAATTTCTGCTGTACAGCAAAGTGATTGTTATACATATATATACATTCTTTTTCATATCCTTTTCCGTTATGGTTTCTCACAGGATATTGAATATAGTTCCCTGTGCTATACAGGAGGACGTTGTTGTTTACCCCTCCTATATATAATAGTTTGCATCTGCTAACCCCAAACTCCCAATCCTTCCCTTCCCCACCCTCACCCCCCTTGGCAACCACTAGTCTGTTCTCTTATGTCTGTGAGTCTGTTTCTGTTTCATAAAGAATATCTATCTTATATTAAGTATAACCATAGTAAATTAAATTCCAGAGCGTAATACCTTTGTTATAACAACTGCACCTTAAGTGGACAGACCTGGTGAAGACATGTAATATATAATTGTTAATTTAATGAAATTGGGAATAACAGGATTAGGAAAGCAGAGTTTCTATGGGCCATCTTTCAGACTTGTGAATATTATTATTATATATAATCATATAATTGTAGCCACTGCAGCAGTATTATATTTATATTAGCAAACCTAGGGTAAAAAAAAGATATGTAACTTCAGCAGTGAGAGTATCACTAATGTTTTCTTCCTGTGTCTTTTATGTTTCTTACCAGAAGGTTAACATTTATGCTGAATTTTAGTCTGTGATGGTTCAACCTGGTGTAGCAAGACATAAGGCTATTACAGCCTTTGTTACCCCTTTCTCTATTTCCATTATAATTGGATAAGCTCACTTTTGTTGAACAAGAGCCCATTTCACATGATACTGCAGTCTTTTCTCTCTTTTCCTTTTCCAAAGAGCCATCTGCTGTGGAATCATTCTCTGTTGAGCACACTCTTGATCTTGAGCCTGTAATAAATTTTCACAAGAGTCTCAGAGGAACCCATGCTGTTTTCCCGTTGTAGACCAATTGCAGGGAAATATGTGATACAACAGTGCCTCATATATAATGTTATAAATAACTATGTTATTTGAAAATGTTGTAGTAGGTATAGTATAAGCAGTCTGTCTCTTGAAATGGGTAAAAATGAAAATAAACCTGAAACCCTCTGCTTTTAGTCCTTTCCTACCTCTCTCGTCATCACAACTACACTTTTATAAAGTAATAAATTGAATGAAGGATTTAGAAATTAGATATTCCTAGGATAGGTGGCTTATACCTAATGGTAGGATGCAATAAGTGACCAGTGTTTTCCTACCATTTCCATATTCACTTGGTAGGAAAATCTGATATTATCAGATATTTTATTTTTATTAAATTGAAAATAGGAATCAAAATGGTTGAGTTCACTTCTTTTTATTGTTGTTTAAGCAAACAAAAGGTGAAATTCAACCCCAAGTAACTTTTTTTAAAGTCATAGATTATACACTATAGGTTTGCAATGAATGAGTCTGTCATTTCCTCAGCAACAGGCCTTCAGAGACCTCCTCAGACTCTAATAGCTATTCGTTCTACTCTCTCAACAAATGACCTTTACAGAGACTTTTAAGCATTAACTTCCTCAGCAGCCTGCTGCCCCCACCCCTGCTTATGTGCTCATCTGAGCTCATCCTAAACTCCTTTCCTCCAATCCTGGAGATGTTCCTTCTCTTATTCAAAGCTAATCCCTTCTTTTGTGTTTTTTGATCTCATCTCCCTCCCAGGACTATGCTCATTCCTTCTTCTATGTTTTCAACCATTATAGCCTGGTTTCTGCCTCCAACATGCCTCTGAAGATCATTAACGACTTCCACATTGTTAAATCCATGAAAATATTCTATTATCATTTACCTTCATTTTTAGCAGCATTTGCTCCTTAAATGACTATGTCATTCTTCTTCGAATACTCTTTTTTTCTTGGCTTTGAGATACAGTACTCTGGCATTCCTTCTGCCTCTCTAAATGCTTCTTAGCTGGCCTGGCTTTTAAATTTCATAGTTCTTCATGGTGACCTCCTAGGCCTACATCTCTTCCTCACACTATCCTCTTTCTAAGTGATATCATCCACTCCAGTGGCTACAGTTGCTCTCTATACA
Source organism: Balaenoptera ricei (assembly GCF_028023285.1). Taxonomy (NCBI): domain Eukaryota; kingdom Metazoa; phylum Chordata; class Mammalia; order Artiodactyla; family Balaenopteridae; genus Balaenoptera; species Balaenoptera ricei. Next base: position 77,800,038 of record NC_082647.1, read on the forward strand.
CTGATGACTCCTAAATTTATAACTCTGTTAATCTATTATTCAAATGCCTTGTTGGATGTGGTACTTGGCTTAAATGTGGAAGGCTTACAGTGTGGAAAGTTGCATTTTCTAAACATGGCTGCAACAGTATTTCCCATCCAATGTGCTCTTCATATAATACGGTTTGATACTCCTTCCATCAAGAGGTGGAGGTGTATGACTTCTCCCCTTGAAACTGGACAGGTTTTGTGGCCGTTTTTAACCAATAAAGTATGTAGGAAGTGGTGCTATAGGACTTCTGAAGATAGGTTATAAAAGACCTGGCAGCCAACAAGTAAGCAGCCATCATATAAGCAGTCCAGCTGCCATACTGTGAGGAAGCCCAAACTAGCCCATTCAGAAAAACCACGTGGAGAGGCACTAAGAACATAAAAAAGAAGGATGATTGGAGATCCCCTAGCTGCTCCAGCCTCCCCTCCAAATTAGTTATCTATTGCTGCCTAACAAATTACCCCAAAATGTAGTGGCTTAAAACAGCAAGCATTTATTATCTCACAGTTTCTATGGGTCAGGAATTCAAGAGGGCTTAGCTAGGTGATTTTCTTAGGGACTCTCATGAACTTGCTATCAAGATGTCAGCTGGGGCTTCAGTCATCTGAAGGCTTGACTGAGACTAGAAGAGCTAGTTCCCAGATGGCTTACTCATATGGCTGTTGGCAAGAGGCTTCATCCTTGGCTGTTGGCTGGGGGCTTCAGTTCCCACTATGTGGGCCTTTCCATAGAGCTGCTTGAGTGTCCTCAAGCACAGGGCAGCTGGCTTCCCCAAGAGCAAGTGATCCAAGAGTAAGGATGCTGCAGTGCCTTTAATGACCTAGTTTCAGAGGTTACACATTGTCACTTATATTTTAATCCATTTATTAGAAGTGAGTCACTATGGTAAACCCACACTCAAGGGGATAGGAATTGGGGTCCACCTTTTGAAGGAATTTGTGGGCACCCTCCATCCATTGTTACAGTGCCCACCATTATCTGACTGCAAAGGCATGAGACACCTGCAAGGTGGAACTGCCTATCCCAGCCTTTCCTAAAATTCTGATCCATAGAAACTATGAGTGGTAATAAAATGATTACTGTTGTTTGAAGCCACTATGTTTTAGAGTAATTTTTTTTCAGCATTAGCTAACCATAGCATGGAGTCTTTTGGATTAAACCTTGGAAAGCCAGAAAGTATTCCCCTCTTCTTTGGCATCCCCACAGACTTACCTGGGGTTTCTATTTCTTTTTCTTCCTCTAACCTAGGATTTTGACTCCAAGAAAGAAATAGCATATGGGAGGTCCTTCTCAGGTACCTATTAGCACTTGTTAGCTTATAAACATTTTAATTTCCTTTTGGTTGGAAAAACTGCTCTTATATCATTAACATTTCCCCCATGCTCTGGTTCATGATATAAACTCTGATCTAGGTGGTCTAGACCCTTCTCTTACTTTTTAAATGAAAGGTTTTAGAATCCTCAAAAATCCTTTTTTTTCCTTTATAGTTCCTGGCTCTTAAAGATGAAAAGTTCTGGATTTCAATATGGTCTCACATAAATTTATAAAAATCCATTCAGAAATTTAATTGACTTCTTAGTTCTAGCCTGTATGTATGTTCTTCCTCTGAATCAGAGCATGGAAAACTATCAAAGCTGCCTTTATGGTGGGGGAAGGATAACAGGTATAAGAAAGTGCAGGAAGGAACAGCAACTCATTAATAGCTCAAAGATATGATTATACTAAAGGAATAATTAACATACAGCATTTATATTAAGTGGTATTTGATTTTACATAATAAAAGTTTGCACAAAGTATGTGTACATGTCATAGTTCATTATCTTTTTATCTATTTATTTATTTGTGATAGATTTTGAAATTTGGGAGGTATGGAATGTATACCCAGGACTGGAGTTCCAATTTACAAAATTGTACCATAGGAAATGGAGACTGAAGGAAACATGTACCTGGGAATTACCAGTATTTTTAGTAGACAAGCAACTCAGCAGAGTGCTTTCCAAAGACTACAGAGATGCTTCTGGGTTTCAAAGGCTGGAAGTGGAGTATCCACCTGAGTCCTTTCCAATGATAGGGAGATAAGACAGTGGCACGAGGGCACAGAAGTGGTAATAGGGCACAGTTCAGAGGTGTTGAGCCCTCTCACAGGAGATGAAGGATTAAAAAGATTAGGATTTTGAAAATCTTATAGGTTAGAAGCTGAAAATTCTTGTTACATATTACTTTCAACATATTTTAAAATATAACTGATGCAAGCACTTGCAAGCCATGGTGGTGCAGAAAAGAAATGTTGATGCAATAGATGTTCCCATATTTATTACATTACTAATAATATGAAATAGTTATAGAAATTACCTGAATTCTACATGTCAGTAATTAGTAACATAGAGGTTACCTGAATATCTGGGCAGGAAATGGAAGTTCCGCCAGTAGCTCAAAGAGGCAGAGTCATGTTCTACATTTCCTGGTTGACCAGACATTTTTAACGTGCCTTCTCCCACAGCTTACATCAGAAGGGCGGGTGTAACTTGTTCCACAAGGAATTTCTTCTAAGAGGGCCTTCTTGTACCTGGTTAAATCTGGAAAAATGACACATGGAGGCTCACATAGGGCTTCCTGATGACTCTTGCTTTATGTTTATTTGATTCTAAAGAAACTTTCTCCATGAGAGCTTCTACTGGTGATGAGGCCTATTCAGCAACGAATTATTTTGTAATCAGGCATGTTGCAATCTGTCAGAAGTGCAGTTGTCCATCTGCTGTGTCATTTCCACTGACATTATAAACTATAGTCTATTTGGACTGTTTTGGAAAGACAGAAATTGGCTAGTTCATCCTGTTTCCTTTACTGATGTCTCGGTGTCAGTACAGAAAATGTGGCTGAGAAGAAATTTAGGTGAAGTTCTTAAAATCTGTGATGGTTACATTTAGCCTACATTTCTGTTAAGAAAGTGATTCATACTTCATGTCTATTTCCAGTAGCCAAAACTAACACTATGTTAAGCCTAATTAAAAGCTCTCTCAAATTGCTAACTTCAAAGTTGCTGTAAGTAGCACAATTAGGAAATCTACACTGATTTTTTTTTTAAAAGAAACCATGTTTTTTCTACCATGCTTAATCCTGCCCCTAGAACCCTTGTTTGTTTAAAAGTTGTGGACTTTAAAAGGAGCTGTGGTACCTGCAGCTTTGTTCTTCTTTCTCAAGATTGCATTGGCTATTCAGGGTCTTTTGTGGTTCCATACAAATTTTAGGATTACTTGTCCTAGTTCTATGAAACGTGCCATGACTATTTTGATAGGAATTGCATTAAATCTGTAGATTGCTTTTCATAGTATGGAAGCTTTAACAATATTAATTGTTCAAATCCATGAGCACAGTATATTTTTCCATTTACAATAAGTCCCCTATATACAAGCCTTCAAGATGAGAACTTTCAAAGATTCGAACATGCGTTCATGTGTCCAATCATGTAAGTTAGTTCTATTTGAGGAGGCATTGTTAATTTTTGAGGCACAGGGCTCGAACATAGAATAGTACATAAAGGTTGCAGCAGCCGTTCAGAATGCAATCCAATGCTACCGTGTCATCTACGATGAGAAAAAAGAGCTACTACCAGACATCACTGGATTGTTTTTTCAAGAGGGTAGATAGAATTGAATCCAGCAAGGAACCAGAACCTGTGCCATCAACGTCAGTGTGAGTGAAGTTGCAGCTTGCCCTCCATCTCCTATTGCTGACAATCCTTCAGCTCTACCATCTCCCACCTCCTCTTCCTCCTCCAGTCAGTAACTCTTCTTGCCTGTTCACTCGATGCCAGCCCCTGTATACCAGCTGTTGTACCGTACTACCGTACTTTTCAAGGTACTGTACTATAAGATTAAAAATGTTTTTTATGTATTATTTGTGTGAAAAGTATTATAAACCTATTACAGTACAGTACTTTATAGCCAATTGTATTATTAGGCTAACTTTGTTGGACTTATGAACAAATGCGCTCTTGGAACAGAACTCGTTCATATGTAAGGGACATACTGTATTTGTGTCATCTTTAATTTTGTCAGTTGCCGTATAGTTTTCAGAGTATAAATTTTTTCCTAGATATTTTATTCTTTTTGATGCAATTGTAAATGGATTTTCTTAATTTCTCTTTTTGGTAGGTTTTTTTTTTTTTTTAAGTTCCTTCTTTCTTCTTGTTTCTTTTTTCTCTTTCATACTGGAGGTGTTCTTAAAATACCTGGCCTTCCTTGGCTCTCTGTCTTATGAGAGCGAGACAATGAAAACCTATGTTTAGAAGCTATGGGGAGGAAGCAGAGGGAGAGATTATTGACTGATAGATTTTACTGTAGGGCTTAGGGTTAATCTGGCCAGGCTTGGTCATTTTTTTTTTTTTTAATGTAATTGTTATTTTATATTGGAGTATAGTTGATTTACAATGTTGTATTAGTTTCAGGTGTACAGCAAAGTGATTCAGTTATACATATACATATATCTATTCTTTTTCAGATTCTTTTCCCATATAGGTTATTACAGAATATTGAGTAGAGTTCTCTATGCTATACAATAGGTCCTTGTTGATTATCTATTTTGTTTTATTTTATTTTTTTAAAGATTTATTTATTATTTATTTATTTATTTTATTTATTTTTGGCTGCATCAGGTCTTAGCTGAGGCACATGGGATCTTTCATTGTGGAGCGCAGGCTCTTCGTTGTGGTGCGTGGACTTCTCTCTAGTTGTGGTGTGCGGGGTCTTTCTCTTCTCTAGTTGTGGCGTGCGGGTTTTCTCTTCTCTAGTTGTGGCATGCAGGCTCCAGGGCACGTGGGCTCTGTAGTTGTGGCACGCAGGCTCCAGGGCACGTGGGCTCTGTAGTTTGTGGCACGTGGGCTCTAGTTGAGGCACGTGAGCTCAGTAGTTGTGGCACGTGGGCTTAGTTGCCCTGTGGCATGTGGGATCTTAGTTCCCTGACCAGGAGTCAAACCCGCGTCCCCTGCATTGTAAGGCAGATTCTTTACCACTGGACCACCAGGGAAGTCCCTGATTATCTATTTATATGTAGTAGTGTCTCTATGTGATAGTTTGTTGTTAGTGTATAGAAATGCAACCAATTTTTGTGTATTTAGTATCCTGCAACTTTACTGAATTCATTTATTAGTTCTAATAGTTTTTTGGTGGAGTCTTTAGGGTTTTCTATATATAGTATCATGTAATCTGCAAATAGTGACAGTTTTACTTCTTCCCTGATTTCAGACTATACTGCAAAGCTATAATAATCAAAACAGTATGGTACTGGCACAAAAACAGACACATAGGTCAATGACAGAATAGAGAGCCCAGAAATAAACCCATGCTTACATGGTCAACTAATCTATGACAAAGGAGGCAAGAGTATACAATGGTGAAAAGAGTGTCTTTAATAACTGGTGTTGGAAAAGCTTGACAGCTACATGCAAAAGAATGAAACTAGACCATTTTCTTACACCATATACAAAAATAAACTCAAAATTGATTAAAGACTTAGATGTAAGACCTGAAACCATAAAACTCCTAGAAGAAAACATAGGCAGGTTGCTCTTTGACATTGGTCTTAGCAATATTTTTTTGGATCTGTCCCCTCAGGGAAGGGCAACAAAAGCAAAAATAAACAAATGATAAACTAATGGGACTATGTCAAATTACAAAGCTTTTGCACAGTGAAGGTAACCACTAACAAAATGAAATGGCAACCTACCAGATGGAAGAAGATATTTGCAAATGATCTGTCTGATAAGGGGTCAATATCCAAAATATTTAAAGAATGCATACAGCTCAATATAAGCAAACAAACAAACAATCTGTTTTAAAAATGAACAGAGGACCTGAATAGACACTTCTCCAAAGAAGACATACAGATGGCCAACAGGCACATGAAAAGATGCTCAACATCACTAATCATCAGGGAAATGCAAATCAAAACCACAATGACATATCATCTCACACCTATCAGAATGCCTATTATCAAAAAGACAAGAAAAAACAAGGGTTGGTGAGAATGTGGAGAAAAGGGAAGCCTTGTGCACTGTTGGTGTGAATGTAAATTGGTACAGCCACTATGGAAAAACAGTATGGAGGTTTCTCAAAAAATTAAAAATAGAACTACCATATAATCCAGTAATTCCATTTCTGGGTATTTATCCAATGAAAATGAAAACACTAATTTGGAAAGATGTATGCACTCAGTGTTCACTGCAGCATTATTTACAATAGCCAAGATAGGGAAGCAACTTAAGTGTCCACTGGTGGATGAATGGATAAAGAAGATGTATGTATATTATATATTATATATATATATATATATATATATATAAAATATTACTCAACCATAAAAGAGAATGAAATCTTGCCATTTGTGACAACATGAATGGACCTAGAAAGTATTATGCTAAATGAAATAAGTCAGACAGAGAAAGACAAATACCTTATGACCTCTCTTATATGCGGAATCTGAAAAACAAACATAACAAGATAGAAAGAGACTCATTGATACAAAGAATAAACTAGTGGTTGTGTGGGGGGGCTGGGAGGATGGGTGACATAGGTAAAGGGGAATAAGAGGTACAAAATTCCAGTTATAAATAAGTCATGGGGACGTAATGTAACATAGGAAATATGGTCAGTGATATTGTAATAACTTTGCATGGTGACAGATGGTAACTAGACTTATAGTGGTGATCATTTCATAAGGTATAAAAATATTGAATCACTATGTTATACACCTGCAACTAATAAATATTGTAAGTCATTTGTACTTTAATGAGAAAAAGAAAAAATGCTAACATGCATTTTAACATGCATGGCAAATCTCCAAATAAATAATGTTTCTATATTTCAAAAATAAATAATAAAAGGAGCTGTGGCAGTACTCACATGTCAGCTAGGGTTTCTTGTCTCCTATCTCATGAAGTCAGTGTAAGATTGTCTCAAATGCCCAGTTCCAAAGTCCAGTTACATTGAAAGCTTTCCATAGTCTTCTGCAGGTTCTCAGAGTTTTATGCTATCATGGTTCTCTCTTCCTTTAATTCTTGCATGGATTTTACCTTAAAGAATTGAGTGTCTTCACCAGTTATCACAGGGCTTCTCATTCCAAGATTTTAGCGACGTTAAGAAAGGAGTCATACCCTTCCAACATTTGCCTGGCTTCTTTTTCTCTTCTACTCTCTCTCTTACTTCTCAGAACAAAGCCAGTTCCTCTTCTTGCCTCAGACATAGCATTTTAGCAGGCTAATATTCTTGATCTTACTTGTGGTGAAGTCTGCTACTGATCCCCATGTTTATTCTTCCCTTGTTCAGTAGTAATAGTAGAATATTTGTCTGCCAAGATAATAATTCCTGGTAATAATTTCCTAGCCTCCTGTGCAGCCAGGTTTAATTGCATGACTGTCACTCTGGCCAAAGTGTTGTATGCAGCACTGATGTTTACAACATCAGGGTATTTTCCCTAAAGGAATGAGCCTGCCCTCCTTTTTGCTTTCACCTCTTCCTTCTGGCTGGAATGTGGGTGTGGTGGTAATGAGTCATTTTTAACTACACAGATAAAGGCTATAGGAATAGTGGAGTGACAAGATGGATTGACATGACGGAGTTCCACACACCTGACTTTTCCCATGCCTGTCCTTGACTGATTATGCCCTGTTACATGGGAGAGAGGTAAACTTCTATCTTCTTCTTAATCTATTTGTATTTTGGGTTTCTGTTTCTGCAGCTGAGTCTATATGCTAATCCATACAAAGCCTTCAAGCTCTTACCCTTCACACCAAGGCATTTCTTAGACACTTTCTAAGAAGAACTCTGATGAACCAAATTTCCTCCCCTCTTAATATTTATATATTAAACTTTGTGTAGAAAGGGAAGATGAGTGACATTTCCTTAAGTAGAGATGTGAGAGTAAAGGTACTTTAGGTGGAGGGAGGTAATATTTCATGAGGTAATATTCAGAAAAGTGTAAAGCACTTCTAGAGAATAAAAACCCTGCAATTTGAGTGGAGCATAGGGGAATTCTGGAAAACAAGGTTGGAAATGTGACTTCAGTGAGGTAAGGTAATGGAGGAGTATATCGGTGAGCCTTGGCTAATTTGTTGTGTCACAGAACACCAACTTTAGTGTCTTACAAACAGTTATTAGTTCACTGTTAATGGGTTGGCAGTTGGGGCTGGCAGCAGTTGGTCAGTTTCACCTGGGCTTACTCCTGCAGCTGAAATCAGTTGGAAGATTAACTGGGATTGGGTGGCCTCATTCACATGTCTAGTTGATAGGTTGATGGCTGGTGTGGCTTAGTTCTCCTCCATGTTGTCACTTCAGGCGTCTGGCTTCAGATTGTCCAAATGGCAGCAATGTTCCAAGAGCAGCAAAGAAGACAAGTCTCAATGCTCACTTTCTAAGCCTCTAGTTGTTTCATATTAGCAAGTCAGTGGCCAAGCCCACATGTATAGATAATACTTCACCTCTTGGTAGGAAGAATTGCAGATGATCAGAGGACAGTATTTTATAATCTGATAGATCCTTGAATACTAAACTAAGAAATTTGGAATTTTAATTGGTAGACAGTGAGAAAGGAAGGGCACAGATTTAGAGACCAACCTTAGATGTAGCCAAAAAACTCTCTTTTTAGAAGAGTTTTAGATTTATAGAAAAATGGAGAAGATGGTACAGAATCCCCATATACCATACATTTAGTATCCCTTGTTATTAAGGTCTTACATTAATATGGTATATTTGTTACAAGTAACGAGCCAATACTGATACAGTATTATTAATTAAAATCTGTGCTTTATTTAGATTTCTTTAGCATTTACTAATATCCTTTTTCTGTTCCAGGATCCCAGGATACCATATTACATGTAGTTGTAGTGTCTCCTCTTGGTTGTGAAAGCTTCTAGACTTTCCATGTTTTTGATGACCTTGACAATTTTGAGGAGTACAGGTCAGATATTCTGTAGGATGTACCTCTATTGGAATTTGTCTGATGTTTTTCTCATAGTTAGATTTGGTTTATGAGTTTTTGGAAGGAAGACCACAGAGGTAAAGTGCCAGTTTCAACATATCAAAGGTACATACTGTCCTCATGACTTCCCGCTGTTAATGTGAATCTTGATCACCTGGCTGAGGTAGTTTTTGTCAGGTTCCTCCATTGTAAAGTCACCCTCCTGCCAACACCCCCTGCCCCCAACCGTGTACTCTTTGGAAGGAAGTCACTATTCTCAGCCCACACTTAAGTAGTGGGATGTTATTCTCCCTGTTCTTGAGGATGGAATATCTACATCAGTTATTTGGAATTGCTCTACATGGGAGATTTATTTCTTCTTCTCCATTTATTACTTTACTCAGTGATATCTTTATATCAGTATGAACTCATGGGCACTTACATACTTTGGGTTATAACCTGATACTAATTTTTATTTTTTTGCTCAAATTGTTCCAGATTTGAGTTGGCTTCTGTGCCCCTTTGACATACCCTCGTCAATCATAGGCCAGTGTAGCCTAGAAAGCCAGGCTGCACCAGTATAGGGAGCAGGTTGCATAAGGCATGGAAGGCAAAAAATGGAAGTTGCATGAGGACAGCCAAAGGGTGGTGGGAATTAAGGAAATGCTTAACTTTTTTTTTTCCACTTCTTTAAAAAAATTTTTTTTATTTTTAAATTTTTATATATTTACTTATTGGCTGTGTTGGGTCTTCGTTGCTGCGCGTGGGCTTTCTCTAGTTGTAGAGGGTGAGGGCTAGTCTTCGATGCGGTGCGCAGGCTTCTCATTGTGGTGGTTTCGCTTGTTGTGGAGCACGGGCTCTAGAGCGCAGGCTCAGTAATTGTGGCTCACGGGCTTAGTTGCTCAGTGGCATGTGGGATCTTCCCAGACCAGGGCTTGAACCCGTGTCCCCTGCATTGGCAGGCGGATTCTTAACCACTGCGCCACCAGGGAAGCCCAAGGAAATGCTTAACTCTTTTTTCATATAAATTGGAGAAAATAAGAATTATCCCATTATGACAGATTTTAAGGTTAAAGATATCATCAGGGAAAAGCCAGATGTTGACTGTGTTATTATAGCTGAAAAAATACTTCTGGAAGAGTTTGAGGGTGCAGAGAGCTTTTACAATTGAACAGAGATGCCACAGAATGCAGTGGAAGGGGCTAGTAAAGTGCTCGGCAGAGGTGGGAGACTGTGGAAGAGGGAGGGGAAAAGATGGAGATTTAGGTTCATGAATCAAAAGGGTACTTATAAGATAAGATGTTACAATATATCAGTATGAGCCCCAGAGTAGGGATTTGGTAGTTAAATACATGAATAAAAATATCTCCGACAAATGGCAAATTAGTGACTAATAATTGTTTGCTCAAACAATTATTTGGGATAAGATGAATGAAGAGCATATGCTGCTTATTGGAGTTGTCAGTACTTAGCTGAGCTGTTGACAAAAATGGAAGGATATTAAATTAGAACCGCTGTCTCATGGACTGTATTCAGAGAATACCGGAAACACTGGTGCTTTAAATATTCACATGAAAAAGTCATAATGCAAATGACTTTTTACAATATGTGAAAAAAATTATAGAATGATATATGGACTATGTCATTATACTTTCTTAGGTTGGGGAGAAGGAAAGATAATGGTTCTCTCTTTCTCCCACAATACTCTACATTCCCAAAACATTTTGGTACGTATCTCTCATTTGGGGTTTTCATTTGGGGAGAGATGGGAGGTGGGAAGAATGCTCTGAGAAGCAGAGACAGAATTAAATTGAAGAAAAAGCATACGCTCCCTTACTTATCTCTTACCTCCCCCACCCCGCCCCCAACCTTGCCACTACTGGAGAACTGGCTTAGGGTGAAAAAGAGATCAATGATCTCCATGTGCCTGCTTTGAGCAACACAATGAGAACAGAATCAGAAACTGGATTTAAACTCAACTTTGAAGGCAGAAATACCTGAAATTTTTGAGGTGAAGAACTGGACAATTTAAAATGACCCAAAATAACAAAACAGAATTGTCTCCAGCTGGGAAAAATCTTTATAAATCTAGGCCAGAAGTTTGTATCTATCATTTCATGTTATCTTCTGTCATTGACTAGTTACCTGTTCTTGGGCAAGTTAATTCATACTAGGAAGTTTCTTTATTCATAGGGTTCTGAAGACTTAATCTATGGATAAAGGTTTTTCTCTGTAGTTTTGTTTTAGTTCTTATTTGAAATAGAATTAATCTCAAACTTACAGGAAAGTTGCATGTACAGTATAATTCACTTTTTTTCCTAAGCCATTTGAGAGTCTGTTGCTGACGTGATGCACCATCACCCATGAATACTTCTCTGTGTATTTCCTACAGTGACATTTTCCTACATAATCATAATAAATATATTACTATCTAATCCTCAAACTTCACCTACTGTCTTAATATGTCCTTTACAGAAAAAGAATCCAGTCCAAACCATGTGTTGCATTTAGTTGTCATTGTTCTTTACTCTTCATCAATATGGAAGAGTTCTTTCGTCTCTTCCTTCACTTTCTAGACCTTGACATTTATGAAGATTACAGACCAGTTTTTTTTTCTAATTTTTAAAAATTTTTATTGGAGTATAGTTGATTTACAATGTTGTGTTAGTTTCAGGTGTACAGCAAAGTGAATCTATACATATACATATACCCACTCTTTTTTAGATTGTTTTCCCATATAGGCCATTACAGAGTATTGGGTAGAGTTCCCTGTGCTGTACAGTAGGTCCTTATTAGTTATCTGTTTTACATATAGTAGTGTGTATATGTCAATCCCAAACTTCCAGTTTGCCCCTCCCCCCCTTTATCCCCTGGTAACCATAAATTTATCTTCTACATCTGTAACTCTATTTCTGTTTTGTAGATAAGTTCATTTGTACCCTTTTTTTTTTATATTCCACATATAAGTGATATCATATGATATTTGTCTTTCTCTGTCTGACTTATTTCACTTAGTATGACAATCTCTAGGTCCATCCATATTGCTGCAAATGGCATTATTTTGTTCTTTTTTTAATGGCTGAGTAATATTCCATTGTATATGTATATCACATCTTCTTTCTCCATTCATCTGTCGATGGACATTTATGTTGTTTCCATGTCTTGGCTATTGTAAATAGTGCTGCTATGAACATAAGGGTGCATGTATCCCTTCGAATTATAGTTTTGTCTGGGTATATGCCCCGGAGTGGGATTTCTGGATCATATGGCAACTTTACTTTTAGGTTTTTGAGGAAGCTCCATACTGTTTTCCACAGTGGCTGTACCACTTTACATTCCCACCAACAGTGTAAGTCCCTCTTCTGTACACCCTCTCCAGCATTTATTTGTAGAGGTTTTAATGATGGCCATCTGACCAGTGTGGGTTGTTTGGTTTTTTTTGTTGTTGAGTTGTATGAGCTGATTGTATATTTTGGAAATTAAGCCCTTGTCGGTTGCACCATTTGCAAATATTTTCTCCCAGTCTATAGGTTGTCTTTTCATTTTGTTTGTGGTTTCCTTTGCTGTGCAAAATCTTATAAGTTTGATTATGTCCCATTTGTTTATTTTTCCTTTTATTTCTATTGCCTTGGAAGACTGATCAGAGAAAACATTGGTACAATTTATGTCAGAGAATGTTTTGCCTATGTTCTTTTCTAGGAGTTTTGTAGTGTTATATCTTATATTGAAGTCTTTATGCCATTTTGAGGGTTTTTTTGTGTGTATAGTGTGAGGGAGTGTTGTAACTTCACTGATTTACATGCAGCTGTCCAACTTTCCCAACACCACTTGCTGAAGAGACTGTCTTTTCTCCATTGTATATTCTTGCCTCCTTTGTCGAAGATTAATTGACTATAGTTGTGTGAGTTTATTTCTGGGCTCTCTGTTCTGTTCCATTGATCCATATGTCTGTTTTTGTGCCAGTACCACACTCTTTTGATTACTGTAGCTTTGTAATATTGTCTGAAGTTTGGGAGGGTTATGCTTCTGGCCTTGCAGAACAAACTGATTCTTAGTCTCCTTCAATGACTTTCAGATGAGCTTATTTCAAGTTTTAAGGTCCAAAGGCACTATTAGTTGGAGGAGAATTGACTTCAGGAAATATACTAATACCTCTAAAGTTAAAAGTTAACACATAGAAAAGTTTGTCTCGTTCATTCATTCATTCACCAAATATGTGTTAAGCTCATAGGTTTGGGCAGTGCACCAGGCTAAATGCTGAAAAGATAACCACTAAAGGCTGGTCCACAATCCCTTATCTACAATTTGGAAGTTTTCAAAGCTGCAATTTTCTTCTGAAATTTTGTGCCAAAATTCATTTGGTTGCAAAACTAGGCCTCAGCTAACATGAGGCTTTTTATGGTCTTTTTTGTTTCCACTCAACTTGAATGTTTATGTATGTCATTGCCAAAGTATTTATGTATTTGACTGAAAGGTAAAGATCTAGACCCACTAAGGGTATTTCATCTTAATGATTTATGCATCATTTTACCTTTTCAGAAGGTTGGGGGGAAAATCTGATTCTGAAACATTTCTGACTCCAAGCATGTCAAATAGGGATTGCAAATCTGTTCCCAAGGAATTTATAGACCTGTGCACATTAGAATCACCTGACCAGCTGTTAAAGTGTGTCAGTGCTCAATTGTCACTTAAGATCTTTTAAAACGGAAGTGCTGGGCTGGCATCAGTATTTTTTTTAAACTCCCCAGGTGATTCTAATATGTATCCAGGTTTGAGAGCTACTGTAATTGACATATAAATGATGGGATACTGATTGGGTGACTTTGGGAGCTCCTGCCAGAGTTCAGAATCCCATCCTTTAAGGGTATGCTGAAAAAGTGCAGTATGTTGAGAAGAGAGTGACCAGGAGAGTAGAGGGGGTGGACATCAGGACCTAAGAAATCATGATATCAGAAAATAACTCAAGTAATTGGAAATATTAGATGGAGCAGAAAAGACTTAAGCAAAGTGTGTATAATATCAGCCTATAGGATTTGATTTTGTCCGCAGGGTTCCAGAAGATAAATCAAATTCTAGTTCAAAGAATCAGCTCTTGGTAAAAGGATAAACAAAATTGACAAACCTCTGGCCAGGCTCACCAAGAAGAAAAGAGAGAAGACCCAAATAAACAAAATAAGAAATGAAAGAGGAGAAATCACAGCAGATACCACAGAAGTACAAAAAACCATAAGAGAATACTGTGAACAATTATATGCCAACATAGTTGACAAGTAAAGGAAATGGACAACTTTCTAGAAACATACATCCCAACAAAACTGAATCAGGAAGAAATACATAACTTGAACATACCAGTCACTGGAAATGAAATAGAATCTGTAATAAAAAAAAAAACAAACTACCTACAAACAAAAGTTCAGGACCAGATGGCTTCACTGGGGAATTCTACCAAACACACAAAGAAGAACTTGCACTGATCCTTCTAAAACTCTTCTAGAAGATTGAAGAAGAAGGGACACTCCCAAAGACATTCTATGAAGCCACCATCACCCTGATACCAAAACCAGACAAAGACACTATCAAAAAAGAAAATTACAGGTCAGTATCTTTGATGAATGTAGATGTACAAATTCTCAACAAAATATTAGCAAACCGAATTCAACAACACGTAAAAATGGTCATACACTACAACCAAGTTGGATGCATTCCAGGGTCACAAGGGTGGTTCAACATGCAAATCAATCAATGTGATACACCACATCAACAAAAGAAAGGACAAAAACCACATGATCGTCTCAATAGATGCAGAAAAAGCATTTGATAAAATTCAACATTCATTCATGATAAAAACCCTTAGAAAAGTTGGTATAGAGGGAACATATCTCAACATAATAAAAGCTATTTATGACAAACCCACAGCTAACGTAATACTCAACAGTGAAAAGCTGAAAGCCTTCGTGCTGAAATCTGGAATAGGGCGAGGATGCCCACTCTCACCACTTCTATTCAACATAGTATTGGAAGTCCTAGCCACAGGAATCAGACAGACCAGTTTTATAAAATGTCCCACCGTTTGTGTTTGTCTAATATGTCCTCACCACTAAATTTAGGTTCTGTGCCTTTCTCAGAAATATCACAGAAATAATGCCAGGTTCCTCTCATTGAATCCTATCAGGTGGCACAAAACTTTGATTTATCTCATTGTATTCATTGCTGCTGTAACAAATTAGCACAAATATAGTGAGTTAAAACCACAAAAATTTATTTTACATTTTTGGAGATCAGAAGGCTGAAATGGGTTCACTGGGCTAAAATGGAGGTATCAGCACGGCTGAATTCCTTCCGGAGACTTTGGGGAAAATCTGTTTGCTTCCATTTTTAGCTTCTAGAGGCTG
Source organism: Balaenoptera ricei (assembly GCF_028023285.1). Taxonomy (NCBI): domain Eukaryota; kingdom Metazoa; phylum Chordata; class Mammalia; order Artiodactyla; family Balaenopteridae; genus Balaenoptera; species Balaenoptera ricei. Next base: position 77,815,412 of record NC_082647.1, read on the forward strand.
CCTGCATTCCTCAGCTAATGGCTCCTTTCCATCTTTTTTTAAAACAATTTATTTATTTTTGTCTGCATTGGGTCTTAGTTGCTGCACGCAGGCTTTCTCTAGTTGCGGCGAGCGGGGGCTACTCTTCGTTGCGGTGTGCGGGCTTCTCATTGCGTGGCTTCTCTTGTTGTGGAGCACGGGCTCTAGGCATGCGGGCTCAGTAGTTGTGACTCCGGGGCTCTAGAGCGCAGGCTCAGTAGTTGTGGCGCACGGACTTAGTTGCTTCGCGCATGTGGGATCTTCCTGGACCAGGGCTCAAACCCATGTCCCCTGCATTGGCAGGCTGATTCTTAACCACTGCGCCACCAGAGAAGTCCCTCCCTTACATCTTTAAAAACAATAATCACATCACTCTGAACTCTGGTTTCATCATATCTTCTTCTCTGACTCCTTCTCCTGACCCCCTTTTCCACTTTTAAGGATCCTTTGATTACACTGGATTCACCTGGATAATCCAGCATACTCTTCCCACCTCAAGGTCCTTAACCTTAACCACATCTGCCAAGTTCCGTTTTCTATTTAAGGTAACATATTCACAGGTCTGGGAGTTAGGATGTGGAGTTTTATGTAGGGGTGCATTATTCTACCTATCACACTTATTTTTGATAATGTTCACTTTTATCACCTGATGAAGGTGGAGCCTGACAGTTTTCTCCACTGTTTCTTCTTCCTCCTTCCCTCCCTCTTTCTTTTTCTTTTTTAAATATTTATTTATTTATTTAGGCTGCTCCGGGGCTTAGTTGCAGGCACGTGGGATATTTGTTGCAGCATGCGGACTTCTTAGTTGCGGCATGCGAACTCTTAGTTGTGGCATAATGCGGGATCTAGTTCCCTGACCAGGGATCGAAACTGGGCCCCCTGCACTGGGAGTGCAGAGTCTTACCCACCGGACCACCAGGGAAGTCCCTCTGTCCCTCTTTCTTTCTCTCTCCCTTTCCTTCTTTCTTTCTCTCTCCCTTTCCTTCTTTCTTCCTCCCTCCCTCCCTTCCTTCTCTTCCTTTCTTTCTTTCTTTCTTTGACTCATGGGTTTTTATGGATTATAAAATAAAATTTAAAATTGTTATTTATAAAAATTATAAAGTCAGTAAGCAAGCAAACAAACAAACCTCTTTTCCAGGCTCATTTTGTACTTCCCTTGCCCCACTTTATGAATTAGCCATTTCTCCAAAAAGCTCTGGTTCTCTTTTAGTGGAGGGCAGTATTTAGAAATCAAGAACTGGGCACTAAGTGTGGTCATTACTCTTGGAACATTGCTGTTCCCAGGCCTCTCAGTGGACAGAAATTTATAATGTCAGCTCAAAGAGACTTGTATAAGAGTAGTTATGGAGCTTTATTCATAAAAGCTCAAAGCTGGAAACAGCACAGATGTCTACCAACAGGAGAGTGCATGAAAATTGTGCTATATTCATACAATGGAATGTTGCTTAGCAAAAATTCAAAAAATAAATGAACAAATGATCATGCTATCACATGGATAAATCTCAAAATCATTTTGTTGAGTGAAAGAATCCAGACACAGACAAGAATACCCTGGATGAATCCATTTACATGAAGTTCAAGAACAGACAAAACTAAACTATGGTAAAGTAGACCAGAACAGTGGCTCCCTGTGAGGACTGGAGTTAAGTGGAAGATACACAAAGGAATTTGCTACCGTTATGAAAATATTTTCTCTTAATGGGAAATTGGTTATACAGTACATCCATTGAATTGTGCATGTAAGATTTGTATATTTCACTGTATGTAAAATTTAACCCAACTAAAAAAACAAAAATACATAAGTGGTGGGCTGACTCAGCTCAGCAGAGAGCCTTTTATGCCTTGTCTTGCTCTTTCTTCCTAGGAACAATTACGTAACGTTGAGTGTGGAAGCCATGACATAAGGAGGGCAGAATTAAAAGATGGAATGTAAGTTCCTTATAACTTTGTAGGACCACATAGCATTCCCCAGCTGTGTACCTCCAGAATTTGTGTGTGTGTGTGTGTGTATGTGTGAGAGAGAGAGAGACAGAGAGACAGACGGAGACAGTAAAACACAGAGACAGAGAAAGAAGAGAGAGAAAGAGATTGAGATCCTAATGGGTTTTAGCTATTATAATTGAGCCTCGGTTCTAGCAGCCCAAACCATTTCCCAATGGATAAACTTCCCCTGATCTCTTTTTCTCTCATCTTGTTTGGTTAGGAGTACAGTATTTCTAAACCTAAATGTACTTTAAGTCCCGAGGGAGAATTAAGCAGTTATCACACATGACAGTAATTGCCTGTCCCTAAAGCGTGATCCACAGAATGTCAGTGTTACAAAAGAAAGATATTTCATATCCAGATAAACTAGATTAGGCTTTTATGTATGAGTCATTATAAATTATTGAGAATTGTAAATTCCCACCAGGGGAATACATTCTACTCATTTCTGAAGTATTTCTTAGTCACTGAAGCATTTTTTCCATGGTGCATTGGGCTGGATCAGAATATATGTTTGGAAACATCGTCCAGTGTGAGACATGGAATAAAATGCTAGCTGTAAACAACATTTCTTGGGATTGGCCATCTTCCCCACCTACCCCTCCTCACTTCAGTAGGTTATGTAGCTGGCTTCAATTTGCTGTCATAGACCAATCTTACTTAAAGAATGTGTTTCTTGCCTTGGCAGAACTATAGAAAAGCTCCCTAAGACAGAGAGATAGAAGAATTTTAAATCCTCTCAGTGCAGTGGCCTCACATCTGTCCTGCCTGTTTTGCTCTTCCCTTTCAGTTCCTTAATTCCTGCTGATCTGGGCTTCTGATCTGATGTCCAGGGCTTCTGTAAATATTGAGCATGCACACAGCAAAACTGTAGCAGGTACCATTCACATAGATGGTGATGTGAAAGGCACCCCCTGGAATGTACAGTGGGGCAGCCCTAGTCCTACTCTGACTCTTGGTTCCTGCCTGCACTGTTTTCTCACCGACTCCATGTTCTAGGTTTCACTATGCATGAATTGTGACTTCTGTTCGCTTTTCTAGTTTCTCACTCTTTTTGGTTTTCTTATCCTTACTTTCATCTTGTATATGTTTTTGAGCTTCTGATATATTCATCTGGGAACAAACTATGGCTAATTTTTATTCCATATCCAGGTACTAACCCTTCTTGATCATCCCCCTTTTTCTCACAAATTCTCTTCTGCTTAAAATAGTCTTTTGCCCAGATGACAGTTCAGAGACATCTGAGGGAAGGCTAAAGAAGGAGGAATTTTTGAAATTCAAGGTTTCTGTGTGTTGTGAATACTTAGCAGGGAAGGTGAGCTCCCTTCCTTCTCAGTAAGACTTTAGATTGTTTGTTGAGAATTAAAATTTTAAAAAGATCATAGAACAGAATAGAAAAATCTTCTCTAAAAAGGAAGGATGGTTGCCCAGCAGGTAACATTGAACTGTAACTTGATTGACTATATTTAGTAGCTAAAGAAAGAACATGACAGTCAGATGGTGTGGGGGCTTGGCCAGCCCTGAAATTTCAGAAAAGAAACAACGATTGACTGTGCATAGGGACAGGACACTTTGGCCCAGAGGCAGCATAGAACTGACACCACTCATTCCAAGGTTATGGTCACCAAGAAACGTTTTGATTATAATTTAGCTTCCCATGTATTGTTCCTATAGGTAAAGGATATGTAGGCCATGGCACCCAGGAGCAGTGAACCTTTCCTTTGCAAATTAATATACTTGAAATGGAGTTTATGTGTCAGTCTTTACGAGCTGGATTAATGAAATGCTGCATGGTGTGCTGACAAATCAGGTTTTTTTGCTTTTTATTTTTTTTATAATGAGAGCCTCTGGGAACTACAGTTTTGTCTTTTATTTTATTTTATTTATTTATTTATTTATTATTTATGGCTGTGTTGGGTCTTCGTTTCTGTGCGAGGGCTCTCTCCAGCTGTGGCAAGTGGGGGCCACTCTTCATCGCGGTGCGCGGGCCTCTCACCATCGTGGCCTCTCTTGTTGCGGAGCACAGGCTCCAGACGCTCAGGCTCAGCAATTGTGGCTCACGGGCCCAGCTGCTCCGCGGCATGTGGGATCTTCCCAGACCAGGGCCCGAACCCGTGTCCCCTGCATTGGCAGGCAGATTCTCAACCACTGCGCCACCAGGGAAGCCCGGTTTTTTAATTTTTTATTGAAGTATAGTTGATTTACAATGTTGTGTTAATTTCTGCTGTACAGCAAAGTGATTCAGTTATACATATATATACATTCTTTTTAATATTCTTTTCTATTATGGTTTATCTCAGGATATTGAATATAGTTCCCTGTGTTAGTAGGACCTTGTTGTTTATCCGTTCTGTATATAGTAGTTTGAAGTTACTGCATCTGCTAACCCCAACCTCCCACTGCATCCCTCCCCAATCCCCCTTCCCCTTGGCAACCACAAGTCTGTTCTCTACGTCTGTTAGTCTGTTTCTGTTTCACAGATAGGTTCATTTGTGTCATATTTTAGATTCCACATAAAAGTGATATCATATGGTACTTGGCTTTCTCTTTCTGACTTACTTCATATGATAATCTCTAGGTCCATCCATGTTGCTGCAAATAGCATTATTTCATTCTTTTTTATGGATGAGCGTTATTCCATTGTATATACGTACCACGTCTTCTTTCATTAATTAATTAATTAATTAATTTATTTATTGGCTGTGTTGGGTCTTTGTTGCTGCACGCAGGCTTTCTCTAGTTGCGGCGAGCGGGGGCTACTCTTCCTTGCGGTGCGTGGGCCTCTCATTGCGGTGGCTTCTCTTGTTGCAGAGCATGGGCTCTAGGTGTGTGGGCTTCAGTAGTTGTGGCACGCTGGCTCAGTAGTTGTGGCTCACAGGCTCTAGAGCGCAGGCTCAGTAGTTGTGGTGTGTGGGCTTAGTTGCTTCGTGGCATGTGGCATCTTCCCGGACCAGGGATCGAACTGTGTACCCTGCATTGGTAGGCGGATTCTTAACCACTGCATCACCAGGGAAGTCCCTACCATGTCTTCTATATCCATTCATCTGTCAATGGACATTTAGGTTGTTTCCACGTGTTGGCTATTGTGAATAGTTCTGCTATGAACATAGGGGTGCATGTATCTTTTTGAGTTATAGTTTTGTCTGGATATATTCCTAGGAGTGGGATTGCTGGATTATATGATAATTCTATTTTTAGTTTTTTGAGGAATCTCCATACTGTTTTCCATAGTGGCTGCACCAGCTTACATTCTGACCAACAGTGAAGGAGGGTTCTCTTTTCTCCGCACCCTCTCCAGCATTTATTATTTGTAGACTTTTTAATGAGGGCCATTCTGACCAGTGTGAAGTGGTGCATCATTGTAGTTTTGAGACAGATCAGGGTTTTGAGCTTTCAAGACTGACAGCGAAGACTTGTGAGGCATTTACCAAGGTCACGCCACCTTGTGGGGAGCTGAAGGAGTAGCTAGCTACTCTACCCTAGTCATCTTTTCTCCAACCGCTGCCATGCTTGGGAGCACATTTTCTTCAGATTTCTTGTCTATGGAACTCTGATTAGTCAAGTGTGTAAGTATTAATGCCATACCAGTACCCATGTACTTTCACCATCTCTGTCTTTTTTCCATTTTGGGGTGAACATATCAACAGGAAACAGAGGGATATTATGATCACACGTGGGAATTTAGATAAAAGAAAGGATTTCCTAACGTGTCCTTTGAAAAATTTTGTTGCTTTATTTTTATTTCAATGTAATTTTATTTATTTATTTTAGGAAAAGAGTTTAGGTACCAGTTTGCATGAAATAGCTCTTTGTCTAGTCCACAGATCCTCAAGTTTATTGTTCCCACTGATATTAAATGTATGATTCTGAGCAAGGATCTCTGCCAGTTACTATTTAGGTTTGGGGGTGGGTTTTCTCTCACAAAATTAGGCGTGAATATAGGAAACTGATGTTTATTTATTTAATTTATGCAACTTCCTCTGAGCTTTGCTAAATTCCTGATTCCACATTGATAAGAGAAACCTAGGTAATTTCCTTTCATTCCAACCTTTCTCTGTGGAGACATCTGTATCAATGTACAACTGTTTTAGTTGCTGTGATGTAGATAACCACCCAGTCTCTTCAGCATCATAATCTGTCCTATGTTTAGATTGCCAAAATAATTATCTTGGCTGTGTTACTGTGTTATTCAGTGATATTTTATGACCATAATTAAATTGTTTAGATTTCAATTGCCCATAATCTAAGTGAAAAACAGAGTATTTGATGGATTAACTCATTGATGATTATAGTATTATTTGGATTTTTGAAAGGATCACATTCCAACTCATATGGGAGAATACTCTTAGGTTTACTGCCAGAAATGAGTTAAATGAAACTTTTCAACTTTAACGTGAGAGAAAAGTCCATGTGGAATGGCTACAAGAATAGATCTACTTCTAATTTTGTTAACGTTGAGAAAGTTAAACTTTCCACATTGAGTAGCAGTCATTCAGTGGTATCAAATTGTCACAGATCACTTTTGTTTTACTAGGATCAAGAAAGCTCGTTAGGGCAGCAGCTGGACCAGGGCCTGCCTGCTGAGCCTTTTTAGCCTCCCCCCAGAGTCATGTAATTTTCTCTGGAAAGCTGTGTTAGCTCAGACTCCAAGTTGTCTGTATTCTGATTCAGAGAAAACTCAGGGAGACCAGATCATCACTCAGGTACTAATGCTGTGTAAAGTGTTTCTCAAACCCCGGTAATATAAAACAAATCTCCTTCAGAGAAACCAGTTTCCATGGACCCTCAGTGATGACAAATATTATTATATAAATACAACCATAAAACTAGATTTAAGCTCTTTATGCATATAGATCTTGCACATTCATAATCTCAAAGTAAATTCACAAATTAAATACAAAAAATAATGAAAACCAATTCAGTTCAAATTAACAAGACTTAATGAGAAAGATGCTATTCCTTTCCTAGAAGGACATTGTTACTTGCAACATAAATATGGTATTGAACCATATAATACACATTCTTTTGAATTTAGTATGCCTATCATTTGATCACTCAATTCTTGTGCTACATTTCTCTATTGGAATCATTTTGCAACCTCAGATATAATCGCTGCTGGTCTTAGTGAGCTCCCTGGTGGTGTGACACCCCACCCTCTTTCCCAAAGAGTCAGAGTTCCCGATAATCATACCCTCCTCAGGCTAGGGTTGCTACACTTCTCCAATCATAGTCACAACTGGGAAAGAGAGAAACCAAGAGTTACCCAAGTGGATCCCATAAATTTCACACTTATTCCTTCTTGCTGTGATTGTGTCACAGAACCCTACACCTCCTGCTTTATCATGGTCTTTGCTGTAAGGTCTGTCTCTAGGTTGAAGGGGCAGTGGCTACAGAGGAAGCTCTTTTCATGGCTATGGGAAAGGTACAAGAGAACAAGCAGAGGGACTTCCCTGGTGGTCCAGTGGTTAAGACTCTGCGCTCCCAACGCAGGGGGCCCGTATTCAATCCCTGGTCAGGGAACTAGATGCCGCCTGCCGCAACTAAGAGCCCGCATGCCACAGCTGAAAACATCCCGCATGCCAAAACTAAAGATCCCGCACATGGCAACGAAGATCCCGCGCGCCACCACTAAGACCTGGCACAGCCAAATACATAAATAAATTATAAAAAAGAAACCATTTATTAAAAAAAAAAAAAAGAGAGAACAAGCAGAAGTATGCAAGGCATATAGAGACCTAGGCTTAGAACTAGCATTCTATCATTTCTGCCCCCTTTGTTGGCCAAAGCAAGTTACATGGGGTGGGGAAAGGTAGTCGGTCTCTATGATGCCATTAAAGCAATCAATTTACCCTCCAAATTAACAAAACAAATGAAGGCTCTACATGAAGAAAACTATCAGATTTTCAATATAAAATCAAGGTCTGAACAAATTGAGAGGCATAGCATGTTCTTGGATGAGAAGATTTAATTATAAAAAACTATTCTCAAATCAATTTATACATTTCATACAATTCCAATTAGAATACCAACTTGCATTTGTTTTGTGGGACTGGACACAGTAACTGGAAGGTTCATTTGGAAGAAAAAAAAATCTTAAAAACGTCAAGAAATATATCTAAAAGAATAGTGAGGGAGACTTCGCAGATATCAGAACATAGTATAAAGCCATTACAACCCAAGTAATATGAAACTGGCATAGTAGACAAATTGTTCATTCAGACATAGAGCAGGAAACATTAAAATTTAGCATATGACAGGAGTATTTTAATTCAGGGAGGAAAGGTTTATTTAACAATTGGTGCTGGCACAACTGGTCATCCATCTATAAGAAAATGAAATTGGATTCCTGTGTTTCACATATACAAAAGTAAATTCCAGTTAAAAGACTTAACTATAAAAATTAAATTGTTAAGAATTTTAGAAAAAAATCTAAGAGACAACATTTACAGGCTATGGGGAGAGAAAGACCCTACTACTACTACTATTACTACTACTACTACTGCTACTACTAAATAAGCCTAGCATCTATTTTTTAAAAATTTACAATAAAAATTTTTTCTAGCATCTATTTTTAAAAATGGATATATCTGAGCATATAAGTACTAAAATTTTTTTATGCAAAATAAACTATAAGCAATGCCTGCAGACAATTTGGAACAAATATTTGCAAAGCAGATGATGGATTTAGCAAGGGTTAATAACTATAACATACAGAGAGGTCTTAAAATTTGACAAAGAAGACAAACAGAAAAATAAGGGATATGAATATGCAATTCACAAGAGCAAATCCAAACAGCCAATAAATATATTAGAAGATGCTCTAATGTGCTAGCAGTCATAAAAATGCAAACTAACATTGATACATTGCTTTACATCTCCCAGACTAGCAAGTACTTAAAAAAAAAAAAAAATCTAAAAAGGGATAACAGCTATTGCAAGCAGAGATAAAAAACCAAGGGTACACTCATCACGCTAGTAGAAGTGAATTTTCATAGTCCACCTCTTTGGTACCCCAATGTCACATTTTTCTTCCCATTTAAATAACCCTCTCACTCTCTTCTTTAAAGTCCAAGGTCTCTGGGTGATGTTCATTCCTTTCCACCTGGTCTCCTTGTGTATCCCCAGCATCAAATGATGTAAAAACTTAAATACAAGTTCTTAATTTCAACACAGACATATGCAATAATTAAACATTAGCAGGAAAAATTGCAAAATAAGCTTCCATTTGAAAAGGGACAGAGTAAAAACATCCACCTGTCACTGGTCCACAGCAGACATTCAAACCCTGATGAGCAGGAGTGGCAAGGACTCTGGGGTGTCAAGGAAGTTGCTGCCAATCTAACAGACCTTGTTTCTGTTTTCTGGGAAATCCCTCCGTCCTTCCATTCATGCCTCTGTTTCTTCCTGAGGTGGGAGTAGGGGATCCTCCTTGTCCATCATATTTCGTGACAAGGAGTGAGGTCAACTGCCTAGTTTTAGCAGCTCACTTCTAGTGTATTTGGGGGCCTGAGGATGGCATTAGGGGCTGATTCATGAAACCGTCAATCTGATATGGGGATGGGGGTTGGGGAATGGGGGTACGATGTAGATAGGAGGGTAGGGGGAGGACCCAGAAAAGCAAGGAGTTTACCTGCTGGCTCCTTTCTGTGTCTCATCTCTCAGAGGATGTAACCTTGAGTTGTGTTTATCTGACCCCTCCACTGGGAACCCCAGAGTTCGTGCAGCTCTTCTGAGCTGAGGTGGTGGGAAGAGCCAGAGCCTCAAGGGGTACCTCCAGGTCTGGGTGGGACACAGGAACTTTGGTGGCCCTGTTATGATGAGCACAGCGACAGCCTTATCAGTGTCTGACCTTTACTTCCAGGGAGGCTGAGTCAGCCAGCGGTGTCGGGAGACACTGCCAAAGGTGTGGATAAGTCTGGATGCAAGTGCATCACTGTCCCATGTTGAGGAGGCACAGGGAGCCTGGAGGAAATCCAGTACCATCAACTACCACTCATTGAGAGGGCTAGGTCTCACATTATTCCCACCCATCTCATGCATATGCATATTTTTTAAATGGCTGTAATTGTAGGGCACATAATACTTAATATTTGCACACATGACTTTTTATTATTTGTGCAGGGTCTTACATTTTGTCTCTCTTAATTTTTATTCTGTTAATTTCACTGAAGAGTTGGTGAGACAGATAATGGAAAGGAAACCACCTACTCTGTAGTTCAGGCAGAAGAAGGAAGGGTGAGGAGCAAACACTTTTTTATTGGAGCTTGCTATGCCAGGAATTGCACTAGATTAGGCAAATATGTTAACTTGCTGGTTCTCAAGCTTGGGTATGTATCAGAATCACCTGGAAACTTTCAATAAAATGCAGATGTTCAGGTCTTATCCTATTTCAGTGAGCCTCTGTATCTTGTACTAACTTTTTGGGTAGGTCTAGTATGTACCTAACTTTGAATGCTTCCTGCATTAACTCATTATATCTAAGGTTGCTATCATTTCTCTCTTTACAGAAGCCCAAGCTAGGATTCAGAGAGGTTAAGTAATTGGTGTGAGTTGGCTGGAAGAGAGGGAGAACTTAAAAAGTAAGTTTTGCCTGAATTGGTGGGGAGTTTAGAAGCTTGAAGATCTTAGTTGATATTAATATGACATTACTCTTGCTCACAGTCTGGAGAAGATTGATGACATTATAGACAGGTATGCTTAGAAAAAAGTATTGCACATTAAACAAAGAAGCAAGAAAACATCCTCAGCGTTGGTTTGCCACCTTACATTATTAACCCATTTTTTTCATTAAACATTTTAAGTATTATTTGCACATAGTTAAAAAAAACAATGGAGAAAAAGTTTCTCCCTCAATATTAGATGTTTCTAATGCATCCTAAGGACTGGCATGGGGAGTGTTTATGCACTTTTTAAGACTTACATTTTAAAATGTATGTCGTTTTGAGTCATTTCCCGCATCACCCAATCCCAGTTTTGTTAGTTTTCCACTGCATATAGAATAAAATGTAAACTCCTTTACATGAGCTAAAACACTCTTCTTGATCTGGCCCTGCCTGCTTCTTCTACTATTTCTACCATTTCCTTTAACCGTATTTCACCTCACTGGCTTTTTGCTGTCTGAGGGTCTTGCATCAGATGGTTTTTCTGCCTGAAAGACTCTCCCCCGATCTTGTCTAGCATTCAGGTGTTACCTTAGATGATCCTACACAGTTTGTCCATTAGTCTGTTTTACTTTCTTATGGTGTTGATCACTATCTGAAAGTATCTTATTTATTTACTTGCTTACTGTCTTTCTCCTCCATTCACAAATAAGCTGCATAAGAATAAGGACTTTGTCTTGTTCCTCTATGTTTCCACAATATCTCGAAAAAAAAAAAAAAAAACAGTGCCTGGCACATAACAGGGCATAGTACATATTTGTTGAACGAAAGAATATGCCTTTCATACAGAGGAACAGACACACACACACACACACACACACACACACACACACACTCTAAGAAATTTACAACAATGGGATCATGTTACCATTAAAAAAATTAATTATGTGTCTTGGAGATTTTCCCAGAAAAACACACACAGATCTACCTAGTTCTTTTTTTTACGGTTTAAAGATCTCCAGGATATAAAATTTAGTTAAAAATAAAAAAGCAAAGGGCATAATGTAATACTATTTCTTGGATGTACTGTGATTTGTTTATTTAGACCCTCATTGATGGATATTTAGGTTGATTCCAGGAGTTTGCCATTTCAAAAATACAGAAATGAATATAATCATACTAGTGTCTTGGAGTACTTTTATCTCTCAATTTTAAAATTTTAATATTTCAGATGCATACATAAGCAATATTTTATCAGAATCACCATATTATGTGACTGTTATTGCTGGTGGGAGGGAGATATTATTAATTAAAATTAATACCTAAGGATTTTCAAAGATTGATAGGAGGATTAGGGAGAAATGTTCTTATTTACTTTAGCTCCAGATTTACTGTAAGTGATATTATTATATGTGAGATGCCAATTTTTAAATGAATTTCCTGGAAAAGAAAAAAGTATTTTCCTTATTACTCTGACTTTTGAAATAAAATCAAGAATTGGTTAATTTCTCAAGTGTAAAATTCAGCAGTGCCCATGCTTGCTGACCCATGAGGAATTTCAAAAGGCTGGCTAATGCATTATTGATTGTACTTTTTCTATTAGTTCTAGGAAGTGGGCAGTCCTTGGGGTGGGGTGAAGGGTGCAGGGCCTAGGTGGATCATGCCGTGTGTCTCCTTCTCTGCTCCACCAGTCTTGTTAATCTAGTGATATCAGGTCACAAGGAACACAGAAAGCGAAAAGAGTTTTTAAAAGGGCTACAGCCTGAGGATGGTACCAGGAAGCGCGGAGAGGTGCCATCCTCCAGCGGAGCTTTGTGGGTGGGAATAAGATGCACTTCCGAAGACCGAGTGTATGTGAGACTCGGGTCCGGTTAGCCTGCAGAACCAACTCCTGCCTCATCCCATGGATGCTTCCTTGAATTACAATTCATCTTTCACAAGAGGAGAGAACAAGGTGGAGGACAGCTGGCCCACGGTCATTTATCTGATCCACAATAGCCTAGGTCGGTGTTTCCCAGAGGGTTACGTTTGTACCTCTTTGGACCTCTGGACACATTCCAATTTATCAGTCTTTATTTTAAAAGCATTCATGGAAGCCTAAGCAGGGCCTCCCACCTGTTGTTCCCAACCCCAAACTATATCTTGACATGTCACTACCCTTTGGGAAGCCACAAGTTACCGTAGCGAGAAGCAATAACCAGTTCTCTGAGACCTGGAAGGACCTGCCTTTCCTTGGTGGCAATTCCAGGTTTATTTACACACCCAACCCCAAGAAGAAAGAAGGCCAAAAGAGCATCTGTGTGCGCCTTATGCGTTTAAATGCTTGATGAATGCTTATACTTTTAAGGGTGGCCAAATGAGTACTTTGAGCCTTATCAATCTGGTTTAGCAATTCCTCCTTCCTTGGGGAGAAGATAGGGGTTGGCATAAGGTGGTTGGAGTGGCAGATATATCTCCTCTTCTATATCTGGATTAAGTTTAAAAAGATTTTTTTCCAAGTGGAAATGCTAGAACTCGTTTAAGGAACAGAAGTCTGAAGATAGGGAATATTTTGAACCCACCTTGTTCTGTGTTCCTCACCCTTTTGTCTTTCTGAACTGCTTTAATGTAATATATATATATATGTAACACAGATATAATGTGTATATATTACATTAAATACATGTGTATCTACATATTCATATATACCTTTTTCTTTCTTTTTCTTTAAGTAGATCTTGGGAAGTCCACATATAGATCTAAGTATATAACATGCTTGGTTATATGATGTCAGGAGTATTCTGATCTGTCTTGGGCCTTTTTCCAGTGCTAATGGCTAAGGTTCCATGAGCTGCCAGAACACCTCAGAAAGAAGATGAGGTCACTGGCTGAGACTCCCTTGCTCCCCACCCAGGACAATATTTCAGAATTGTAGATGAAAATCACAGTGTAAGATTTTTTCTCACCCATTTTCTTATATCATGGTGTTTACTATGGGAGGTTTGAATGGTAATTAGTGTAGTATTGAACTTTGAGGATATAATGAAATGTGGACAGGTTTTTAACCTATGTATGAACCTTTGCAGGAATGTTTGCCTTTGAACCAGGATTGAACATCTCATTATTTATTCCCATGATGACAGTAGACTGAACTGCATAATAGTTCCAAAGATTCTATCTGCCAGACTCTTGTCTATTTTCATAGTGTATTCAGAAGACTCTGAAAGGACCTGATACTTAGGAAGAAAGGGCTGGTTCAGTTAGTGGAGACTAGAGGCATTTGTTCATTTTCTGTTTGGGAATATTGCCATTATTTCACCAAGATGTTATAATAAAAAAGCTACTTACTCATTAAATGATAATGTAGTGTTTTCCCTTCAAAATGGGAAGACTGAATATAATTTTTTCTAAAGAACCCATTGTTAATGTTAATGATTTATAGGTCCTTTTATAACTTTGCTTACTGCTGATGGGGCAGTAGTGAGGTCTGAAAGTCCAAAACTTTACTCCCATAATTATAGATATATTCCTTCCAATAATAATGGAAAAATTGTTTATAAACATAATTTTATAAGTTTGTAAATGTAATTTTATAGGTAGTTGAATCATAATTAGGGCTCTGATGAATTATTCTATTTTGTTTGTTTCCATTTTATTTTATCAAGTTTTTTTTTTAAAGCTAGGTACATTTTCCCTCTATTATTGAGTATATTTCACCTTAGAAAGGGATAGTCACAGCTCTTTTATCCTAGAAGGAAGGGAGTAAAGAGGTGAATATTACAGGAAACAGGAGTAGATTGAGTTTTATGACCCTCCTTGTGACAAGGAGAGCCTAGAGCATATAGTACAAGGATGGAGCTACTCTTCCACGAAAGAGGGTATTTCTTGAGTCTGGTTTCAGATATCCCATCAGAAATAATGTTGTGAGCATACATGAGCACAGTAAATAGTGAATATATATCTTCTCTACAGGAATAAAATTTTACATCAAAGACATATTTTCGTGCTTAATTTTTGGTTCTATGCTCTATTTCAAAGCTCCGAAATGACTTTAAAATTATTTTTGACTAAAAGATTTAAAAGAAAAATTGTGCATCTCTTGAAGGTTAGAATCAAAGAGTACGTCAGGCACTGGGGAATCACTGCAGACAGTGGTAAAATGATTTCAGATCTACATCACAGTATTCTTACGCTTTGACTAAAACTAGATTGAGAGATGGTGGCATAATGGGAGGGGAGAGCAGGTATTGTAAAACTCGTCAAGGAGGCAACGATAACGGGACAGAAGGTTACTTTAAGAGGGGATATTTCATTCTCCTATCCTGAACATTCCAGAATAATGCTTTCTAGAGAATTTGCAAACAATTTATGAAGAATGACAACGTTAAGATGTCAGTGGTGACAAAGCTTAATACAAATCAGCATGGTAAAGGTAGTTGAGTAAATATGGAATATCCTTTAATACATAAAACAAAATTCCATGAGGGTTACCATGTCTAATTTTATGTTGTCATGAAAGGATGACAATAAAAAACAAATAACAAGGAGATAAGCCCACTTACTATTCTTTCTTAATTTTGTTGCTGTTCCTTCCTGCAAATCCCCTCAAAAAATGAATGATACCACAGCATGGCTTGAGATGTCTCAAGCTTTGCATTTCTTTCTCTCATTCCTCTTTTTCCCTTGGGCCAACATTATTTAATATTCTAGTTGTTTACCCCTTGAGTTAATTATCATGGGTTACAGAGACCAAGTTGTGCTATCTGTTGCATATCATTAAGTGGCTTCACTAAAACGTTAAATTAGGGCTTCCCTGGTGGCACAGTGGTTAAGAATCCGCCTGCCAATGCAGGGAACACGGGTTTGAGCCCTGGTCCAGGAAGATCCCACGTGCCACAGAGCAACTAAGCCCGTGCACCACAACTACTGAGCCTGTGCTCTAGAGCCCGTGAGCCACAGCTGCTGAGCCCACGTGCCACAACTACTGAAGCCTGTGCGCCTAGAGCCCATGCTCTGCAATGAGAAGCCACCTCAATGAGAAGCCCATTGACACAGCTAGAGACAGCCCGCGTGCAGCAACGAAGACCCAACGCAGCCAAAAATAAATAAGATAAATAAATTAAAAACAAACAAAATGTTAAATTATATTAGGTGAGAAACATTGTCCATTCTGCTCATTTATCTACCATCCTTGCTAACTCTCTTTATGAAAAACCATTTGTGCAAAGATCTTGATGAGGGAAGAGAAGAAAGTCTTATAGATTATAGGTTTTATAAAAACACAGTTGATCAACTCCACCATTGTTGGCTCAGAGTGAACCCCTTGGTACTCAAATAGAGTTTGAGTGAGCTTATGGCCAGAGCTTCACTGCCTTGACCTTCATGGAAACTATGATCACACTGTCCAGGGAACATATACTAGTTTCCTGTTAAGATCGTGTTTGTTAAGCATCTGTTAGAAAGTTACTGACTCAGCAGGAGTGCCTCTACGAAAGGGCTCCAAATTTATACTCTGTGTAATTGGGCGGTCAGCGCGTGGACAGTCTCTGTGAGCGGCAGAAAAGGGTGGAAGTGAGGGTTGTTTGGAGGGTCATCTTCTGTGTCTGACCCTGGTCGCACTGGCTTTACTCTCTTGACAGAGCTCTAGAATAGGGTCGGAGATCTATATCCATCATGCAGTAGAGTTTCTTGTTTCCGGGCTCTGACGTCAGAGAGATCTGGATATAAATCCTGGGTCTGCTGCTTACTAGCTGTGTGAACTCTAAGCCTCAGTTTCCACATTTGTATTACTTTTTAGAGCTTTCGTGAGGATTACGTCAAGTCACGTCTGTAAAAGCACTCAATTAAGGCTGGTCATTGTTACTTTAGTGACGTAAGGCAAAAGTAAAAATGCAAATCACGATGCTTCCATTTTTTCTTAAAGACTGGATATGAGCTATAGGGAGTGGAGGATGAGTGTGTGACTGGAGATAGCATTGGGGTACCCCCTAGGATTTCCCATAGCTCCCGGGGTTCATGCTGCTCACTGGCTTTTCAACTCTTCTTTGCTTCCTTCTGTTCCAGAGCCTGAGTTGTAAGAGTCAGAAATAATGGACTGGTGCGTAGGTAATACTGAGGCGGCACGTACATATCCTCCAGCCTACGAGATATTTGCTTCTCAACAGACATAGATTTCATAGTCCAAATAGTCATAGCATTTTGTAGTCAAAAGGAAGCCAGAGGCTGTAAATCGATCCTGCTCATTACTGAGTGCAGAGCAGAGATTCTGCGATTAACTGTGTTGAGGCTTCTAAAGGATACCAGACTAAATAAAGCAAATAGAAAATTTACTAAACACGGTGTTATAGGTTGGATTGTGTTCCCCCACCCCCAAATTCATATGTTGAAGTCCTAAATCCCCAGTACCTCAGAATGTGACTTTATTTGGGTATAGGGTGATTACAGATGTAACTAATTAAAATAAGATGAGGTCATATTGGAGTAGGGTGGGCCCCTAATCCTATATGACCAGTGTCCTTAAAAAAGGGAAAATGTGGAGACAGACATGAGCACAGGGAGAACACCATGAAGTCCTGAAAGCAGGTATTGGGGTCATGCATCTATAAACCAAAGAGCACCAAAGATTCCAGCAAACCACAGGAAGCTAGGAGAGAGACATGGAACAGAGTCTGTAGCACAGCCCTCAGAAGGAACCAAGCCTGCCCACACCTTGATCTTGGACTTACAGCCTGCAGAACTGTGATACAATAAATTTCATTTCAGCCAGCCAGTTTGTGGTACTTTGTTTTGACAGCGCTAGTAAAGTAATACACACAGGTAAAATTATTTCCGTTTCTCTGAAACAGGGCTGGGACTAGGGTGAAGCAAATGAAGCACCTGCCTCAGGCACGACATTTAAGGGGCACTAAAAATACCCTTCAGTAATGAATATGCATAACATCTTCATGCAGTATTTAAAAAATTGAAATTAATGCAAAAAATCAATGCCAAACAGAATATCAAAAGTTTAAATAGGGATGGGAACAGTGGTAGCTTTGTGTTGAGCATATCAGAGCCTGGGGCAAAAGGAATGAAAAATTAATAATAAGATCATATCTTTATTTAAACTTTCGATATTTTATTCATCGTGGATTTTTTTGATACTTTTGATGTTCTAAAATATTGCATAAAATATTATGTATCTTGATCTCTGAGGTTTTTGGCACTCCTTAAATTTTACATCTCACTTGCCTCACCCTAGTCCTTGCCCTGCCTCAAAACCATCCACTGAGGATAGGACCCTACTTTCAACACAGAGTAGGCTGAAACCTGTGTGATTCCCACATTCATTGTTTTGTTGTTGGCCAGAGAAATGAAGAAAGAGTGCTTGCCAGATAGTTCCTCCTGTCTTTCATGTTATCTCGAACACAAAGATTAACATGAAATTCAATTTCTCAACTCCAAAGTGATTCCCTTGCTGTCACCCTTTCTTCAGTTCCACTTTATTCTCACATTAATTGTGGGCAAAACTTCAGTACCATTATTAATTCTGCTGTCTCTCTTGTCACCCATATCCAGTTGTTAAGTCAGGCTAATTCTTTCCCTATCTCCTAAGTAAAAAGGGCCTTATTGTGCTTTTGTAAAATAAATATTAAAGAATTCATTGAGATATAAGATTTCATATATTTTAACAGGTATAGAGAAGAGAGTAAAAGATTATCAGTAATCTCACCATCCAGAGATACCTTTTCTCAGTATTGTAATGTACATTCTTCCAGAAAGTATACATTTGTGCTTGCAAATATGTTTTCAAAAATGGGATTATACTATATATGTTTTTTGGTAGTCTTCTTAACTTGTTAATTGCCTTGTGAATTGTGTATGTCTTTTCATGTTCATAAATCTATGTGTAGAAAATAATTTTTAATGGTTTCATGGCATCCAAATAAATGGATGTACCTTCATGTATTTAACCAATATCCTGTTATAGAACATTAGCTTATATCTAGTTTTTACTACTTTACACAACACCATGATGAATATCTCTATACATGTACACTTAACTGATGATTTCTTTAGGCTAAATTATTAGAAGTAAAGTTATTGGGCCAAAAATGTACAGATTTTATTACTTTATTCCTATTGCTAAATTAACAAAATTTTGCTTTTACCATTGGTTTATGGAAGTGCCTCTTTCTCCTAGATCTTATTTGATGTTTTGAATATTTCACTTATTTTGTGAATTGCCTATTCATGTACTTTGTATATTCTCTCTTTCGGGTTGTTCATCTGTTTCAAAGTGGTTTTTTAAACACTTTTATTAAGGATATTGTTTGGATATTAAGTCCTAGTAATGTTATATACATATTGCTAATATTTTTCCAAGTTTACCAGTTGTCTTTTAACTTATGCTGTATTTTACCCAACCAGAAATGTTAAGTTTTATGTAATCAAAAATGTCAATATTTTCCTTTATTTCTTACTTTGGAATCATGCTCAGAAAATCCTTCTCCACCTCAGGACTATAAAAGAGTTTACCTAAATTTTCTTTTAGTACAGTCATAGTTTCATTTTTACAAGTACATTTTTCATCCATTTAAAATCCATTTAAAAGTTCTGATGATTCTTTCTGTCAGTTGCTTTCTAATCTTCCTGCTACTGACCTGTTTTGGGCCCTGTATGATTGTAGCCATCTCCTATTTCTTGTCTTTTTAAAAAATATGTATTATTCATATGTGATCCTTTGGAAAAAAACATTCTGGAGACTGTCCATTGTTAGGAGGAAAAAAAAAACAAACCCTCAGAGCCCTCTAGCCAATTCTATTTTTCTAATCTTGGTACTCAATCTTACCTCTCTACATGAGCTTTCTACTCAAGATGGGCTGAAATAATCCTAGCCTCCCAAACACATCTCCTTGCCTCCGTGCCTCTGTGTATGCTGTTCTCTCCTCATGAAATGCCCTGCCCACACCCAAGCCATTCTTTTTTTTTTTTAATAAATGAATTTTTATTTTTTATTTTTTTATTTTTGGTTACGCAGGGTCTTAGTTGCGGAAGGCAGGCTCCTTAGTTGCGGCTCTTGGGCTCCTTAGCTGTGGCATGCAAACTCTTAGTTCCCCAGCCAGGGATCGAACCCACATCCCCTGCATTGGAAGGTGGATTCTTAACCACTGCATCACCAGGGAAGTCCCCCAAACCATTCTTTAAGACACCTCCAGGAAGTTGTTTCTGGGCACACTGTTCACAGAACCCTTGCCTGTTTGTGAAACTCCTATGTCACTTATATGTTTGGGTCCTAGTTGTATGCTGGCTTGCTTTGTTATTTAACATTCTACTTGTGTGTTTTAAAGTCATAGATTTAAGGGTTTCAGAGTTGGGAGAGTCTCAAAATATGTCATCCAATGTGTTATCTGACATCAAAACCCTTCTACAATATTCTTCTAAATAGTCAATAAACTTCTATTTGATTACCTCCAATAATGGAGAACTCACTATATCCCATGACTGACCATGCCATTCCCAGTTACGTCGTAATGATTAGGAAAATCTTTTCTTATTAAAAGCCCTCAAATCTGCCTTCTTGTGTCTTTTGCTCTTGGAGGGAGTTACGGAAAGAACAGTAAATGTAGGGTCTGGAAAAACTAGTTTTGAATCTTGACTCCACTCGCTAATTGTTTTGTGATCTTGGGCAAAATGCTCTACTTCTGTTGGGCTTCAGTTTCCTCACTTGTAAAAGAGGGCTGATACCTACTTCATATTGTGGTAAGAATAGCATTAACTGAGAATTAAAGTAAATTAAATGAGGACATATATGAAAGTCTCTGTCATAGATCTTAGCACTGAGTGTTTGATAAATATTTATTGAATTAGAATTTGATTTATCTTCCGGAACCCTGCAGACAAAATCAGATCCTATAGGCTGATGTTACATACACTTTATGTAAGTCTTTTCTTCTCCATCTAATGTCTGCAATTACTTGAGTTATTTTCTGATATCATGATTTCTTAGGTCCTGATGTCCACCCCCCTACTCTCCTGGTCGCTCTCTTCTCAACATACTGCACTTTTTCAGCATACCCCTTAAAGGATGGGATTCTGAACTCTGGCAGGCACCCCCAAAGTCACCGAATCAGCATCCTGTCATTCTATATATCAATTACAGTAGTTCTCGAACCTGGATATATATTAGAATCACCTGGGGAGTTTAAAAAAATACTGATGCCACCCCAGCGCTTCTGTTTTAAAAGATCTTGAGTGACAACTGAGCACTGACACGCTTTAACAGCTGGTCAGGTGATTCTAATGTGCACAGGTCTATAAATTCCTTGACAACAGATTTGCCATCCCTATTTGACATGCTTGGAGTCAGAAATGTTTCAGAATCAGATTCCCCCACCCCCACCTTTTGAAAAGGTAAAATGGTGCATAAATCATTAATATGAAATAGGCTTGGTGGGTCTGGATCTTTCCCTTGCAGTCAAATACATAAATATTTTGACAATGACATACCTAAACATTCAAGTTGAGTGGAAACTGTAAAGACCATAAATAGCCTTGTGTTAACTGAGATCTAGTTTTGCAGCCAAATGAATTTTGGCACAAAATTTCAGAAGAAAATTGCAGTTTTGAGAACTTCCAAATTGTAGATAAGGGATTGTGGGTCAGTCTTTAGTGGTATCTTTTTAGCATTTAGCCTGGTGCGCTGCCCAAACCTGTGAGCTTAACACATATTCGGTGAATGAATGAATGAGACAAACTTTTCTATGTGTTAACTTTAGAGGTATTAGTATATTTCCTAAAGTCAATTTTCCTCCAACAAAGAGTGCCTTTGGACCTTAAAACTTGAAATAAGCTAATTTGAAAGTCACTGAAGGAGAATAAGAATCAGTTTGTTTTGTTTTTTGTCATCTCAGGATTTTTATACTGGAAATATATACATATCAAATGACTGAAGACAGATGGAGAGCTTTTCTTATATGGGATTGAAGTAAGTGAACCAGTAAATGTTTTTTGCCTATTATGTGCAAAGCATTATAACATATTCTGTAACAATTGAGAAACGGATTAGAGCACAGCTGGAAAAATCTAAGTTGCAGTGAGAATCACAATGAAGGAATCTGAAGAATATTTTGACTTTGAATGACCAACATTGTAAGTCTAATGTTTAATCAACATTAAACAAGGTAGAATGGCAGGAGTTTACACATATTAACACAATTAAATTGTAAGAATCAGCAGGCATCAATCAATTAACCAATCTGTCTCCAGTTCTCTTTGCTTTCAAAGTAGAAAGTCTCTGAAGAAATGAGATCTGTGTAGACATTTAGCGCAGACTGGGGTGCTCTCAGCCGTTTAAGAGGAGGCATTGGAGTGGCATTAAGATGGTGGTCTTTACTGAGTGGTTCCCTGAAACATTTTTACCGGGAGGAATCTACTTCCTAACTTAGACATTGTATTAATCAGGGTTCTCCAGTGAAACAGAACCAATAGGATGCATATATATTCTGATTATGTGTGTACAGAGATTTATTATAAGAATTTGGCTCACGTGGTTATGGAGGCTGGCAAGTTCAAAAATCTGCAATGTGGGCTGGTACACCCAAGACCCAGGAGAGCCAGTGATGCAGATGAAGTCCAAACTCAGTCTGCTGGAGGATTCCCTTTTCCTTGGGAGGCGAGTGTTTTTGTTCTGTTCAGGTCTTCAACTGATTGGATAAGTCCCATCCACATTATGGAGGGCAATCTGCTTTACTCAGAGTTCACCAATTTAAATATGAATCACATTCAAAAATACTCTTCAAGGTGATACATAAAATTAACCATCACAGATATTAATGCAAAACAACCTCCCCTCATCTCAATATTTAACTTTAATTGATTACAGTTAGATTTGACTACAGTTAGATTTTTTTTTTCAGAGTCCCAAATGCATATTGCTTTATTTCATAGATTTGTTTTTTTGTTTTTTGTTTTTTTAGATCTGCACGTGTCTACCAAGCTCCCAGGAGATGCCAGTGCTGCTGGTCTGAGGACCATACTTTGAGCACTCAGGGGCACTATTTTATGCTCCTACCTTCAGAGGGAAACAGTGTATAGCAGAGACAAAGGAATCTTTTCCTGAGTTCTGAGTTTCAAAAGTTTAGGTCTTTGGGGGAAAAGGGAAGAACTTAGGAAAAAATGTAAAGATTGGAGAGAAGTCATGATACAATTGGACTGGATTGCAAAGAAAATCAGTGTCCCTAAGAAGACCCCTTCTCCCTCCTACCCTCCCGCCACTCCCTGGTTGGGAGAAGCAGAACTCCAAGAGAAATGTGGGGAATCTATGGGGAGTTATAAGATTCATTCATGCCAGGTAGGTGGGAATTTATAAAGGAAATTAATTAGCCAATGTAAGATGTGTTTCATAAGTTTTTTTTTTTAAAACTATGTTAATGATTTGTTCCGTGCTTACTCTGTTCTAGGCAGGGGCCAGCCAAGAGTTTTATGTATTTTATTATTTCATCCTCACAACAACCCCATGAGCCATGGGGTAGCTACTTCTATTATCTACATTTTCAGCAGAGGTTCAGTGATGTAAGGGGTGTCCTGCCTATCCCATGGTTAATAGGTAGAGGACCCAGGATTTCTGATGAGATTTTTGTGGGGATTAAGTGAATTGATATTTGTATCTGTGAGCCAACTGTGCCTGGCCCATAGTAAATATTAATATAAATGTTAGCAATTATTATTATGATTCCTTGATTTTAGATTTTAGAAGATCCTCTCCCAGTTCTTTCTCTTCTACTGACAGAGCTAGAGTTTTCACCTCTTTCTACCCCTTCTGCCAAAAGACCTGAGACCTGTGTTCACTCCTTCTCTAGCGGAGCCAAGAGACTGGTGGAGAAAACTTCTGTATTCAACATGATTTGTAGGAAGTAAGAAGACAGGGGAAGCAGCTTTTCAGAATATGGAGAGAATTGGCGACACCAGTAGGGTGAAAAGAGGACCATAGGTATTGTTGGAGAGAAGGGAGAGAGCACGGAAAGAGCCCTGTGCTTGGCCTCCTTCATCCAGAGGCCCCAGCTAGCAAAGAGGCCTCCCCCCTCTAAGTGCAGCCACCCGTTGGTACCCCCTGGGGATTGGCTCCAGGACCCCCATGGATGCCAAAAATCCACTGATGCTCAAGTTCCTTATATAAAATGGCATTGTATTTGCATGTAACCTATGCATAACCTCCCATATAATTTAAATAATCTCTAGGTCACTTATAATACCTAATACAATGTAAATGCTATATAAAAAGTTTCTGGTATGCAGCAAATTCAAGTTTAGCTTTTTCGAACTTTCTGGAATATGTTTTCCCAAATATTTTCGATCCATGGCTGGTTGAATCTGTGCATGTGGAACCCTCAGATATGGAGGGCTGACTGTAGTGCAGAGGAATGAGGTAGTTGCATTGGAGGCTCAGTGACAAATCCTGTGTCCTTCACTCCCTTGTCCTCTACAATTGGCACTTTTCACTTGAACCATTGAATAAAGAACTGCTGAAACTATCCTTAGGGTCTAGTGGTTGTATGCAGTTGACCCTTGAACAATATGGGTTTGAACTTCGCAGGTCCTCTTATAGGTGGATTTTTTTCAATAGTAAATGCTACAGTACTATTCCATCTGAGGTTGGTTGAATCCTCGGATGTGGAACTGGGGATATGTAGGAACTGCGGATAATGGAGTTATATAAGTCATACTTGGATAATGCAGTGCCCCTCAACCCTGTGTTGTTCAAGGGACAACTATATTTTGCTTGAGCATAGGCGGAAGAGGAGGTAACTGGAGCACGGGAGGTGGTAGGTCCTTTTTATATGGTCACAGGCAGACTGTCAAGCATCAAGAGCAGGCAGCTAAAGTCAACAATAGGCCAGAACAATGAGGAAGAGCTTTTCATTTTATATTCTTCACCTGGATAACTGAATACTGGTGTACCTGATAGACACATATAGACAGATTTGCATGAACTAATGAATTCTGCTTTTTGCGTATAAGCCAGTTTGAGTTAGGTTTCTGTCATTTCTAACCACAAAGAATCCTGATTGGTCATGCCACATAATTTGAGAAATTAATTTTTTTTCTGTTAAATACAAGGAACCTGAAGAACTGAAGAAGTAGTAGATTTCATTTCCCTGATTTTAACGGGCAAAGGCTCAGGCGGTATTCTGGATGGACTAATTAAAAATGAGAAGATGAATCAGGATTTTGACACCAGAGTCATTCATGGAGGGTATTAGTATTTACACATATCTAAAGCTCTAAGTGTAAAGGTTGAATTGGAACTGAGGGTCAAAACTTCTTTTGTTTACCCTCATGGAAGTCTGCCTCTAAAGAGAGAGAATGTGCTGATCCTATTGGTGTCATGCATTTCTAGTTATATGGCAATTAAAAAAACTGTATAATACTAAGTGGGCATTTGGTTTTTAATGCTTCAGTCTCCTGAATTCATTAATATGAGTCTACCCTTGGGAGATGGCAGTATACCAGTTACTTAGCTATTGTCATTTCACTCCACGTTTAACCTATTCTAGTCTGCTCTGTGATGATGTAGCTGGGGCTTTGCAAACTACATTTCCCAGAATCCTTTGCCTGCCAGCTTCCTTGAGTAGCAGGCCTTTCAAAGAAATTGGAAGTTAGGAGGAGGAGAGAAGGGATTATCATCCTGTGGGCTTGCTATTCCCGTTGATAAGGCACCTACATGGGCATTTCGTTCCAGGCTCCAGCTTCTTTGGGTATTTTGCTCCTTTGTCTGCTTAGAGATTCCTGGAGCAGCCAGGTCTCCCTCCTCTGAGCTTCTAGGCTCTGATAATCTAAACTCTCCTTTGTATTTCCCTAGCCTAAGGGGTGGTAGCTATAGTTATTATCTCTGGGTTACCTCAGTGTTTCAGTGTTTTTGCCCTTTCAGCCCACCAATACCTGTGTAACCAATTCCTTATATAATAGTTAATTCCCTCTTGCAATATTTACTTTGGTGTCTGTTTTCCTAACTAGATCCCGACCTGTAGTAATAGAAATGGTCCCAGGAAACATATCCTAAAAGGTGGAATTCTGGAGCTGGTTCAATTATGTTCTTGGCCTTGAATTACTTCTTAATGCCTTGGCAATAAAAAATGAGTTGTTAATAGTCCATGACATGCACTAGTATCATGATTAATTAAATGATCTCTTGTGGTTGATTATGATGAAGTGTTTGCTGAAGCAAACATCTTGGATACCAAGTGGCTGTCATACATATCTTTTTGGTTGCAGTGAAAACTATGAAATCTAGAAGGTAGGGTAACTCCTTGATTGAACTGATGAGCTTACTGAGAGAAAATGATAAATTCAGACCTTTTAACTCTCAACTAGACACTGTTGGAGATTCAGAGAGTTTCTATAGCTCTCCTAAAAGAATCTTTTACTTTCTGTAGCCACTAAGCTGACTTTGCTGAAGATCAGGCCATAATTTAATTGGTTGCAGAATTACAATAAAAGCTGGATTTATAAAGTGCCAATCTGTTACTTGAAAGTTAAGACATTGATTGGGAAGGAGTGGGACCTGGAGTGGGGTACCTGTATGAATTCAGATGGAGCAGAGAGTGTAGAACCCCTGAGTTTTTCTGAGCCTCCTTTACTTCCTGCTGTAACTGAGGAAACTGGCTTTCCCTTATTCCAAGGTCCTGTAATAACCTCACCTAAGTTGGTTGCAGTAAAAAAGGATGCCTAGCCTTGTCAAGACCCACCAGCACTATCTCTGATGACCTCTACAACTCAAGTCAGAACAAGTACAGGGGATGAGTACAAGGAGAGTGTAACTGTTCCTGAACTCAGGTCTGGCTGCTTGCTGCTTGAAAATCAATACCCAAGAGAGAGGCAAATGTTGGTAGAAAGGAGAGTTGCTTTTAATCAGAATGCTGACAATCTGAGGAGATGGTGGACTCAGTGTCCCCCAAAAACCATCTCCAAAGATTCTATTCAGCCATGAAAGCTATTAAAGAGAAAAAGGGAAGTAACCTCAGTTAATCATTGAGGTAGGGGGTCAGAGCCATCGCCCTCCCCCACCGCGTGCAGCCTTGCGTGCAGGCTTGTCGACTTCTTGTGATCTTTAGATGCTGTCTTGTTCACACAGTTTATTCACGAGATTACTGAAGGGGAAGCTAGGGAAGAGACCTGGTCCTCTGTTAATTACTTATTCTGCATTTCTACTTCTTTGATCTATGGAAAGACCAACAAGTTAGGCAAAGTATTGTGTGATCAAAAGATTTGAAAGGTGTGCTAGGGCCGGAGATGAGTAGAGCATGGGGGCGCCTGGTTTAAGGTTAGTGGCAAGACCAAGGGGCCTCCTGCAGAGAGCTCTTTCCTGCAAAGGGCGCTTTCCTGCCAAAAGCTGCTTACATAGCTATGCTCAAAAGAATTGCAAAATTTGCTATTATATACTGGCAGAAACTTGGTGAATTTATGTGGGAATGGATTTTCTGCTTGTTAGATTGAGATAGATGGACTATAACATTGGATTAGGCTAAGTTTATTGATATGAATTCACAGAAAGCCTGGATTTAATGCATTGGTTCAAGCAACTGGAAGTGGCTGTAAGAGTTTGCTTGGTTGATTGAATGAAACTTGGACTCAGTGGTTGTCTACATTCATTGAGGTTGAGATGTCAGAATTTCCAGGCCTAATGTTAAGGAAGAAATTCAAAGTTTTAGGGAGGTGGGAACTTTGGAGTGGATTAATCATATGCAGTCTCATACTGCCCTGCTCCCTCCACTGTAATGTTAGAGAACGTCCGGCGATTACTCCCTTCACTAAGGCATTAAGAAATATATTAGTGAGAGGAGCTCCAGCATCTATAAAAATAACTGTGTGACTGTGATGGCTGTTCTCTGGAGGCTAGGGATGAGGGATTCAGAATGCTTTGACACACTTTACACAGGAAAACACTGAGGGCCCCCCAAAATTTAAGTTTGTTGGGAGTAGATGTAGAACAAGAGCCCGTGTATATTGATTTCCGGTCTGAGACTTCTTTATTAAACTTCATTTAGACCAAAATTCATCACATTGTTTTGGTGTGTACTTCAAGACTCAAGACCACTTTGATTTTACACATTTATATTCATGCATA
The DNA here is from genome assembly GCF_028023285.1 of Balaenoptera ricei. NCBI lineage: Eukaryota > Metazoa > Chordata > Mammalia > Artiodactyla > Balaenopteridae > Balaenoptera > Balaenoptera ricei. Next base: position 77,843,096 of record NC_082647.1, read on the forward strand.
CTTGTTTTCTCTCTCACATTTGACCCATGGGTAGAAAATCAAGAGACAATCCCATAACATGCAAAAACAAAAATTGCAGTCCATTACAGTAACTCTGCTGCATGCATGTTTATGCTGCTTTCAGACTCCAAAGGCAGAGTTGAGCAGTTGCAACAGAAACCTTATGACCTGCAAAGCCTAAAATGTTTACTCTCTGGCCCTTTATGGAAAAAGTTTGCCCACCCCTGCTCCAAAAATGAAAACATTGCATATAAAGCTTAAGTTCTTCATGATCACCCTTCTTTTTGTCAATATAAATTCAATAATATTATGTTTTCATGTTGGTAGATTTAAATAATCTATGATTTCTCTGTCATTAGGAAAGATGGGGCAAAGTTCTCAGAAGACAGAGCAGAATGACTGTCTCCTAAAGAAAGGTAGGCTACTTGGTCTCCCTTTTCACAGCATATTTTAAGGATTATAATTACTACAGAGAACTTTTACAGATCACTGATGCAAAGTTGCCTCCTGATGATTAAGAGGTGACTTTATTTTTTCAACTATTGACATTCACTACATTAAAAAAAGAAAAAAAAAAACCTTTCCTCACTAATTGTTTAGGGCCTGATAATTTGTCAAATTTAATACACATTCATTATGTAAAATTGGAAAAGTATAAAAAAGTAGAAAGAAAAAACATAACTCTCTAGACCAACCACCTAAAGACAACCATTGTTAATTTGGTTTCTTTCTTAGCATTAATTTTAATTGAAAAATGCTCAATGAATAGAAAGAAAAAATTGACGCATCATTATTTTCTGGCTGTTTGTAGCTTAGCTTCAAATGTAATATTTATAGAATATATAGTCAATAAATAATTAGTTGTCACCTGCCTCTTTTTACCTTGTGAAATGTGAGATTGCATGTATTTTCCAAAAGTCAAGAAAAACCTATTCATATCTAAGACAGGCCATTATTTCCTAAATTACTGAAGTCACCCTGGAGATGAAGTTGTTTTGAGATGACTGATTTTTTTCATTATCCCACCAGCCTGAATATTTACTGCTGTGATCCTTTTTCACCATTTACACTTAAAAAATCTCTCAGGAAAAGGGAAACAAAAAGCCCCTAGGATCCTTCTCCATTTCAGTGCCTCTGTCACCAAGTGCCCTTGTCTAGCCTCTTGTCTCCCGTGGGAAAATCCACTGTGGCTGCTCAGTCAGATGTGTCTTCTGGAGAGATGCCATGATGGAGTGCTTCCTGATAATGTCTGTCTGAAGACCTGTTTCACACACCTCTTCTCAAGGGATTAAACGGGTATACTGGCTGAATCATAGTTTGATTCTTATGTCAGCCTTGCTTTTCTTCCCCAGGATTACCTTAACATTTTAAAAGAAATCTTCAGGGGCTTCCCTGGTGGCACAGTGGTTAAGAATCCGCCTGCCAGTGCAGGGGACACGGATTCGATCCCTGGCCCGGGAAGATCCCACATTCCGCAGAGCAACTAAGCCCGTGTGCCACAACTACTGAGCCTGCGCTCTAGAGCCCGTGCGCCACAACTACTGAGCCCACGTGCTACAACTGCTGAAGCCTGTGTGCCACAACTACTGAAGCCTGCGTGCCTAGAGCCTGTGCTCCACAACAAGAGAAGCCACCGCAATAAGAAGCCCATGCACCGCAACCAAGAGTAGCCCCCACTCGCCGCAACTAGAGAAAGCCTGCGCACAGCAACAAAGACCCGATGCAGCCGTAAATAAATAAATAAATATATAAATTTATTTGAAAAAAAATCTTCAGTGAACACTAGATTGGTCTCTTAGTATAGCTGCTGAAGCAAATTACCTCAAATTTAGTGGCTTAAAATGACACAAATCTACTATCTTACAGTTCTGGAGGTCAGGAGTCTGAAATAGTTCTCACTAGACTAAAATCCAGGTGTTGGCAGGACTGTGTTCTCTTCCAGAGGCCCTAGGGGGGGAGCATCTGATGTGTTGCATTTTCTAGTGTCTAGGCGTCTCCCACATCCCCTTCCATCTTCAAAGCCAGCAATGGCCTGTCCGGTCTTTCTCATAGTGCATCACTCTGACACTGACACTCATGTGTCTCTCACGTTTAAGGTCTCTCATGATTACATTGGGCCCACCCTGGATAATCCAGGATAATCTCCCAGGTCAAGATCCTTAACTTAATCACAGCCACAAAGTCCTTTTTGGCATCTAAGGCAACATGTTCACGGGTTCTAGGGATAAGGACATGGACATCTTTCCAGTGGGGTACATCATTCTACCAACCACAAATACTGTAACTCAAAAGAGTGGATAATGTCTGAAATGGGACAGAATCACTGGGGAGATACTGTTTTCCTTTTACTATTTCTCAGTCATACTAGTTTACTACTTCAGCTGTTGTAGTGTAAAATACCTTTCAGGAGTAAAATTATTATTCTTGCAAGCCCTTTTTCAGGGCTGGCCCAAGGCAAAATGGTGATGTAATTTGTCTGACCTGTCAAATTTTTTCCTTCCAGTTTTACTTATCCTTTCCCAGAACTCTGCTCTCTTCTCTTACCCTCAGTCTTAGGTTAATCCTGATAAAATATTTTGTAATAGGAGCTAAAGAAATGACCCTCCTGAGGATATTTTCACATTATAAAAAGGTTTCGAAAATCCAAAGACTTAAAGACACAGAGTGGAGCTATAGGTTCCAAAATGATCCGTAATAGGCTGATAGTAAATTATATTCAAATGTTTGTTCATTATGTGCTTTGCTTGTCACTGCGAGGGTTCAGAGTAAAGCTCAGTTGCCATTCTCAAGGAGTTGATAGTCTGGTCAATTTAAAATTCATATTCTTGCATCAGAGGACTTTCAAACCACCCATGTAGGTTCTAGTCCTTTGTAGCTATGTTATCATTGACAAACATTAGGATTTGAAAACTGGGATTTTTTTTTTAATGGAATTGCTATAGACCTATATTTACCAATGGTTGCAAATTTACTAATACAATTGACCCTCGAACAACACCGGGGTTGGGGTGCTGACCCTTCACCCACTCAAAAATCTGCTTACAGTCTGCCCTCCATATGCACGAGTTCTACATCTGCAGACTCAACCAACCTTGGATCGTGTAGTACTGTAGTATTCACTGTTGAAAAAAATCCATGTATAAGTGGACCTGTGCCTTTCAGACCTGTGTGTTCAAGGACCATCTGTACAGTGTGCCAATAAAACGAAGGCTTCAAGTTTCCTATGTCTTCTGATAGAAGAAGTGGGGGGAGAACGGGATGAGATATAAACCTTAAATTTGCCAGTTTACAATATCTTCTGGTTTAAATATTTTCTTCTGATTGACTCAGATTCTTAGATTTAAAACTTATTTCCCCTCCTTCTATACCTTTCCAAAATGGTATCTGGACACCAAACAAACCTACCTTGTGCTCCAGAAGGACATACTATCTCTATCTTTCAAGACTGCTCTCTACACAAGCATCCCAGAAAAGATAGCCTCTGCTTACATGATGTAAAGAAACACAAAAATAAATGGGGAATTGTCTCCCAATGCACGCATCCTTAACCATAACAATTAAATTTCCCAGCTCAGCCTTAAAGGTAGAAGGGGTATTCGTTCTACATTATGGAAGAAACTATGCTCAGAGTCTTAAAGCCTTGACTAAAGTTATAAGAGCTTTGGAACTACCAGAAACTAGAGATTATTATGAAGAAAATAGTTTGGTTTGATATCTGCCAAATATTTCCCAAATTATCTATTGACTTTACATTTGTATATCTTTCCTATTTAAAATTTAGGAAGACCACAACTACATGGTGCTTGTAACACACAGATACGGTCTTGACTAGGACAATCACAATCTAAAGACTGCATTTACCTGAATTCTCAAAATTTCTTTTAGGAATATTTTACAGCTCTGTTTGGTGTTTTATTTTGACATGTACACTGTCAGGGAGTAAGGTGGTTCATGCTGTTAGTCAGGGTAATTAACATTAGTTGCTAACAAACAACTCCCAAGTTTCAGTGACATAATACAAAAAGTTTTGTTTCTTACTCATGTCACAGACCAAAGCAGGTCAGATGGCTCTCCCAGGGGTTCTCTCCTACAATGTTGAGTCAGGGATCCAGGCCTGTTTCATCTGGTGGTTCTACTTTCCAGTAGGGCCTCCAGAGTCCTTCAGTGCCCTCCATTTGGTCAGCTAACTAGCAAAGAGGGTTGAGGACCAGATGGGATATTATAGGGGTCAGGCCAGAAAGTGAGGTATATGACCACCCACATTTCACTGGCCAAAAGTAGTTACATGGCCTGACCTAGATGCAAAGAGTAGGGAAATGTGACCTTCGTATTGTCTCTGTCATGTTCTTTAATAAGAATCTATCAGTCAACATTATTTATTGATGATCAGCTTGGTGCATATCATTGTATTAGGTACTATGAAAGTAAAAAGAGAGTCAAAATTTCCTATGCATGGATATAAAGAATGGATTAAGGCAAGAAGTCTTTTTGACTCATTCTGTTAAATAAATGATTTAGTAATAGGGTGAATCCAAAGCTCCATTGTGAGTTAGTTGTTTAGAAATAGGGGCACATTTGACTCCCAGAAATAGTGTATAAATTATGGTGTATGTATTAGATAACATGTATTCCAGGTTCAAATTTCAGATGCCCAGATCACTGGTAGGGATTGCAGACTGCTTTCCATGTTCAACAGCTGAAGAGGGCAAACCTAACCAGTCATAAGAACTTGTGTATAACAGGTTAAGTTTTTTTCATAAGCATAAAAAAGGTACTGCATGTGAAGCAGTCAGTGACATCTTAAAGGAGGATGGAGTTGGGACTTGGGATTTGGGTCCTGAGAAAACTATATAAAAGAACAGGAAACAAATGACAGGACATGATGATTATCATCCAATTGGCAAGGGCTGCTATATAAAGTAAGAGGGGAAAGGAACTAGCATAATTATTATGTAGTGACGTTAATAGACAAAGAAAACATAAGTTAGAATTACCATGACCTCCATTTTGTTGCAACAGACATAAATATATTTTCAAAAGACCTGGTGACCTTGTAATTATGGAATGAAAGCAAATTAAGCACCTGCGTGCCTTCTGAGGTCCAATTTTGCTCACCCCTCACTGCCCCCGTTTGTATTTATAAATGATTCAGGTGTTTAGATAGCACAATGATGGTAGTAGGGAGCTGATATTTGTTGAATGCCTGTTATATGTTGAGAACCATAAGGTGCTTTTGTTTTTTTTTAGATAAGCTTACTGTTTTAATTCTCACGAGGATGCTCTGAGGCAGGCATGATTACCCCTGTTTTAACAGAAGAGAAAGCTGAAGCCCAGTGAAGTTGCATGACTTGATGAAGGACACGTGACTAATTGCGGAACTGGAACTGGAAAGCAAGTCTTTGGACTTTTTTTTTTAATTGCTTTGCATTGTAATGGTGACACGAATATAACATTATTGTAATCTCTGGTTGATATTTTATACATTTTATAACTCCATGTAAGGGAGAGTAAAAGATTGCTTGCTGGAACTCCACAGAAAAGGTAAAACAAAGAAAGGTGAAATATTGAAATGTATTGATTTTGATCACAGAATGGTAGATCTCACTCTACCATTCACGCTCTCATTCTCTTTCTCTTCCTTTCTGATTTATATCTCATCAGTTTCTGGAGAAGGATTGATGGAGGCTCTTTGGTTGACTCCCAGGAAAGTAATATATAGTGAAACTATTTTCACAGTTTAGCAAAATACATTGGTTGCCTTCATATTGTGAAGAACCAACAATACTGATAAATGAAAAAAAAAATCCATGTAGGTAGTACATGCTTTTATGCTTTATATGAATGGAGTCATATTATAAGCATTTTCCATAGCCTGCTTTTTTGTTTAAGATTATGTTATTAGGATTCATCCCTATTGTTTTGTGTAGGTGTAGTTCTTTAATTTTTACTGTTGTATGTGAAATTCCATTGCACATATATACCACAATTTGTTTATCCTTTGTATTGTTGATAGACATTTGGGTTGTTTCCAGGTTTTTGCCATAACAAGTAAATGCTGGTATGAATGTATGCAATGTTGTATGTATGTATCCTGGTGCATGTATGCAAGTGTTGCTGTAGGGGATATATATTCTTAGGAGTATAATTGCTGGGTCAACTTTATTAGATAATAAAGTTGCATCAACTTTATCAGATAATGTCATAGTGTTTTTCCAGAGTGAGTTTTGTATCAGTTTACACTCCAAACAGCCATGTAAAAGTTTTATTTGTTCCACAACCACTTTTTATACTTATTATTGTCATTTTTTTACTTTTGCTAATCTGGTAGCTCAGTGTAATTTTAATTAGTATACCTCAAGTACTAATGAGATTAAACACTGTTTCTTACGTTTTTTGGTCATTCTTGTTTCTACTTTTCTGTTACTTTCTAGGATCTTTGCCTGTTTTCTACTGGGTTGTCTTTTGATCATTGATTTGAACACGTGTTGTTGTTTTTTTTAAAACGTATCTTCTGGATACTAATTTGATAGTAGTTTGTGATGCAAATCTTTCCTTTCAATTTATGATTTATCTTTTTCATTTTTAAAATAATTTTTTGGGTAAACACAAGTATTAAATTTTAATGTAGTCAACTTTATCATTGCTTCTTGTATAACTTGTGCTTACTGTGTCTTAGTTAAGAAACCCTTTCTATCCTAATGTTGAAGAGATAATCTCTTATATCTTCAAAAATGTTTTATTTTTCATTTTAGCATTTTAATCATTTAAAGAAATTTTTAATTTAATTTTATTTTTTAAAATTTATTTATTTATTTATTTATATTTATTTTTGGCTACGTTGGATCTTAATTGCTGCACGTGAGCTTTCTCTAGTTGTGGTGAGCAGGAGCTACTCTTCCTTGTGGTGTGCGGGTTTCTCATTGTGGTGGCTTTTCTTGTTCCGGAGCATGGGCTCTAGGCGTGCGGGCTTCAGTAGTTGTGGCACGCGGGCTCAGTAGGTGTGGCACGTGGGCTCTAGAGCGCAGGCTCCGTAGCTGTGGCGCACAGGCTTAGTTGCTCCACGGCATGTGGGATCTTCCCGGATCAGGGCTCGAACCCGTGTGCCCTGCATTGGCAGGTGGATTCTTAACCACTGCGCCACCAGGGAAGTCCTGAATTTTATTTTATTTATTTTTTTATACAGCAGGTCCTTATTAGTCATCAGTTTTATACACATCAGTGTATACATGTCAATCGCAATCTCCCAGTTCATCCCACCCCCACCCCCACCCCCATGGCTTCCCCCCCTTGGTGTCCATATGTTTGTTCTCTACATCTGTGTCTCAACTTCTGCTCTGCAAACTGGTTCATCTGTACCATTTTTCTAGGTTCCACATACGTGCATTAATACATGATATTTGTTTTTCTCTTTCTGACTTACTTCACTCTGTATGACAGTCTCTAGATCCATCCACGTCTCAACAAATGACCCAGTTTCGTTCCTTTCTATGGCTGAGTAATATTCCATTGTATATATGTACCGCATCTTCTTTATCCATTCGTCTGTTGATGGGCATTAAGGTTGCTTCCATGACCTGACTATTGTAAATAGTGCTGCAATGAACATTGGGGTGCAAGTATCTTTTTGAATTACGGTTTTCTCTGGGTATATGCCCGGTAGTGGGATTGCTGTATCATATGGTAATTCTATTTTTAGTTTTTTAAGGAACCTCCATACTGTTCTCCATAGTGGCTGTATCAATTTACATTCCCACCAACAGTGCAAGAGGGTTCCCTTTTCTCCACACCCTCTCCAGCATTTGTTGTTTGTAGATTTTCTGATGATGCCCATTCTAACTGGTGTGAGGTGATACCTCATTGTAGTTTTGATTTGCATTTCTCTAATAATTAGTGATGTTGAGCGGCTTTTCATGTGCTTCTTGGCCATCTGTATGTCTTCTTTGGAGAAATGTCTGTTTAGGTCTTCTGCCCATTTTTTGATTGGGTTGTTTGTTTTTTTAACATTGAACTGCATGAGCTGTTTATATAAAAAATGTTTTATTTTTCAATACACGATTTTCTTGATATATATGGTGTGCTTTAGGAATATAATTTATTCTTTTCTATATGGTTAACCAATTAGAATCCCTACATTCTCCACCAAATTGGGGTGCTAACACTGTCATATATCAGGTTTCATGACTTGTATAATCAAAAAGCCCTCTTCTTAGATCAGATTCAACAACATTTTATTATATGGTTATGATTAAATGTATTTGCATTGAAAAATAAAGTGTGGCTTAGGTGGGTTAATCTAGATCTGCTGAGCAGCAAGCAGGAAAGATGTAAAAGAGAGCACTGAGGCAGGGAGACCAGTTAGGAGTTTACCACAAGTTCAAGAAAATGAGGTTCTGAATCATGACGGTGATATGACAGTGGAAAGGACAAAAATGTGAGAAAACTTGCAGAAAACGAACTGACTGTATTTGGTAAATAATTGAATATGGAAAGTAAAGTAAGGTAAATGTTAAGTGTGACTACAAGTTTTGAGATTGGATGACTCAGGTTTTAGGAAAAACAAGATTATTTCAATGTTAAATTTACTAAAATTGATACAGCTAGAGGTCACTGAGGTAGAGATTTAGGAAGTTTTTGTATATAGTTAGGTTAAATCTGTTGGAGGGATACTTTTAATAAACTTTGTTGGATTATGCATTCTTATTGTTTCATAGGAATTCTTTATATATTCTAGCTACAAATCCTTCTTCCAGGAATATCTTCTTCTGTTTGTGTCTTTTTGTTTGTTTTTAATCTTTTTATGGTATCTTTTGAGAAACAGAAGTTCTTAATTTCTATGTAGTCAATTCCATCAATCATTTCCTTTATGTTGCACATTTAAGAAAGTTTTCTGTGCTGTGGGGTCATGAAAATATTTTCCTATATTGTATTTTAATTATATTTTTAACAGTCACATAGATATTTAATCCAAATGAAATTGAGTGTTTATGGTATCAGGTAAGGATACGTTACCATTTTTTTCCCCTTACGGATACTCAATTATCCCAGTACCATGTTGAAAATTCCATTTGTCTCCCATGAATTTTTAAAACCACCTTGGTCATATATCAACTGATAAATGGATGAGTCTATTTCTAAGCATTTCATTCTATTTCATTTCTCTAATTGTCAATCTGTGTAAACACCACCTGATTTAAATTTCTATAACTTTATTAAAAATCTTGATATCTAGTAAGGCAACTTCTCCAAACTTTTTTTCTTCTCAATTGAATAGTGTCTTGACAATTTTTTGATCCTTGAAACTCACTACAAATTTTAGACTCAACATGTTAATTTGTACACACACACACATCTGATGGGATTTTTATTGGCACTGTACTGAATTTACATAACAATTACAGAGCTGTCATCTGTATGATACTAGTCTTTGAGTTCATGAGCATGGTGTACCTCTTGATTTATTTAGGTCTTCTTTAATGTTTTTCAGTACAGTTTTATATTTTTGTCCATAATGATTTTGCATATTTTTATTAAGTCTATTTCTGAGTATTCCATAAATTTTATTTTAGTTTAAAAAATATTTTTCAACTCTGTATTATTGGTGTATAAAATGTAACAGATTTTTGCCCTGCAAATTTACTAAACCCTTCTTATTCCAGAAATTATCTATAGTACTGTTGGATGTTCATAACACTCATATCTCTTGAAAGTAATGATATTTTAATTTCTTCCCTTCTGTTCTTTCTATTGTTTATTTCCTTTTATTCCCTTTTCGTATTGGCTAGAAACTCCAGTACAAAGTTGAGAAAAATTGGGCATTCTAGTCATTGTCCTGATTGCAGAAGGAATGTTTTTATCATTAAGTATGATATTTAGTGGTAGTTGTTTTTGTAGGTACTCTTTATTAGGTAAGGGGAGTTTGCTAATTGAAAAAAAATCAAGGTTGAATTATTGAGCTGGACCAAGAGAAAGGGAAATAGAATGGGAAAGGAGAGTCCATTGAGTTTTTTATTCCAATTTTAATAGTTTTAATTTCTAAGTGTTCTATGTAGTTCCCACCCTCTTTTTTCTTTCCTTCTGTCCTTTCCTTCTGTTCTTTCCTTCTTTGCTTTCTTTCTTCCTCTTTCCCTTCCTCTCTCCTTCTCTTCCTTCCTCCTTCCTTCTTTCTCTCTCTCTAAAACCAGTTTTGTCTTTTTAAAATATATTCTCTTATTTTTCCCTTATATTTTCAGAGTCCTCTTAACTTTTAAAATAGATAAGTTTAATATTTATATTTTGTCTTCTAATTCCAATATCTGGAATCTTTACATATCTAACTTTGCTGTCTGTTGTTTCTATTACCTCTGACTCTAGGTGGCTTGTTTCCTGATGCATTTTGTGAGTTTTTAAACTATAAGTTCATATGTTTGGGAATTTTATCTGTTCGAATTTTTTAAGCCCTGTGTTTGTCATTTATAGCTCCACTGACTATTTGCCTTTGCTCCTGCCGAATATTAGGGAACTCTACCAAAATAGAAACAGTTTAAAGTAAATTTTCTTGCTGGAGGATTTTTCTGGATGTATGAGTATATCCAGAAAATATGAGATTGGGCTAGTATGAGATTGGGCTACAAGCTCAAGTGAGAGCCAGCTTGTGGGTAGGAATTCCAAGGGACGATTTAGTGTTTCCTTCTACAATGACACATTTTATAATAGGCCATTTTCCTTGTTGTCCTCTGGATTTATTTCTAGTTCACATATACCTTGAGGGTTTAGGCCTCTGGGGTACCTGATTTATTAAGGCATGGCCTCTCAGACGCCTCATCTTGGTCAGGTAGCTCCCAGAGTTGTTACCTGTGAATACAGAAACTCAAGTTCACCTTCATGGGCAAATGTACACAAAGTGAAAGCCAGATTCAAAGCTCAGCTTACCTCTCTGGATTCCTACATTTACTTAGTTTTTGGTTTCTGAGGGTCCTTACTTTCTTGCTAATACAAGGTGTATTTAAAAATATTTTTTAGTATTTTAATTATTTTCAGTGGGAGGGTTGGTCACGGTGTTGTGTGTCATATTACTGAAAATGGATTTTTTTAGTCTTCGAAAATAATATATTCCTATAATAAATTTAGATTGGCATGAAAAGAATGCAGGGGATCCTCTGAATAGTAGATAACATAAATGTAAGATCATAGACTAGACATTTATTCATTTATTCACTCTCTTATACATGTTTACTGGGCACTGTGTAATATGAGGTGCTGTGTTACACTGCAGAAGATGCCAGTAAGTATACTGAAAGGTCCCTGGATATCAAAGATCATTTATATCATTTATAGATATGAATAATAAATTCAATAAAGATGGTATAAACTAAATGCTCATACCCAATGGGGAACTAAAACAAATAATTATTTAAGAAGTGTTATTTTACCTTAATTTATAGGATAGACAGAGGGAGCTGCGTGGAAGTTCATTCCAGTAAATGACCAAAGAGCATGGACAAAGGTGTAGAGATAAAAAATCATGGAATGGCTCGAGATAACTATGTTTGACTGGATCATAAGCAGTTTTAAGGAAATGGTTAATGACAAGAATGAAAAGTTAGGCTGAGGGCAGAGCAAGAAGGGCTGTGAATTCTAAGCCATGTAATTTGAGCTTAAATTAGTAGGGGGACTGAGAGTTATTAATAGATGCATAAACCTCTCAATTTTATGCAGTTTAAAATGTGTCCTTTATGGGAGGCTAATAGTAGAATCAAGACCTAGCTAAACTCTAGCAATTATAAACAGGGGTAAATGAGAATGGGATGAAGTATGGGAGTGTGAAACATGTTGGTGTTTTATTCAGGGTCTGATATGAATAATCTCCATTTCTGACGATGGCTTGATGTGGTTTACATAATTACTTGCTTCCATTGCTTATAAAAAATTTTATTTTCTGAATAGGTTTGAAACCACATCTTGGTTTTTCCTTCCATGAATAAGATTCAAGCCTGAGTCCTAACCCTGAGGACACAATATTTAGAAACAAATTTCCCCCCTCATTTTAAAGAGGAAGAACCGGGCTGGTTCCTGCTCAGATAGTTTTGGTTATTTTATCTTATTTTTTAGGTTATGATATTAGTTTAACAGAGCATCTCCATAAATTTCTTAGGCCACCCCATTTTATTAATAAGAAAAAGAATCATTAAATGTCAATCAGGATTTGTAGTATCAAAATTCAAGGTCTACTTTATAAATGCTAAGGATCAGAAAATTATCGAAGGAACACTAATAGGCATACTACAAATGGCTAATGTAATTTTTATTTCTGAATTGAGATGAAAAATGAGAATGTGTGTCTTTCTTCACTGTAGTACCAAAACCTCGTTAGGATCTGGCCAGCATGTGGGGAAGTGACACAGCTGAGGCTTTCTCAGGCAAAATACATTAACATTACAAATGAAACTTGGTCCGAATGTATCTGAAGGAGCATTTTCTCCTTCAGAGGTATAGTAAGAATTTCATTAGCAATGCAGTTATTAAGCTCTGTTGAATAATTCTGTGTTTTAGAAAAGGAAAGTGACCTTTTGTATCTCTCAAAGGGGTAATAGCTCTACAGATACATTTAAAATAAAACTAATTGGGACAGGACACCAGATTTACAAAAACATGTGAGGAAATTTGGTAATCAGTTGAAAAATACAAAGTATCTTGAACAAAGCATTTTATAATGTTAGATGTCTGACCTTTTTTATTTCCTAATCAAACATCTTTATCTTCTGTTATAGGTTGTAAATGGGGACTGGAGGGCAGGATAATACTGTTGAAAATTCTCAGTTTTGTACTGCTTTGAAATATGGGCACAATTTGTCACATAAACTCAATAATTAGCATAGCTATTGTTTTTCTTCAATTATCAGAGTTACGTATTTTTCACATTTTGACATACTTGGAATCTGGGTGTTTCCTAAAAACAGTGTCAAAAGCAATATGCCCCAGTTCCTATGCTTCTTAGTGGTCATTATCTTTGTGAATAACATTACAGTCATATGTGGTAGCATTCGGATGCCTAAATTAACTTAAGTTTGAATCTGTAATGTTGCTTTAAATATTTTAAAAAGAGGTAACATTGTAGTACAGAACTGAAAGGAAACGTGATTTTATACAAAGAAGGACTATTAAATGCCAAGCAATGAAATCAGAGGTAGCAGAAAACTGCCATATCTACTGAATATATTATGGCATTTCAAAGCCCGGAAAGATTGTATGACAGATTTGTAGTCTTAAAGGATTATTACTCAGGTGCCAAGCATCTATTTATGAAAAACTTCTGGATGACTTGCAGGAGAAGGTAATTTAATTACAGTTAATGGTAATTCAATTAAGGAAAAAGTAAAACTGTCAGCTTAACGAAATCCGAAATGCAAGCAAAACCCTAAAATTATACTGCCAATCTTAAAGATGCCCAAGGGGTCAAGATCACAAGCATGGATTATAAAAATCAACTCAAGTCAAAAATCAACTCAGAAGACTGAGTGGGGAGACACTGGAACTCACACATCATTTTGATCATGGAGAAAATGCTATCTCTGATTACACGAATAAAAATATAGTATCATGAGCATGAAAGCAACTTCAAATATATTTAATTTAGTGTTTCATTTCTGAAAACATAACAAATACTTAGAAATAAATGGTGATCACTAAGATCCAAGATAGATTTACTATCTCTGAATTACTTCACACTAATATGATATTCTCTTGGTAGTGTTGTTAAGTTTGAGCTGGGATGACAAATCTGTATTTCAGTAGGACACTTAACAAATTGTGTTCTTGTGGACAAAATGGAGAAATATGGCCTAGATTAAATAGTGTATTAGGGACTTACCTGGTGGCACAGTGGTTAAGAATCCGCCTGCCAATACAGGGGACACGGGTTTGATCCCTGGTCCGGGAAGATCCCACATGCCGCGGAGCAACTAAGCCCATGCACCACAACTACTGAGCCCGCATGCCACAACTACTGAAGCCCACGTGCCTAGAGCCCGTGCTCCGCAACAAACCACCGCAATGAGAAGCATGTGCACCACAACGAAGAGTAGCCCCCGCTCGCCACACCTAGAGAAAGCCCGTGCGCAGCAACGAAGACCCAATGCAACCAAAAATAAATAAAACTAAATTTTTAAAATAAATAAATAAATAGTGTATTAAAGGTTGAACGACTGGCTGATATGGTCTGGTGAGTGCGTTGATGGCATCTGGAGAGAGGTTTCCAGTGGCTTGTGCATGACTCTTTCCTAGGTCTCCTTCCATGCAGTGTAATTTGTTGGTAATTTGAACACATGGAAAACTTTCCTATAAGACTTGCAGTTGTAAAAATGGAGCAGGGATAAAAATACTTTGGATCAAATCAGTATCTCTAAAAAATTTTGACAGAATAGAGTAATAGACTGAATCTAGTAAGATTAATTTTATAAGGGGTAAATAAAAATCCTGAATCTGGGTTTATAAAGTGAACTTGTTCAGATAACCTAGTTCATCATTTCTAACCATTTTGTTATACCCCTCTAAGCCTCAGTTTCCCTATGTGTAAAATGGGAATAATAATACTAGCTACTTAGTTTGAGGTGAGAGCTCAGCACAGTGATGGCACATACTAAGTGTTCAATAGGTGCTACTACTTTTCCAGAAATCCTGGGATAGAATCCAAATTCTTCCACTTATGGGGTATTTGACCCTGGGTAGGGTACTTATTCTTTCTAAGCCTCATTCGCCTTGTTTGAAAATGGGGATAAAATAGTATCTACCTCACAGTTGGACGTCGGGAGAATTAAGTGAGATGATGCATGTGAGGCCCTCTTCAAGGTGCTTGGCATATCCTGAGCTCCTAATGAATGTTAGCAATTACCGTGAACATTAGTGCAACTTTCAGAAAACCCCCCTGGATATGAAACTGAAAAAAAAACAACTAGAGCCTCTCTAGAACATGGTAAATTATACTTCTCTCTTATAGACTAAATCTATGCTACTACTTCAGTTTAAATGTATACTTTCAAGAGGAATATTGGAAAATTGAGGTGAATGTAAAGTCAAGTCATGTGAAAAATGATGGAAGAAACTGGTGACATTTATTCTGGAGAAGAGAAGATTATGATAGAAGAAGCTACCGGAAGGGTTGTCATTGAAAGAGGAATGGGGCTGGCCCTGTTTGGGCCCCAGAGTTAGAACTCTGACAATGAGACAGATATTTTGTTCCCCTGAGGAAGGACTTCCTTACATGGCTGCCTGCGAAGGTAGTGATTTCTCAGTTACTGAAGTTTTTTTTCAAGTCTGAAAAGTCATTTGAGGGAGAGTTGCCGAGAGGATTCAGGGATTTGAGATGGGATTTGGCTCAGTGATCTTTAAAGGCCAGTCCTTTCCTGAGGTTCAGCTGTTGACTTCTTTACAGTGCTTAACATTTAAAACCTTAAAAAAAAATCTGCATCCAGTCACCTAGTCTTTTCTCCCAAATTATTTGACTGAAGCCTCTCACATGAAATAAGAATTGCATATCCCTGACCTTTAAGGGCTAAAATGTATTTCCTTCCCTGCTCTTATCTGAGGTATCTGGGTAAATGGATTTGCAGAAGCTGTGCATGCCAATCATACTTGCATTTCTTTTAAAGTAGGGAAGTGGATAAAATGATTAAAGAATTGTCAGGTCACAGGATTTCTGATGGCTAAGCTTTAGTTGCTAGCAATGCTCCTGTCCCAACTAATATCAATATTAGCTAATAGGCATGCAAATATTGAGTATATGGTTCACAGGCAAGCTTGTTATTGCAGAGGATTCTTGGCACAATGTATGTCATAGGAAAAAATTGTATTGACATTTAGTATCTCACTCAGCGTAATAGTCTGCTTCCAAGTGGTTTAATTTTTCTTTGATTTTTAGTTCATGCTTCCTGGCCTTAGAATTATGTGCTGAAAAACTCAAGGATTGGTCCTCTGCTTTTATGTTGATTAACAAATAAATCATGAGTGGCTCTGAAGGACAATGAAGGGAACTCCTCCTCCTGCTCCTTTACCTCCAAAACCTTATGGTGAACTTAACCAGGGAGATGACATGATGTCAGTTCTACACCAGCTCACGGGTGATAGCTAAAGGTTCGGCCATATGGTGAAGGAGTTGGAAAGAACAGGATTTGAGGCTCGCTGATAAGGAGGATTGGGGAAGAAGTATGTGAATGAGTCTCTTGAAATGGGCCTAGCATGAGGGAATATTAATGTCCCATGTGAATTTTCACCGCGTGTTCAATAACCAGGTAAACCAGATGACCCACTGTTGATGTCAGTCACCTTCTTTCCCTAGTGACTTTACTGTGTCAGAGAGCTCATGAACAGTGGTCCATCATAGCAGGGATGCTGACTGCATATGCGTCAATAAAAAAACCGATTGCCTCTCTCTGAGGCTGACCTGGCTCTCCCACTATGGCTAAATGCCAATCAGCCAGCCATGGAGACCAATAGGGAGCTCTTGATATTGCATAACATAATGAGGGGGCCAGCCTCCCTGCTGGTTCATTATACTGGGTCCCCTCCATTATGGAGTGAACAGTGTTTTGTCCTCACTGGAATAAACACAATCTGGTTATGGTTTGTTTTCCTGGGCCATTATGCTGATTCTGTTGACTTAATGCCTTATTTATATCATGCCTTATTACATCATGTTTTCTCACAGAATATTGTTTTTAATCAAGAGACTCATTTCACAGCAAAATAATTAAGCTCAGGGCTCTTGGGGTTCACTGGTATTTCCATAAAACCTTCACCCAAAAGCACCTGACTTATGGCATAGCAGAATGATCCAAGGAACTGATTTACTGTGTCAGCTGGGAAATAACACCTTTTGACATTAGGGTGGTATCCTTCAGTATAAAATACATTCTCTGAACTAGTGACTAACGTGTGACGCCGTTTCTCCCCAAACCAGGACACATTGGTCCAGAAATTGAGGAGTAAAGTGTGGGTGGTATCTCTCATTATTTATTGCACTGAATGACCAAAGCACAAAATTTTCCTTCTCAAGTCCAAGTCCTGCTACTTTGAAGGTCTTAGTATTCAGTGGATAAATATTCCACCAGGGGAGAAAATTGAACTGAAAGTTGGGATTTGAGACTGCCATTTGACTTTTTTGGGCCCCTCCTGCCAAGGGACCAGGAAGGAAAAAAAAGTTTACTGTAGTGGTTTACTGTAATTTTCTAAGATGGAGCTCAGGGATTCCTCTGGAGTGCCTCCTAGTATTGTAATATCCAGTGCCAAAAGTTAACGGCAGACCACAGCAACCCCATACAGCTAGTATCACCAAGGTTCAGACCACTCAGGAATTAAGCTTCGGATTAGCTCACCAGCCAAAGAACCATGACCAGCTGAGGTGCTGTCTTGAGCACAAGAGGAACTTGGAGGAAGAAAGTTATCAATACCAAAGATAATCTCAGAAGCATTTGCAGAAATGAAAGTGATTGTCCCTGCTCATATTTTCTTCCTTGTTCTAACATATTAATCTTTTCCTCTTTTGTTTCCCTATTTTTTCAAAATTAATAAATATTTAACGTCTATAGAACTTAATTAATGTCAGCTTTAGTGGCTGATAACTTTAGTATTCTCTGAATTGTACTGTTTAAAAAAAATAATTTTTAAATTAGCATACAGGAAAATTGACTTTTTTGGTGCCCAGTTCTGTGACTTTTAATACATATGTTCATCTATGTGACCACCATCAAAATCAAGATACAAAACAATTGCATCACCCCTGCCAAAATTTCCCTTGTGGTATCCTTTCGTAGTCACACTTCCCTACCACCACCCCTAACCCCCAACAAACACTGATTTGATTTCTATCATGATAGTTTAGTCTTTTTGACAATGTCATATAAGTGGAATCATACAGTATGTATGCTTTTGGGATTGGTTTCTTTCCCTTAGCATAATGCCTATGAGATTCATCCAAGTTATAAGGTGTGTCAATAGTTCATTCCTTTTTATTGCTGAAGAGTAATCCCCTAGTTTTTAATATATGGTGGATTGGTGATAATTTTATAATTTATCTGATAGATTTTGGGATATCGCAATGGGCTTGTCTTTGAGATACACGAGAAATGAATATCACCCAGAGATGGATGCTTCAATGCAGGAATAAGAGTGTTCATGCATGTTGAGTAGCAAGAGGGTGGACAGCTGCAGAATTGCAGTTTGACTCACTTCTCTGCAAACTGTCCCACTTTTAGTGTGCCTTTCTGAACCAAAGAGGTGAGACAGCTAAAACATTTTCAAGATTCCCTTATAGCTAAATTCTACATTAAAACTAGGTTTGCCGAGGAAATGTACTCACACAAGACTCAGAAGGGGTAATTGAGCAACATGAGATGGCAGCTGCATGAGCGAGATTTATTTTTCTGGCTGACACGGCATCAGGGGTATTTGGCTCTTCTGCTCTAGTAGGCATAGAGGTTTGTATGTTTAGTCCTTGGCGTCACATGCACTGAGTGGTATGTGAAGGCTGCCGTGGAATTTCCTCTACAGTAGTTTTGTGAGTGGTAGGGTATCACTCCAAGATGTGTTTTACCTGGCTGCATAGATCCAAACTTTGTTTACTGGCCCTCCAAGAAGATCTGCAAGGTACCCAATACTGCGTAATAAATTCCTTTCTCCGTATACTGAATAAACTGGATTCCATTATCTGCAACTGATCCTTTGTTTCTGAAATTGAGAATTTGGGGATTCCCCCCAAATTGATCTTTGGATAATTTTTAGAACCTATTAAATTAATTGCTGTGTGTCTGAAATATTTCATATTAACGATAAAAAATTAATTGCTCTCATTTATGGTGATTACATAACACATCAGTGCACGCAACACATATTTAGTGAGTGTCCATGTACTAGATCTGAAAATATAGCCATTAAAAGCAAACACAAATTCTGTTTTCATGGAGTTTCCATTTTAGTAAGGAGAAACAGACAAGTAAAATGGGCAGCATGATGATAGCGCTAGGGAGAAAAGTGAAGCAGGGAAGGGAGATAGGGAATGACAGGGTTTTTAGAAAACGTGGCTAGTGCTTACTGGTAAAATGACATTTGAGTAAAGACCCAAAGAAGGAGGAGCATTCTGGGCAGAGGGAACAAACAAACATAAAGGTTTTGAGGTAGAAGCATGTCTGGTAGGTTGAAGGAACAGCAAGGAGGCCAGTGTGGCTGGCTTGCAGGGAGTCAGGTGCCTTTGGGATCATAAAGTCAAGTGCAAACAAAGGTACTAACATTTCATGCTGAAGATTACATACAAGTAATCAAACTGTATATGTGACTATATATATATATAATTTTTTCCTTGTTATCAACAAAGTGCAAATACAAAATACAAAAACTTTCAGAGAAAACTGCTACTCTCCTGTGAAGACGTTGGAGGCACCCCTCCCTCACCTCTTCCTGGTGGTTTTTGGACTCCAGTGGAGAAATACTGTGTAAATAGTTTAAGAAGGGAACATTTATAAAGAGCTACAAATATACC
Organism: Balaenoptera ricei; assembly: GCF_028023285.1. NCBI lineage: Eukaryota > Metazoa > Chordata > Mammalia > Artiodactyla > Balaenopteridae > Balaenoptera > Balaenoptera ricei. Next base: position 77,862,600 of record NC_082647.1, read on the forward strand.
AATAAGCATGGTGATGCTTTGGGTACATTAACTCATTATGTATATTAACTCATTGCACACCAAGCCTACAGTGTCAGGTATTTTTAGCTCTAATTTACAGATGAGGAAACTGAAGCCAAGGGAGATTAGGCACTGTTCCCCAAATCATACAGCCAGTAAGTAGTGGAGTTTCAGTTTCAAAAGCAAGTTTGTCTGACTGCACACTATTACTTGATGCCTGAAGGACATGGAGAGCAAAGGAGATTTCTCACTGGTGAAGGGCCTTCATGGACTTAGAGACAGTAAATCAAGTTACCCTAACCTTTCCGCATATGACCTATTTTCCATTTTTTGAATCATCTTTTTTGTTGCTTTTAGAATCCTCTCCATTTATCCTCACTAATTCCTCATTCTTCTTCTCCCACAGTTATTTAAAATATGATGAACAAATTGATGTGTAGTATACAGAATATGATAGAATAGCTTAAGTATCATACTTTTTAAATATACCCCAGCTTTCTTGTTTAAAAAATTGAACTAATATGTATTTTCTGTAAAACATTTGGAAATATGGAAAAGTAAAAAGAAATAGAAAAAAAATCACCCATATTCATCTTACCCAGAAAACACCCATTATTAATCATTTGGTTTATTTTTTAAAAATTAATTTATTTATTTATGGCTGCGTTGGGTCTTCAGTGCTGCGCGTGGGCTTTCTCTAGGTGCGGAGAGCCGGGGTTACTCTTCGTTGCGGTGCGCGGGCTTCTCATTACAGTGGCTTCTCTTCTTCTCTTGTTGAGGAGCACGGGCTCTAGGCATGCGGGCTCCAGTAGCTGTGGGCCACGGGCTTAGTTGCTCCGCGGCATGTGGGATCTTCCCGGACGAGGGATTGAACCCGTGTTCCCTGCAGTGGCAGGCGGATTCTTAACCACTGTGCCACCAGGGAAGTCCCTCATTTGGTTTATTTTTTCAGTCTTTTTAATATGGATTTTAAAACCTAGTTAAGATCCTATTCTATATAATAATTTAAATTTTTAAATATTTCAAAAATATAGAAAAATACAGAGGGTAAAAAATCAACCTCCTAAATGGGTGAGTCCTAGAATCAGACTGCCTGTGTCTGAAACTTCACACAGTATCTTGCTGAGCAACTTGTGCCTTTATTTTCTCATCTGTAAAATGGGGTTAATAAGAGTACCTCCATTTCATCCTTCTTTCTTTTCAGAAATAAAGTATTAGAGGTGAAAGTGAAGTCCTTTCATACTCCTCCCCAGTCCCACTCTCCTGTCTTTTCCACTAGGCAATCACTGTCCTGAAATTGGTTCATATCCTTCTGTCCATGTCTTATACCTTTACTATATTGAGTGTATCTATTGTATATAAATTTTATATCATGATTTTTCCCACTTAATTGAAAGCATTTTCATAAAAGCTTATCCCTCTGTCAGACACTTTTCTTAAAAATTCTTTGTGTTGGGATAATATACCATTAAATATCAGTATTTACTTAAAGTTTCCCTAGTATTAGATATTTAGGTTTCATTTATTTTCTTTTACCAATAACACTGGTGAAACTTTTTGTTCTTACATTCTGGTATACATCTTTGATGATTTTTTCAAGCAGGATTGATTGGCATTAAAGGATAGAAACTTTTAAAGTAATTCATAATGATTAAAAAAATAATATATAATATTGATAATTATGGAGAAATTGAAAACATCTGTAAAAATGAAAGAAAAAAATGTCTGTATGCCACCATTAAAAGGTTATAACTGCTAACAGGTTTATCTTCTTCTAGACATATTCCGTCCATAAAGCGTTCTTCAATCCCCTCCTTTCCCCTGACACACACTGTACTTGGGAATATACTGTTTATTAAGATTTACGTTAACATTAAATGATCCCATTTCCTCAATTCATTTCATATTCTCTGGGAAACATGATTTTCAATGTCTGTATAATCCTACCATGTGAAGTAGCATAATTCATTTAGCCAGTCTCCTATTTTGGGGCACTTAGATTACTTCATTTTGAACTGTATTAGACAACAGTGAGTATTCTTATAGAGAAACTTTGTGCTCCTTACTTAATCGGTTTCTTAAATGAGAGTCCTGGAAATAAAAATTACTAAATTAAGGATAACTGTATTAAAGATACTTTATACATATTGTCAAATTGCTCTCCAGAAATACCTGTTCTCTTGAGTGTATAACTCACAACATACATTTGCCAAGATTATTATCTTTTGCTAATTAGATACAGAAAACACTTTCCATTATTTTTTTTTTTCATTTTGACTGATTAAAATTGACTTTAAAAAATTGCTACTTAGATTCATTCAGATTTTATTTTTTTTAACCTTCGTGTGCTTAGGCAATCTTTAAAAAGTTGGGGTTATTTTGACCAAAATCTGCTTAAAGTTAAAAAAAGAAAATAAATCTGTGTTTAGCATCACTGGGCTATAGCTATGGCTTTTGTTGATTGTTAACAAAGTTTGGTTCAATTTTCAGGTACACATGGCACAAAATAAAGTGGAAAACTGATGACCATCTAGTGACTTTAAACTTTTTAAACCTTCATAGTTGTACCTCTCCCCAAAAAATTCCATTGGGAATTTTCTATTAAAGTACTTAATAAAATTAGACTTTTAAGAATAAAGCTATTGGTCAGGTAATCAGAAACCATTTGAATAATCTGCTGTTAAATTCTAAAATAAACAGCTACAAAGGAACCACAAAATTTTCTTGGAATTTTCCTTTCTCTATCAGTCTGTATGCTGGTTTTAATTACTTAAGGTCAACATGTTTTCTCTAGGTGAGAATCCTATGAGAAAATCATTTATTGACAGTGGCAAGTTGTCCCATTTAGGAAAATCTGTAATTGTCATTTAACCCAGGTTGACGGGGATGACCTTTGTTTTTACAAGGAAAGAAATTGTTTTCAATCCATTAGCCATGTTGTTAGGTCTCACTTAGATGACAAAAATAATAATGTAATTTGACTCAAATTCTGGATGGATTAAATAATAAAAACATATAAAGAAAGTAATAACAAAATAAGAAAATATAGGCATCTATTTGATCTTGCAGAAGTACTGTACCTCCAAGCATAAAATGAAGAAATCACAAAAGGAAATAGTTAAGTACATAAAAATGACAATCTTCTGCAGAAAAGGTCACCAGAAACAAAATTAAAAGGAAGACTACAAACTGAGAAGAGTATTTGTGACATATATGGTAAGCAAAGGTGTAATATATAAAACTTACAAAGATTGCTTACAAATCAATAAAAAAAGATTGAAATTCAATAGAAAAATGGTCATAGAGTGCCAGTGAAAAATTCACACACACTGACAAGAGAAGGAAATATATAGCCAGTAAATATATATGAAAAATTATTCAGTGTTACTGAAAGCAGCTCTTTTGCCCCTTTCCTGTTTGTCCATTCCTGTTCCTCTCTAACCCTAAAAGAATGTAATTATAGAAATGAGATCACTAGGCAATTTAGCTTTACTCCTGACTTATGTTCTACTGAATGCACACCATGCCTTGGCTAACCTGTTGATTCTTTTCCTAGATTAAAAGTAGTAAGAATGAAGAATTAAGTAGTTAAAGAATGACCAGCTCTCTACCCCCAGCAGCCCCCTTTGCAATCCTGTAGGCAGATCACATGGGCAAGATAATGTCTGAAGAAAGATACTGAGGAGTCAGCCAGTCTGCACGCAGTGGAGAATGATGAAGAATCTAACCTCGTGCCTTGGTGATTCACTGACATTCTTTCCCTCTTTTCCCTTTAAAAACTCTCATGGCTGAGCAGAATCTGGGGAGTTGGTTCTGGGAAACGAGTCCACCTTCTCTCCAGATTGCTGGCCTTCTGATTAAAGCAACCTTTCCTTTCTACCAACACTTGCCTCTCCAGGACTGGGTTTTGAGCGTCGAGCAGCTGAACCTGAGTTCAGTAACCCTACTAATTATAAAAATGCTATACATTTAAAAAATATTAATACACTAGCATTTTTCTCTTCTACCAAAATGGCAAATATCTGAAGTATTATAATCTAGAATGCTGTGAAATAAGTACTCATAAACTGCTGGTAACAACTGACATAAAATTTTTTTAAGGAATTTGTGCACTATTCATCAAAAACTTAAAAAATGCACATGCTATGTAATCCAGTGATTTCAATTCTGAAAGGCATCATAGAAAATTAAAAGATGTATGCACAGATTATGTACTAGGGCATTCATTCTAGAATTATTAATAACATCAAATACTTGAGAAACAGTGCCTAATATCCAAAAGTAAATTACAAATAATCCAAACAGAATATATTATATGGTTACTTAAGTTGTGCTGTCAGAGACTTTAATGACTTGAGAAAATATTAATGTTAAGGAAGAAATAAAAGCAGGTTACAAATGATAATTCCCGTTTTGCAGTACACACACAAACACCAGGAAGGAAATTCCTCAACATGCTAATACCACTAATAGTGTCATCTCTGGGTGGTGGGATCCCAAGTGATTTTTATATTCTTCCCGATAGTCTTCAGTATTTTCCAAAATGTTTACAGTAAACATGCATTATTGTTATAACCAGAACACACGAGACAGGGGAGAGAGAGAGATTGAGAGAGAGGGAGAGCGAGAGATTGAGAGAGAGGGAGAGAGAGAAAAGAACTTTCACATTTCACGTGGAAATGTTTATTAAAAGGACATTAGAGGGACTTCCCTGGTGTTGCAGTGGTTAAGAATCCGCCTGCCAATGCAGGGGACACAGGTTTGAGCCCTGGTCCGGGAAGATCCCACTTGGCGCGGAGCAACTAAGTCAGTGCGCCACAACTACTGAGCCTGCGCTCTAGAGCCCGCGAGCCGCAACTACTGAAGCCTGCGCGCCTAGAGCTCGCGCTCTGCAACAAAGAGAAGCCACAGCAGTGAGAAGTCCGCGCACTGCAAGGAAGAGTAGCCCCGCCCCCTGGCCGCAACTAGAGAAAGCCTGCTCACAGCAACGAAGACCCAATGCAGCCAAAGATAAATAAATAAATTAATTAAAAGAAAAAAAAGGACGTTAGAGACCGTACCACAAATTCAAGTCAACTTATATTGGATCTGCTAGGTAGATTTCTCCAGGTGCATAATTATCAGAAATTCGGGTGCTCCTTTTGAACAACAGGATAACTCACCCATTCACAGAATTTTAGACGAAGGGACCCTTGAGATCCCTGACACTAACAAAGGCTTAATGTTCATCTTGCTTACCACTTGGTGCCCACCACCCGGATCAGTATATTTTTGAATGAAAGAAAAAATGAAGACCACCCCAGTCATTGTACATTTGGAGAACCTGCTTCCTGCAGAAACAAAAGGACTTACTTGCCCAAGTTTACATGTTATCCCCATGAAGTAACATCAACAGTAGCAATAATTACGGTTACTACTACTTCCAGTAAGCACCATATCTACTGCTTGACAGGCACTCTTCAAGGGCTTTACGTGCATCAACTTATTTAATCCTTATAATAACCTTATGGGTTAGGTATTGTAATTATTTTCATAAAATAGGTGAGAAAACGGAGTCACAAACTGCATCTAATATCATTCCCCCTTTCTTCCCCGCCATTTCATGCAAATCCTAATCACCCAAAATTCGGCCTGACGTCAGCTAGCTTGGATCCTTACGAAGGGAAGCTCCTGGGGCGCATCCGTGTGTGTTTGTGTGTGACGCGGGAAGTAGGAAGATTTTAAACACCCGCCGCCGCAAAACAATGTCCTGATGTCCTGGATTTTACTCTGGCTTCCCCCCCTCCCCCGGAGCGCCCCTCCTGGTGGGCCAAGGGGACTGGGGACGGGAGACACCACGAGGGCACCCCGGCCTCTCTCGCGTAATGAGGCTCCCCCCCGCCCCCCCCGGCGGCCGCTCAGCCCCGCAGGAGCCGCCGGGCAGGGCCGCAGCCCCGCCCGCGCCACCTGCTCCAGGGCTCCCGCATCCCCGCCCCGCGTCCCGCCCCCGCGCCGCGCCCGCGCCCCGCGGTCCCTCCCTCCGGCGTGACGGGAGCACGGGCGCCGGCCACCCGGGCCGCGAGCGCAGCGGAGCTGACAGCGGACAGACGGGCAGGGGGCGAGCGAGTGGCGAGCCGAGCGCGCAGCCCTCGCGGCCCGGGAGCCGGAGCGCGCCCCACTCGGGGAAGCTGCCTTCTTGCCGGCCGGCGGGCCGACCACAGCGGGACGGAGATGCTGCTCCTCCGCCCGGGGCCGACGCGGGGGAGGGGCCGGGGGCGGCCGGCCGGGGCTCCCCGCTGCGGGCTCTCGCCTCCCTGGAGCCCCGCCTGGATCTGCTGTTGGGCGCTCGCCGGCTGTCAAGCGGCCTGGGCTGGGGACCTGCCCTCCTCCTCCGGCCGCCCGCTTCCTCCTTGCCTGGAGGTGAGTCGCACCTGGTCTTTTACCTGGAGTTTGAGGGGGAGGGGAGAGAAGGGCGCGGGAGATGTGGGGTGAGGGTCGTGCCCGTTTACTGCTCTCTCCCTCTTTCCTTCCTTGGAGGACCGTGCTTTTCGTTTGTTTCCAGGGATGAAGTTGCCCGACCCGGGAAGCTGGCCGAGAGAGGGCGTGTGGCTTTGCTGGTTTTGGGGGGATGCTTTTCGCGCTCCTGTGTTTTGAGGGCTCTGAAGGACTTTGCGGCGCCGTCTTGGAGTGCCAGGCTTGAGGACCTGGGGCCGAGGGAGAGCTTTCAGCAAGGGCAGGGGACTGGGGAAGCTTCGCCAGTGGGATTTGGAGACCCCTCACTTCACAGCTTTTCCAGAGAGCCAGATACGGCCGCCGAGGGCGTCCCGCTCCCCCTCCCCCTCCCCCTCCCTCCACTCCCCAGTGTGTACAAGCCCGTTCCTCCTCTTCCACTGCTCTCAGCTTCCAGATAAGGCCCTGGGGACTTGCTAAGCCAGTGTGTGGTGTCACTTGGCATCCTTCTGGCAAAACGTGGATGTGAATTAGGAAGAAAAAAAGTGTGTATTTAGGGAAGAGGTGGGTTGGTGATCTAGGAAATTAGAAAAGACAGAGTGAATATGCTCCTTTTGGGAGATGTTCATCATCTGGCTGAAGCATTGCTACTGTGTATTTTAAAGTTTGAGATTATTGTTGATATATAGCCAAGAAAGATAAATTATAGGTGATGTGATTTTTTTTTCCTGCTTTTAGGGGAACTGGACTTAACAATGCCAAAAATTTACAAGGGGTGTCATTGGTACTTGTATTGGGTGTTTATCTTTCCCTTTAGTGTTCCAGAAAGTGCATCCTCTTAATGAAAATCAATGAGGGGAAGGAAGCAGCATTTCTGACCTACTTTGAGTGATTATGTTGGGGAGGATATGAGGAGTGGTTATGGTTTTTAGGGAGATTGCTAAGAATCAGGGTGATGGGTCATTTTAATTTAACAGAGCAAAAATGGGTTAGCTAATAGCCCCTCTGGGAAACAAGACCAGACCTTGTTACTGGATCAGACCTTGTTCCTTGTTCCAAGACCAGACCTTGTTCCTTTGTGTCACTTTTGAATTTTACCCAGGCTTGAATTATAGAATATCTGCGTTCTAGACATCGTCCATCATCCATGGATTTCACCTTCCTCTTCCATAGTCTCAGTCCCAGGACAGACTGAAATGAAAGAGAATCAGATCAAAGGCATGTGTGCGAGCACACAGTAGTGTTATAATTGGGGAAATCAGGGCAAGAACTCAGTGAACAGCTGTGTTTAATTTCAGAGTTTATTAGTATAATTAGTTGTTTAATCTGTATTCTCCTATCACCTGGGAATAGTCCATTCTTCCACAGAAAGCTGCTTCTTGGGCCTCTTGAGACTGAATAGTAACTGGACAAACTTAAAACCTTGCCTCCAGCCCCCAGTCCCAATATGCAAAACCTATTTTTTTTTTTTTCTGAAGTGAAAAGTCTTAAGATTCTTGTAAAATTAATTCTTAGTATTGGAGACTCTACTTGAAACAGGTGAAAGTCAGGGCCAGTGGGGGTGATGCTTGGCCACTATAGCTAGACTGATCCTTTAGGGGAGCACATGTTCTACCCCTGTATACCCAGGCAGAATGGAGTAAGAGTCTGCCACCTGAGACAGATCTTGAAACCAGAGGCAGGGAGATGACGGAAGGTTCAGAAAGGCTGTGTTCAATTAATTGTACTGACTTTAGAAATTGCATGCGGCTCAGTTCCTTGAGGTTTCAATTTTGAATTTATGGAAATAAATAGAATATATGGGAGGATGCTCCAGAGCCTGCCTGTGGCTAGTTGTATTTTTAGAAAGGTGATGCACAGATCCAGTTATATTCTTCTTTATGACTGACAGGCAGTTGGAAGATGATGGAGAGTTAGAGGTTCCTTTGGACATAGGAGGGGCCAAGGGCCTGAATCTGCTTCTCAGCATCCGGTCTAACCCACTGAGCTAATTAACAGAGTTGATCATTGTTTCTCTCTGTTTTTAAGAGGAATGTGAGAAGGGCAGGTGTTTTTCAGGTGTTGAGGGTAAGGGTCTGCTTCTGCTTACCAGTAGGGAGGGTCCTTCCTCTGAGATACAGCTATGGAAATGTGGGCCAAACTCCTGTGAACAAGGACATAGTTAAAGTAACTCTCTGGTGCCCACTCCTGCCAGTTTACCCCTTTCCCCTCTTTAGTAACAGAAAAGGACATGAATGCGCCACGGAAGGGACGGCAGCACGTGGTGGGGAGGACAGTGAAAGCCGTGAAAGTGAGGGTTCTGAGGCTGGAAACTAAAGCCAACTCTTAATAACAGGAGAGGATGTTGAAGGGAAAATCCGCAGGTAATTCTAAGCCTTATTGCTGCCAGTAGTTTCAGTCTCGTCCTCATTTATCAGTATTTTTAAAAAAGTAATCACGTTTAACTAAGTTACAGGGACTCTCATTTTCCTTGCCTGGTTTTGGCGGAAAGCAGGAAAACGGGAAGGACCAGAAGCAGAGAAAATTGGCCTGGGAGGAATCTAGTTATGATTGCCTGAGTCCAGAAAAGAGGCCCTTCCAAAAGACAGATGGGATGTGGGTAAAGTTTCACTTAGATTCTTTGCATAGGATTGGACTCTGGGGTGAAACTCAAATACAATACAGCTTCCTTTGTCAAAGTCATTGGATTATGGAGCCGAAAAGGGGAGAAAAATGATTACTTCGGAATGCTCAGCTGGGGACCCAGTCAGCAGGGTGGACATACAAGGACAAACCGGAAGGGGAGACAGCAATAAAAGTACAGTCAATGTGTCAGCAGTTGAAGGACAACAATAGGATGTGACTTTGATAAATGGTGTTTAAACAAAAAAAAAAAAAAAAAAAAAATGAGGACTGGATATCAGAAAGTACAGAATTAATTTTCTTCAAACTGTTTATGGGGGAACTTACAAAGGATAAATATCTTCTGGGTTTCTGGGTATCTACTTTTCACTTGTAAAATGATAGTAGTAAAAAGGGACCTGCCTATCTCTGTTGTGAGGATAAGATGGGATGAAGATAAGTTAAAGGAAAAGAAATTACACACACATATATGTGTATGTGTGTATACACACACACACACACACACACACACACACACACACACACACACACACATATATGAGGTTTGATGATTGCTAGATTAGTAGACCTAGATCCTGATGTTTCAGGAAGGGTCTACAATGAGACTTCAGAGGTTCAGAGGATAGGCTTATCCAAGAGTTGAATGCAATGGAATGTTTGACTCATTGAAGAATAGGACTTAATGGGGCTGCCAGAGGAAAAAAAAGATAGAAGCCAACAGATGATTCAGAGTTGGAGTGTATTAGAAGATAGACTGCGTGAGAGAAAAGTGCATGAAAAGAACAGAACTAAGTGCATTATGTATACATTATTTAAATTTGGAAAATTAAATCACAGACTAGCTTGATTCTTAGTTCACTTCTCTACAGTCCTACGTAATGTGATTCTATTGGTCTCTCTGAATCTTGATTCAGTGATGACTTTTTTTGCCAACAGTTTTTATTCCACAGTTACTGAGCTTAAACTATGTGCCAGGTGAAATGTCAGCTGATGTGAAATTACAAATTAAAAAAATAAAATTTAATTGGCTAAGGATGAGCCAGATATGTAAACTAACATTTGCAGTGAAGTGATTTGGTGCTATGAGAGAAAAAGGGGGCCATAAGTCTAGTGGGGAGAATCAGAAACGGCCCTGTAGAGGAAGTGAGTGAGCCTGAAACGATGGGTAGGAATTTGCCAAGCAAACAAGGCTCAGATGTGAGGTTGGGCTGGTTTGGGGGAAAGATACTTCTGACGTAGAGCATAGATTGAAAATGGCAGAAGCACAGAACAGTTGTGCTGTAACTAGTTATATAACTGGAGTGCTGCATGCTACGAGGAGCTTAATGAGATAGGAGGCTGAGAGGCAGGCGGAAGCCTGATCATAGGGGACCTTCTGTCATGCTAAGAAGCGGGTCTTCTTTTGGTAGGTGATAGGGCGCAATAGAAGGATTTAAAAATCAGGAGTAATGCAGTATACCTTAGTTCGGCAACAGTATGGAGGTCACATGAGAGGGGTGGGAAATAGAAAGAGGTGAGACCTGCTGGGAGCAATTGTAAGAGTACAGGTAAAGGATGGCAGAACCTCGGTTGATGAGTAGCAGTGAGAATGGAAAAGAGGGATGATGTTAGAAGATAGAATTGACAGTGGGTGGATGTGGAGGGTGAGGGAATGGAAGGTTCTGCCTTGTCTAGAGGATGGTACCCGCACCCTCTATGAGGAGGCGCGTGAGGAAGACGAGAAAAGGAGCTTGCTTCTGGAGAGCTGACCTTTAGAGAGTTCAGTAGGCAGTTAGGTAGCAGGTCCAGTGGCTCAGGGCCACGGTCTGGGCCGGTGTGGAGACACAGGAATCACTTGAATGAAAGGCAAGGTTGACACTGCTGGATTGGATGGGATCATCCAGGGAGTGAGAACAAAGGACGAAAGATAGAACTTGGGTTTTACCACCATTAAATGGGGCAGGAACCAAGCAGCCCACAGAGGTGACATGTAAGGAATGGCAAGTTTCAGGGAAATGCAACAGTGTAGTTATGGGGAAAGGGAGAAATGCCTTTGATGAAGAAAGGGGTTGGTTGTGGTGTCAGTGGTCCAAAGAAATTCGAATAAGATGAGACCTGAGAAGAGAAGATTGAGTTTGACAGCTCCCTGGTGCTTAACGCCCCAGTGGTTCCTGTGGAGTGGTTGGGGTGGTATTAACTGGGGGGTGAGGCAGTAGTGATAGAGTAGATTTTATTATTATAGCCTTCCGAGATTTGGTAAGAATTTGGGTCTTCCGTGTCCACATAAGTCAGTAGACTTGTAAATGGTCATATCTTCTGTTTTAGACTTTGATGGGCATAGCTGAGAAATAATCTTTAGCCTTTCTGCAGGAAGTCTCTGAAGGTCATGGGCTGTGGGTTAAGGGGTTAGAGAGTCTAAAGCCACACTGTTGCTGAAGAAGTTAGGACTTGGCCTCTGTTTTCAAGCCGTTAACATAATTAATCTTGCCTGTTAATGCTTGTGAAGGTGAATTTTCCATTTCAAGCTCTTATGCTCAGAACGATTTCTCATGTTTTAGGCAAATGTGAGCAAGTATTCACACCATCAATATTTACAATATAAAACCGAGAGTTGACAGATCTGTGAAATGTCATATTTTAGTGCAAGGGATGGAAATAGCAGAGCATAGTATAGAGTGGCACGTATTCCTATTAGAGTGTATGCCTCAGCAGTGCCTTGAATCTTAGAATAATTCTTGCTTGTCAGAAAACACCAGTTAAATTTTGCTGGCCTTTCCCTTCCCCCTGAAGAAACCGTGGTTAATTCTTGTCCCTTTTTGCCTTTCTTAATTGAAGTTATAGGTAATATTTCTACCTTAAACACATATTTATTATGTACTCATGTACCAGGTGCTAGCAGTAAAATGTTGAATAAAATGTGTGGTCCTTCCCCATACTGAGCTGTATAATCTCATGTGGGCAGACTCAAAACAACACCACCTATCAGGTAATTCCATCTGTCATAAGTTCTGTGATGGGAGCTGTGTGCAGTCGGCATGTGTAGCCTTTTTAGTCTGGTTGGGGTGGGAGGGATTCCCAAGGAAAAGATGTTGAAACTAAGACCCAAAGCATGAGTAGGCGGTTGTGTGTGGCGGTTTTAGAATGCCTCATCCGGAGGAAGCCTTTTGGCCTGGGTCAGTTCCTCTAAGCTCCTCTAAGCTTTCCTGGAGTACTACAGCCAGATGTTCTCTTCCCTTCCCTGGATCCCAGTCCCGGCCCATTGTTGGCTCTTGGGCATCCATACACTGTCCTGCAAAGGCTTTCCACATGCAGGCCCGCCCTGTACGGCTGGGTGAGTGGTGCCCACCTGTGGGGTCACGTCAGAGCTGGAATCCAGCCAGTGTTCCCGGTGCCCAGCCAGCTGCCTTGGCACAGGTCTGCATCCATCCAGAGGAAGGAGGTCTGCATCCATCCAGAGGAAGGAGGACCTTTTTCGAAGTCATATGCCCAGAGGGGGTGCTATTTTCTAAGTCACTCAGAGGTGCCATATGCCTTACCAGAGGCTCTGAACACCTGGCCCTCACCCCACCCAACACATAATAGACTCATTAGGGTAGGAATTTCATCCTATTCAGCAAGCGGTGATTAACTGTCTTTTTTTGTTTAAGGCATTTTGGGGGTTTTAAAAATGAGTAAGGTGCAGGTCCTCTTCTCTGGGAGCACGAATCACTGCCTTGAAAATATCATAGAGTGAGTGGCTTCCACTTTTTTCAACTATAGAAAGGAATTGATCTTTATAATGCATTTAATCCTGATTGACAACTTCTCTTTTTTTTTTTTTTAACATCTTTACTGGAGTGTAATTGCCTTACAATGGTGTGTTAGTTTCTGCTTTATAACAAAGTGAATCAGCTATACATATACATATATCCCCATATCTGACACCTTCTCTTAATTGTACCAGATTTAAGACTCTGAAACAAAAGCCCAGTGATCAGAATATATTGAAGTTTATTCTCAAGTCAATTTATGGCTCTGGAGTTCAGGATACTATTTAACTTATTCAAAACTTCACTTTTATGAGGTTCTTTTCCCTTAGTCAGTGGTTCTCAAAGTGTGATCCTAAGACCAGGACTGTCAACATTCCCCAGGCACTTGTTAGAAATGCAAGTTCTTAGGCCCCGTACGCACGCTCCTGAATCAGAAACTCTGGGATTGAGGCCCAGCAATCTGTCACAGCCAGCTCTCCAGGGGATTACAAGGCGTGCTGAAGTTGGAGACCACTGCCCTAGGTATAAAGTGAGGGAGTGAGGGATACAGCTTAGTTGTCTGAAACCCAGGGACCTGTTTTAGTGCTAAAATTCCTTCAACTGTAACCCTTGCTGACTTCCTCCTTCTGCAGGGCATGTTAGAAACTCCTAAAATAATCCCATCAAATGGAGCTTGAGCTCCTCCCCGCCACCATGAAGCACATCAGCAAGCGCTACTCAACTATCTTCTATACACCAGGTACGAGGCAAGATGCTGGTGATAACACAGGATGCAGATGATATGGTCACCCCTCTCTAGCAGCTTACAGCCTGAGGAAAGAAGCGAACATGGAAATGATTAAGTACCTCTCTCTGAGATAGACATTAGAATAGAAAGCATGGTAATATTAAGAGGGTATGGCTAACCTTCTTGGTAAATGTTTTCCAGTGTTTGTTACTTATGAGGGAGGACTGTTGTTTACGTTTTGTTCCAACTGCAAAGCATCTCCTTGTTATAGAAGAAGTAGTCTTGAAGGTAACTGAAGAACTTATTCCAATCTGAGCCCTGTGTGGCCTTGAGCAAATGAACCTCTTTCAGTCTTTCTGCATCTGCATATGGAGATGGTAACTTCTGCCTTACCCCCCATTAGGGTTGCTGTGAGGGTCAAGCTAATGTATTTGAAGATGCTTTGTAAATTTTAATGCACTGCCATATATTATTATTCTTGTGTAAGCTAAGAACACTATTTCTAAGGGGATGGATTGAGGTGTGAAAGGACTGGGATGTGGGTAGGAAAATTTATTTACTGGCAAAAGCATTTTATAGGCGTATTTTTTCTAACGATGGAAGTTGTGCATTGTGAAGAGTTTAGAGGAGCAAAGGTATAAAAAAAGAAATGTCAGTTCTAATTCTTCCACTAAAGGATATCTTGCATTTAATGTTTCAGCACATTTCCTACCTATATATTTTTTCCTTTTTAAAAACCATGAGTGAGTGCATATTTTTTGGAGAAGTTGTATCTTTTCCTCTTATTGTAAGCATTTCCCAATGACATTAATGTTTCTTTATAAGTATTTTGGTAATATTTATAAAATATTTTAATACGTGATATATTGCAAAATATAGCATCATTTGAATATCTGCCATTGTTTACTTATGAGCCATTCACTTCAGCCTTTCACTGAAAATGCTCTATTAGGTCAGCAGTGACCCCCTCTTTGCTAAGTCCAGCTGTCATTCCTCACCTTTCCCTGCCTTATTAGAACACCGGACCCAGCTGACTGTTCCCGTCACTGCTGAAACATTTACTTGGCTTCAAGCACACCATGCTCTCCTGGTTTTTCTCTTGCTCCACTGTGATCCTTCTGTCTTTGCCGGTTCCGCCTCGTCTCCCTGACTTCTTTACATGGAGGATTCCCCGCCTCAATCCTTACCTGTCCTATCTTTTCTGTCACCCTGACTTCTCACACTTTTGGTGATGTCATCCAGTCTCTTGGTTTTAAATACCATCTGCATATGGACCACTCTCAAATTTACGTCTCCTGACAAGCACAGCCTCGACGACTCCGCCTGGATAAGTACCTCAAACCTGTCACGTCCAAAACCAGGGTCCTGCCACTGCCCCAAGCCGACTCCAGTGTGGTCTTCCCCATTTCCTTGAATGCCAAGTCCTGCCTTCCAGTAACTCAGGTCTCAAACTCTGGACTCTCCCTGACTTCTTTTTCTCCCATGTCTTATATCCAGTCTAGTAGCAAACTCTCTTGTCTCTGCCTTCAAAATAGCCAGAGTCAGAACTTCTCACCCCTTGGCCTGTACCTTCTGGGCCACAGCACCATAGTATCTTGCCTGGATTATGGCTATAACTTTCCATCTTGATCTCCAGTTAGAGCTCAGCAGAGCAGTCAAGAGGTCACATTAAACATAAGTCAAAAGCTGTTATCTTTTGCCCAGAGCTCTTCTAAGGCCTCGTTCAGAACCGAAGCTCTGATGGTGGCTTGCAGGCCCAACATGATCTGGCCTCCTTTAAGCCTCTTATGTCATCTTACTACTCCCCCCATTCTTCACTTTTCTTCAGCCTCCCCTGTCTCCTTGCTCTTTCCAGAACGTGTTATGGAAGCTCTTTCTCAGGGTTTCTGCCCTGGTTCTTTCGTCTGCCTGCAGCTCTCTTCTCAGGTATCTGCTTGCCTTTCTCCCTCATGTCCTTAAGGTTTCTACTCAGTTGTCATCTTTTCATAAGATGGCCACCTACTTGAAATTGCAGCCTCTTCCTGTCTATCCCCATTTCATGCTTTTGTTTTTCTCCATAGTAGTTTTCAGCATCCATCATAATATACATTTAAATTATTTATTGATAGTTTTTAGGAGCCCACTCTCAGCAAAGATCCATAAAGACAAGGCAATCCCTCCCTCCTTCCCTCCCTCCTTTCCTTCCTTCCTTCCATACTCCCTTCCCCTCTCCCTTCTTCCCTTCCTGTTTCTTTTTTTAAATAAGCTACTGTATCCCTACCACCTCAAACAGTGCCTGGCACTGTGTTGAATGAATGAGTAAATTTAATTTTGGGCACTTAGATTGTTTTTAATTCTTTGTAGTATAAAAAGGTCGTCATAAGCAACAACACAGAATGTTGTCTGAATTTCTGATTATTGAAGATAAAATTGAAGCAGAAATCTTAGGTTGAAAAATATGAGCTATACCCTAGCCAACAGTGAAAAGTGTTATTTATTTATTTTAAAAATTTATTTATTTACTTATTTTTTAATTGAAGTATATAGTTGATTTACAGTTTTGTTATATATGTATGTTTTTTTGTATATGTATATATGTATGTATTTTATTTTTGTGTATGAAAAAATATGAAAAAATATTTTTTTCAGATTCTCTTCCCTTATAGATTGTTACAAAATATTGAGTATAGTTCCCTGTGCTATACAGTAGGTCCTCGTTGGTTATCTATTTTTTATATAGTAGCATGCATATGTTAATCCCAAACTCCTAATTTATCCTTCCCCCCTTTCCCATTTGGTAACCATAAGTTTGTTTTCTATGTCTGTGAAAAACTGTTATTTATTAATATTAATTTGATGGTGGAAAATGCTATCTCACTGGTATAATTTACATTTCTTTAATCACTGCTGAGGGTCAGTATTTTTTACGTGACTTAGCTTTTTTTTTTTTTTTTTTTAAATTTATTTATTTTATTTTTATTTATTTTTGGCTGCGTTGGGTCTTTATTGCTGCAGGCGGGCTTTCTCTAGTTGCAGAGAGCGGGGGCTACTCTTCATTGCTGTGGCTTCGCTTGTTGTGGAGCACGGGCTCTGGAGCGCAGGCTCAGTAGTTGTGGCGCACGGGCTTAGTTGCTCCGCGGCATGTGGGACCTTCCCGGACCAGGGCTTGAACCTGTGTCCCCTGCACTGGCAGGCAGATTCTTAACCGCTGCGCCACCAGGGAAGCCCGTGACTTAGCTTTTTGTATTTCACTTTCTGTGGAATTTCTGTTTAGGTGTTTTCACTTACATATAATATATATGATATATGAAGTCTTTCATGTGATTGGCAAAGAAAAATCCTGAAGCAACTGCAAAGTGATCAAGAATTCTCGGGCTTGGGTTGAGTCTTTGTTCTAAGAGTGTGCTTTTGAAATTTCAAGACAGCCCTACTTCATTCTGTTACTTCTTTTTCAGTGGCCATTCATATGTTAATTTGTTCCTGTGGCACTTAATGAGTTCAGGTCATGTATTTCTCTCATAGGTAAACTAATAATACGGAAGTCTATGATTATAGTAGAGATGGGTTAAGTGCTGTGGTGGAGTTATGGACAGAGTTTTATAGAAGCACAGAGAGGAGGGACTGCATCACACTAAGAAGCCCTGGTCTCAGAGAAGGAGCTGTTTGAGCTGCGTTTGGAAAGATTTCTAGAAGTGCTTTACAGGATGCACAGAGGCCGGCCTATCTCGGTCAAAGAAAACTGATTGTATGATTGCACAGAGGAATTAAATCATGTGACCATTTCACGGACTAGAGTGAAGGCACTTGGGTGACAATGGCAAGAGATGACTAGATTATGAGGAAGGTAGAGACTGAGGGTTTTGTGAGAAAAGCTTTGGGGAACCACTGACATTAGATTAGACAGATTATTCTGTTTGCGAGTGGAGGGATATAAAAGGGGAGTAATACTGGAGACAGGAAGATCAGTTAGGGGATGTTGCCTCTCTCCTGGGGAAGAAAGAAATGTCAGAGCTAAGCAAATGACAGAATGGGGGGTAGGTTAGGTGATGGATTTGACAGCTGAGTGATAAATTTCAGTCTACCCGACTTCTACGGTTTTTGCCTTGGGCCACTTGGTAGACGCTCTGCCTTTCATGGAGACTGAAAATTTAGGAAGTGAATGAGGCTGCTGGAAGAAAGAGGATGAGTTCATTATTGGCATCCTGAGTTTAAAGTGCTCTCCCAGAGACAGTTGGATGTTCGGAAGTGTAACCAAGAGGTGACTTGGGAGCCAGGGGCACATAAGGGGTAGTTGAAGCCAGTGGTGTTGATGGGGTCACCTAGGCTGTGAGCACCGTGTGTTGAGGAGAGGGCTCAGGGAAACACCAGCATTTAAGAGGCAAGCAGAGCAAGAAGCGATTGAGAATGAGACGGAAAAGGCACGGCCAGGAGAGAATGATAGCACAGAAACTGGCTGAGGGTCGAAGGGATAGATGACCAGTAAATCTGCAGTGTGATACAGACACGTGATTCTTGATGTTCGGTTAGGCATTAGAAATATCATATCCTTGTGGACAAGATGCAGAAGTGTGTGCTGAATGATGGTATAACTAGGCAGAGTCTTGGATATTTGAACAAATGTACCCTGAGGTTATTAATTTAAGGACTTGGTGCTAAGGTGAAGGAAGTTTTCCAATGTAATACCTTTGGTCTTAGTATCTAGTCTCTGTCCTGTTACTGTTCTGCTTTTACTATTGAATCAGTAGTTTGGTTTTGAGAAGGCTTAACCAAATTTTGTAAAGTCAGAAAGCTGGGAAAGATGCCTAATGAGTTGGAAAGCAGAACTGGGATTCAAATGATTGCAAAAGGCTAGAATAATGGGCAAACATAATTGTTCAAAATGTAGACTGTCCTTTTTGGTTCTGAAATTTAGATGTTCAAGCATAAGGTGAGGAATTCTTGCTAAAAAGTAATTTTGAAGCCACAGATGTCATGTAGCTGCTAAAAGCAATGATGGGCTGGTGGGAGGGTTCCTAGTTTCTATTAATATGAGCAGAGTGCTTGGCTCATAGAAAGTGGACATTTAACAGGTCAGTAATACAACTTAGGTGCAATATTTGAAGAGGGACATTGAAATAGGGAGATGTTGGTTTAAGGTGTGAATTAGGAAGATGAACTATTTGGAGAGTATCTCCAAATACTTGAGGACTGATCAAAGGAACTGAGGCTGTTTAGCTTGAAGAAGACTTAAGGGGACCGTAATAGTGAGCTTCAAATAACAGTAAGTGCAGTCATGCTTAAGGGGCATTGGTATAATGCTCATTTAGAGGACAAGATTAGGGTTAGTGGGTAATAGATAGAAGAAAGCAGAATTTCGTTCATCCAAGAAGATGTTTTATATCTGTAGAGCCACGTGCTGCTGCTTTGAACTCTGAAAGTTGCAAGGTTCCTGTTTTGTTGGGACAGACTGCTGTCCTGGGTCACTGCTGTCCTGAGTTCTGGTTTACTGCACTGTGCCTATATTACTGTGGTAGATTTAAGGGGCAGTTCAATGAATGTATACACATTCCTACTGTAACAGGTGAGAAGATAAATCTTTCTCCTTGGTGATTTAATCTTAGGACACGTTCTTTCTTAATCTGTCATCCTTAGCACTGTATTCTGAGATAGCTACATTGTAAACATAAAGCAATGCCCTTTGACGTTTAACATTCTAAAATTGAGAACGGGAGGAATGGGCCATTTGAAAGGTAAGTTTAGCACAGACTGCTCTATGATAATTCTTGGGCATATCAATAAAGCATACTAGGAGATAACTTGAGCCAAGATAATCAGTAGATGCTTAAGTAGATCTGAGCTTGGTACCCTAGCAAGTGCTTCGCTAGCTAAAGAGCAGATAAATGCTAACATCACTTGCTCTAACATTTTTTTTATGGTTTCACTTTTCACATTTGACCTTTTTAAAATGAAAAGCAGTATATGTGCATTTTATTTACTTATTTTTTAAAATAAATTTATTTATTTTATTTATTTATTTTTGGCTGCGTTGGGTCTTCGTTGCCGTGTGCGGGCTTTCTCTAGTTCAGGAGGGCGGGGGCTTCTCTTCGTTGTGGTGCGCGGGCTTCTTATTGTGATGGCTTCTCTTGTTGCGGAGCATGGGCTCTAGGCACACGGGCTTCAGTAGTTGTAGCGCATGGGCTCAGTAGTTGTGGCTCGTGGGTTCTAGAGTGCAGGCTCAGTAGTTGTGGCGCAGGGGCTTAGTTGCTCCGTAGCATGTGGGATCTTGCCGGACCAGGGCTCGAACCTGTGTCCCCCGCATTGGCAGGCGGATTCTTAACCACTGCAGCACCAGCCCATATGTGCATTTTAGAAAAGTGAAGTAATAAAACCACCCTTAATTCCACTGAATAAGCACACCACTCTTAATATCTTAGTATTTGTAATAGGAATAGCATATAAAAAGAGCAATAGCCAGGTACAGTTTAAAGGCATTTCATGTATTAACTCACGTACCCAATCCTCCAGACTCTGATGAGCTCAGTCCTAATACTTCCCGCATGGTTAAATTACTGTGAGCCCCGGCTAACCCCCGCAGTGTCCACACTCTTAACCATCTGGCTCTCCTGCCTCTATCACATATATCAGATATCTTAGCATGTATTTCATTATGAATTTACATGTATGTTGACAAAATGGGACTATTCTGTACATACAGTTTGATAATCTTTTTTTTTTTTTTTTTTTTGCATTTAACAATATGCTGTGAACTTATTCCCACATTTTAATTCATGTAGAATTTTATTCAGTGCTTGTTGTCAGGTAGACCTTGGACTTTATTTTCTGAATAGCCAGTTTTCACAAATAGTATTCAAACAATCCATAATCCATCCTTTCTCCACTGATTTGTTTTCTATACCATCTATCGTATGTGTGGGTGTTTGTGTGTGTATATATATATATATATATATATATATATATATATATACACACACACATATATTCTTTATAATCTATTTTATGTATAACATATGGCATATTATATAAACACACAAACATTTATTTGATATCTTTTGGGCTACTTTATATCTATTGATTTTTTTGTGCCAAGATTGCTCACAGAGTTTTATAATATGATTTTATACAATACTTTTGCTTTTCTTTCCAGGATTTCTCAGCTGTTCTCACTCCATTTAGTCTTCCAGTTCAACTTTAGAATAATTTTGAAAAATTAAAAAAAAATTCTCCCTGGAATTTTCTCTTGGATTCTGTTAAATCTCTTCATTTATTTGGGAAAAAATGTCATCTTTACAGTATTATTTTCATATTTGAAGGT